>NW_025065061.1:0-382453 GCF_019049425.1 Lizanozyma spartinae
ATGATAGCTTTCATTTCAGCATTTATGGCTGTTAGCCATTTATCTTTGTTCTCAGTCGCGATTGCTTGTGCATAGGAAACTTCTCTATTTCTAGATCCATTTATGGTACACGTGACTTCGTAGTTTGTCGGAAACAGCCTTATTCAGTAAGTCATGATAGGTTAAACAACTTTCAATGACTATGCTAGGATGTGTTGAAATGGACGATCTAAATCTTCCATACGGGGCATACTGTTAGTAGTTTAATCACAAGTAATACTTATTTTTGACGTGTGTCTTGTTATATTATCGGTGATATATAATACAGACTCTATCCTTCTCTATATAAAACTTTATTCTAAGTCTGAGACTTGTGGTGTCTTATTTATAGCCCGTAGACTATTTGCTTGCAACCAAAAGATTACATAATTGTGACATACACGATCCCCTTTTTTCTGATACAATTCTGTTATTCACAATTCTTCAACAAACACCTCTGACACAATACTTCAACACTCTTTAAAGTAATTTTAGACCCTCTGATGTTGAGTTACAAAATCATCCTTTTTTGTCCTTTTTATTGGTAACTGGATTGACATCAGGAAGCGTTAATCATTACTTCCTTGGGAAAAGGTTAAAGTGTGGTCTGTTGAAGAATTGTGTCAGAAGTTTTTGTTGAAGAATTGTGTTAGAGTGTTGAACTTGTTAAGCTATGTTGAACCATTGTGTTAGAGAAATGAGTGATCGTGTAAGACACAATGTAATCTGTTGGTTGCAAACAAATAGTCAAGGTGAGGAAATGCCCAAACATCCCGTATAGGTAAGTTGGGATATTTTGAATAATATGATACTACAACCACATGGGGTAAGGCTAAACAAACCATGTAATTATGAGTGGGTTATAAATAGGCTACTCTCAGTCTCAAACTTAGAATAAAGTGTTATATAGAATAGTATCGAGTCTGAATATATTACTGATAATATTATAAGACACACCTCAAAGATAAGTATTACTTGCAATTAAATTACTAACAGTATGACCCGTATAGAAGATTTGAAACGTCCATTTCAACATGGTCAAAACATTCGCATTCTTTTCAATAAGATATGCTTTGGATTATCTCTTTAGACAATTTTGGAATTGAATTGTATGACCTTCAACTACACTTGTGATATCTGTTCCTCTATTCTCTTTGATACGTTCTATGTAACTCAGAAAATGAAAGAAATGGTTTCATTATAATTTTTCATGCTGAGGTCTACTGCAAGACCCATATTAAATGAGAGGATGATTACAGGTAAATATTAGAGAAAAGGAAGATTGATGTTGATTGAAAGTGTACATGCAGAAGTTATATTGGACCACAACAGCCCAACTCTAGAGTTTAGTTACTCAACAGTAGTAACCCAATGTATCACCATTATTTAGTAATAGTAGCTCAATTTCTAAAAACGAAATAGCAGTAGAAGCACTCTCAAGTAGTATCGACAATAGCAATAGTAGTGGCAGTGGTAGTGGTAGAAGGTTTTAGTTTTATTTTTTGTTTTATTTGTAATTCAAGCAACATCCCAATATAATGACCTAATTAAACTTCAGGTTCAAACGTTAAATAATCAACGATAAGAATTCAGTAATCCATTTCAATTACTCTCTGAAGATATTTATTAACGAGGGTATCTGGTAGTTGTTTCATTGGAGAACGTTTCAGCACTGAACTTTCATCATCATCAACCCAAGATATTTTATTGGCTCTAGAATTCATTTGCTTAATAGTTTCGTGGGTATAACCATTCTCGTTCATCATACTTACAATTGATAGGTGCCATTCCAGAATAGACTGTGCACTTTCGGCCAAATCTTCAACAGTACTGTCAAGTTCTTCTGGTATCCTACCACTGAACCAAAGTGTTTCCAATGTTAAATAATTATTCTCAATCTTTTTGAAAAGAGACCTGTCAATTTCAGGTATGTTTCCTAATTGATACTCGAACCAAAGCTTGAGTGTGCCAGCATTTGGAATGCGACTAATGGTTTTATCAGCTGTGTGAAGATCTCGCTTTAATGCCCTGATTAACTTGCTTGCTAGCTTATAGTCAGAATAATTCGTAAGCCGTTTGCTTTGACATTGAAGAGATCTCCTCTCTGACTGTGTCAAAGTTAGGATATCAATCGAAAGAGTTCCTGAAGGACTATCTGTGTCAGTTTCAGACAGATAAACATCCTTCAAGTCCTCTTCATTTGGGGTCAAAATTGGCTCAATTTTCTGACTAACAGTTGGTAAACCAAATTTTACTTCAAGTACTTTTTTCATAGAGCAAGGGGTCGATGAAATTTCAGAAATCAATTGAGGTTCGAAGTCATCTGACTGAGTTGAAACATTCGAATTAGTTGCTCCTTCAAATTCTGAACTAACCTCTTTACATCGTCCGCCAACAACTACGGTCGCGCGCAGAACGCAATTGACGGCAGATGATTCCTTCGGGTCATCCAGGAGGTCATTCAAGGGTTGATGGCTATGGGGGAAGTCTATCTCGTCATGACAAACTTCCTTGGAGAACTCGACGGAAGAGGAAGACAAAGAAGAAGGAGAAGAAAAAGTTCCAGTCATCTCAACAACAGTCTTGGATACTACCTCAAAACCATTAGAAGAATCTTCAACATCATCGGTCTTTTCAGCTATGTATCTGTTCTCAGAAAAGAACAGACACATTTTCATAACACGGTACATACGTAAGTGACTGGAAAGTCTCATTACGGAATCACCAATGGCCTCGGGAACAACAGGCACGGTGAAATCAAATGGATAGTGGGAGAACTCCACAAAATCGGAGGAATAAACCAAAGAGTTAGCAGTTAAAGGGTCACTGTTGGTGGATGTGACACCAATGAGTGAAGAGCACTCGTTTGAGTTCAAAGACTCAGAATCAAAGAATGAACGATCGCATTCTAAGATGTCGGCGGCATCGCCAATTTTAAAAATACCTTCAGACTCTTCAAGGCGTGGGATTGCCGAAACAATGGAAGTAATTGTGTCCTCTTTATAGGAAGTAAAGGAGTGCTTGACAAAGTAGATGGTAGTAGTATATCCGAATGAAACGGATTTCTTGAGCAGGAAACTGGAATTAGCTGCTCCTTTCAAAGCACCAGCCCTAACATGATAAACAGCACAACTAGTGGCTGGAGTCATTTGAGAATTAGAAGAGTAGTCAAATAAGGTGGATGCTTCTGATATGGGTAAGGTGGTAGAGCCTGGACAAACTTCAATGGATGCCAAAGCTGCAGCGGTAGTTGGATAGACAGCTTCGTTTTCAGCAGGAAAAGAAGCTGGAGGTTGCACTTTCTTAGAAGAAAGTAAGCGGGTAAGATTTTTTACCTTGTTGAGAGCGGCTCTCAACTTTTTGGGCTTCTTCATCAGTAGCTCGGAAGCTTCATGGTGGCGCCAGACACGGGAGGTCAATGATTTGAACTTAAGGTTCAACTTTGTTAAACTCATGATAACAAACTTTGAACTCCAAAACTGTAGTGAAGGAAGAGAAGATGAAGGGTGTGATTTTATATGTATAGAAAATCTTGAGATTAATATGTGAAACCATTTTTTGCACCCAAAAATCCCAATTGCAGGAGCAAATTATGGAGACAATCAACTTTTATATTATAGTAGCTAGGCCGAAATTCAATTATTTTTACAAGCATTTAGAGTTGATATACTTTAAATTGAGGTATTTAGACCAGCATATGAGCTACTAGGTGATTTAGGATCATGGGTTTGTATATCTTTTGGCTCTTGCAGCAAGATCTACAAGGGTCCTTATTGTGTACAAAGAGTGTACATAATTTACGAGACCTGTGGGAGCGCGGTCCTACAAAGGATAAGGTCCTGATAACATTAGGTTGGAAAACAATGTCCGAAGTCGCCGATGTTCTCGCCGAAACATTCGCCGAAACATTCCACGTTTGTCGTAGGGCTAGTCATAAAGGCACCTGTGATCAGCGGGGATAATGAGGTTTCAACAAACTTAAGAGAAGCATAGGCCCTCTACTGCGAGGTATACATATGATTGTGATATATTGCAAAGGTGAGGTACATTGTAAACTTATAGCTAAAGTCAGACACCGTGCTAAAAGATTCTTCTGTCACGTTCTTTTATATGCTTTACCTCTTTTGCCATTTTCACATTAAAATGAATCCATTTTTAAGCTTGGATCAGAGTAGTGTCTGGTATTACTCGATACATGGTAACTAATGCGATTATTAGTTTGGTATATATTTGTAATCAAGCTACATGAGTGACAAATAGTGTACTGATATACAACTAGTTGCCAAAAATTTCCAAACGTGTTTTAATTACCACTTTTGGTTGTAATTGTAATTTGTGTATGATTGAATGGCCCCTACATTGCGCTTCGGATTCAGGGGTATGCCTCTTCATAACCTTTCAATTCTTACAAGAAAAGCGTAACTCCTGCACAGGTAGCGCGTGTTGATGTCATTTTATGAAGTCGGTTATTAATTCATACAAGTACTTTTTGTTTTTAGCCTTCACTATGGGAGTTGTCACTCATGGACGTGTTGATATTTAATTGGCTCTAGTAATATAACGTGTGTTTTTTAGTAATATTCAGATCAGGTAACAAGACTGATTACTTTATAGTTCACCAGGTTGCATTGTTGACGAATCTGTGACATAGTGTGAAGATTTGCAACAATTTGTAAAAAGCTCCATAGTATAACCACTTGCTTGGTTTCAACGACATATGATACATGGTTGGTTTCTACATTGTACCCTCAAATTTGAGTTGAGTATTTTTTTTGTTGCAGGGATTGGTCCTTGTATACGCCAACGAAGATTAGGACGTTAGATTTCCTCCGACTTTATTAGTAATATTACAAGTACAGACCCCTAGTAAATGACTGCAGCAACTTTGGGTTTCTCGGAATTGGATAATGGAGTGAGAAAACTTGACTGATATTTTCAAGCGAGTTTATACTCTCCTCTTGTTGATTTAGAAGGGAGTATGGTGTTATATTAGAATCAAATAGACTCGACTGTGAGTACACGAGTCACTAGGTTATATACTTCAAAAGTTTTACCTATGATAGTAAAATCGATATTTAGAGCACTTTTATAGAAAAGGTTGAACTTTGCTGGTAGGCTGGTCGCTCGCGTACATAAGGAGTTGGGGTAGTATGAAGCTTTATCAAAATATTTATCTAAATTTTGCTCTTGTTTTCTATGTCGATATAGAATCTGCACTGTGGCAATCCGATATCTAAAATTTGAAAACTGGCAGGTGCTCATATAAGCGGACTTTGATCAGGTATTAAGTGAAGTCATTCAAACTCCATTTCTGGCTCACCCGTTGTGCAGTTGAAATACTTGGGTTAAAAATTAGCTCTTTTCATACTTCGTATGTAAGCCATTATCTCATAATCATATTTATCAATTCCTTAGCGTTTTAGTTGGAATAAATAGCAACGTACTAGTGTCTGTACACAGTTGACATCAGCTACCTCTTTTCAGCCAGTTAGAGACTATTTGGCATCAATTTTCGACACCTCTATTAATGAAAGTTTAATGACAAATAATATCTTAGTTTTGATACAATAACGGGAAAATGAAACCGACACAGTTACACGGTTCTTCTCTAATTGTACATCAGATCGTTTGAAGGAGTATTATCTGAACATTTGCCCATTGGCGTCACCTTGAGATCTCCATAGACAGTTATAGTCTACGCTATTCTCTAACTTGAATAATCTCCACGCTTCTCGTATTTGATGGGGTTGTAATTGCTGTACATCATCCCCCGTATAATGCAAACGCGTGTCATCAACTTCCACTTCGATACCGGAATCCAATGACTTTAATATCTCACGCTTCTGATGCTTCTTCTCCTCTATATCTTCTGTCAACTTGGCCTTTGCCTCTCGCTCTTGTACTTCAAACCCCCTTGTGATTATATCACCAACAAACATCTTTGCCATACCACATATTGACGAAATAATACTCTGATGTACG
The DNA here is from genome assembly GCF_019049425.1 of Lizanozyma spartinae. Lineage (NCBI taxonomy): Eukaryota > Fungi > Ascomycota > Pichiomycetes > Serinales > Debaryomycetaceae > Lizanozyma > Lizanozyma spartinae. The sequence goes on from NW_025065061.1 coordinate 6,001, forward strand.
GAATGACCAAGAACTCCATTACATAACTTCTTAATGCCTGGTCTGTTTATCCTCAGTCGCCTAAATGCTTCGTACCTTTCCATTTGATCGTTCGGCAAGTTTAGGATTAGAAGTTGTTGTTTTCGTTCCTCATCTAAATTTTTGTCAAACTTCATTTCTTTCATCTTCTTATATTCCTTCACTAGTTCTTCATCTTCTGCTGCTACAAGATCTTCACTTGTTATTGATATGTTGTCTGAATTAGAATCAGAGTCCTCCTCGTTGTCTGAGTTACCACTTTCATTTTGCTTATCTTTTGAGCGCTCAAATGCTTCAAAAAAAACACGCCATATCAATTCTTCATCTTCCTCATCCAAGCTTACATCGCTATCATAATTGCTACTCTCGTTTTCGCTCATTCTTACTGAAGGTATACCACTTACTATGTATATGACAGCTTTAATTTTTCATGTTGCTTGAAACTAATCTGATTGTCACGTGACTTAGAGGCGAATGTCTCGCGAAGAGTAGAACTCTAAATTCACAAGGTCGTGTATGACGCGTAAAATGTAAGCAACATTGGGGCCTTAGAAATACCAAGCAGTTATGTGATGTCAGGATGTAGTTGAAATAAATGTACTACTTGCTTAAAACAAACCAAATATCAGGTGCATGGTTTTACTAGTCATAATATTTGTATTTCCAACTTGAATAATATGTTCTTTTTCTTTAGTTATCGGATTGTAAGGATTTCAGATGTTCTGGCCTACACCCAACTCGTCTTGGAATTCCTAATCTTCGATATTATTCATACGCAAGAAAATTGCAGCACTGAGAAATCTGTAGTTACTTGTAACCTTATGTTGAATGATCAATAAGCGCCGTAATTATTCATATTCAACTTTAATTTCTCACTTCCTGTTTTCTCCTTGTCTGACATTTACCTATTTAGGTAATAAATGGCATATAATTATGTCAATATTTCACATGTGGGATAGGTTTATACTATGATACAACAATTCACTGAGTGTAAGTACAGAGGCTTTGATACCGATTGTAGCAATGCTATTACAAATAGATGTTGTATAAAGAATATTACAAATATTATAATTATAATAGGTATCAGATAGAAATTGTATTTCTATTCTCGTGGCAGTTCTATATTTCGATATCCCCAACTACATCATCAACTCCATCGTCTCCATCGTCATCATCAATCATAGCATCATCACTATATTCATCCATGAATAATTCCTCGTCATCATCAAATTCTTCATCAGAGCCAATCAATTCACTTTTATTTTTCCTCCTTGAGTTATTACTGAAAGAAAGTCTTCTTCCTCCATTTATCATGTTGTAATGAATCTTATTTATCCCATTCAAGTAAAGAAATGCAACTCTCTTCTTTTTCTTATTGTATATAAACCAGTAATAACTCCACATGGTTTGATAAGGGTAGTTTAGATCCTCAAAAATGGTTTGATCGGACGGCTGGAATTCAAATATTTGGCATTGTTCATACATTGCACTATGGCTGTGATTAGGAATTCCTGTGTGAGAGCCATAGAAATGCGCATTATTATCTCTGTTTCCTGGTGACGTTGAAATACTATTCTGCCTTGATGATTTCGCAGGTCCTAACAGAGGGGAATTTGTTGATGGTAAGAAATTCATGTACAGATTTATGGTATCCCAAATCCAGTTTAAGATAGTTGCATCCTTTCCTAAAGACATCATGAGATTGTTGAAACGGGTCATGAGCTCTTCATAATGATTTATCCTGTGGAAATTCTCTGTTGTTGGTTGTAAATTAGAAAAGTCATGATCTGGATAACAGCTATTCAAAATAGCTATTAGATAGGCAAACGTCTTCCTTGTAGTCACATTCTCAAGAGGACCAAATGGAGACTCGTTTAAACCAGGTTCCAAATTATCACTCTGTTCAAGCTGAATATCATTATTCTCTTGTGGGGCGATTGTTTCAGTAAGGGCGCTAGTTGTCGTGGCTGAAGATACAGAACCTCTCTTGAACGTTATCAGGACGTTACTACCACGTCTTTCCACAACATAACTTCCCCTCCTTCCATCTGGCTCAACGATTGTACTAGTTGTACTTGTTGCAGGCGAAGAGGCAACTGAGCTACCATATATGGAGTTCATGGAATACTGCCTCTCTCTTTCAAGTGACCTCGAAAACTGATTATCTTTGATTATCTGGTCCAAGTGTTTATCAATAGTCTTAAACAACTTTCTATCTGTGCCAATTGGTTTGGTTGTGAATAAATCACAACCCCCATTGATTACTATACTATTATCCAGTGAGTCGAATCTGAGTTCTTTATTAACGAACTCTATACCAACTTCATCGAGAAACTATATCATCATGAGTTAGTACGTCAGTTATTGGGCGTTATGTAACTTTTATAGTAATCCGCGTGGTTCAGTTACCTAATAAAAGTCGACACTTGTGCGACTACCCCCAATCCCGAACTAGAGTCAACACGGCAATTACCTGATTCACACATACCTTCATGTTGTTCTGCAGCTGTTGACTTGCAGATCGTGTATGTAACGTTTAAACCTCTTTTTTAGGAATGCTTATTGGGTAAACTTCTTGGTTACGGTGGTAATCAATTTATCACCGCACTTATCTACCACGAATTTGGTGTTGGACAATCTTGGTATTGATTTCCAATTTGTGTGACCAAGGTTGTTGTTTGTATGCAGGTCTGACTCGGGGATTCACTGTCAGATCAAAGGCATCATAGAACCCATCAAAGCAAATGCTTTAACCTAAGTCGTTCAAAGCCATTAAGACTTCTTGACCTCGGAGATTCCTGCGGTTTCAATAAGAAATGGGATTTTGCTGTAATTACTAGTATTGCAGGTAACAAATGGGGAGCTGGCCACTCGACAGTACCGTTCAATTTGCCAACCTCCAATAATTGAATCAAGACTCCTCAAAGGTTTTCTTTGGGTATTTAGTCGAGAAGAATTATCCGATTGTGAAATGGCCACGTCATCCTTATAAATAGGTTTGTAGGTTTTAATCAAAAGAATTCGGTTTCTAACAAACCGCGACCAAGGGTATCCAAGTGTAGGCACTTGCTTTTTCGTCACCATCCCAGTGTATGAGTGTAGCTCATCGAGCATTTGCATCTGCTCTGAAGTACTCAATCTATGCAGACTTGATTGCATTTCATCAACCTTTGACCTTTTTGACGGTGGTTCATCTAAATTCTCAAAAATTGAACCCATTAAGGCTTCTTGTAAATCCAACGATCGATTAAAATTCACCTGGAGCAGTGATTCAGGGTGACAGCTATTATAGGCAGTAGAATTATCCCAGCCAGAATACAACCCAATTTGGCAGTCTAGGTCAAGAGCATTACTGGTTACACAGTCTTCAAAAGGAGTTGAATAGTCGCTCACTTGATTTGCAACAACAATCGCAATATGGTATTCCCTTGCTAACCTCAGAAGATAAGAATATAATCCATGCACATATTGCTGTTTCGATTGTCTATCGGTATATTTTGCATCAGATTTAAAGAATAAATTTCGCATTTGGTCATGCTCGTGTTCGAAATGCTTAAGACCTTCACAATTCAACTGTTTCTGTTGCTCCAGCAATTGTCTTATCAAATAATCAGATGGGGTGATCGCGTCATCTCGACGTAAATGGTGAGATATACTGTCAATTATTACACACTTAATTCCCCCTTCAAGCAATTTTATTGGCAATTGAGTATATAGAATATGATCCTGATATTCTAAATCTGGGCAGTATATGTACGAAACATTATTCAATATGGGCTCCTTTGCCTCCGTCTTTGGTATCATATCACTCATTCGTCGTGTTTCCAATGGGGCCTCAGTAGTTATTACGATGCACGGTTGGATTCTTAACGCCAAATTTAAAAGAAATTGTGACTTACCGGAACCACTTGCACCAACTACTTCCGTCACATCCCCATAAATTATTCCTCCTCCTAATTGTGCGTCCAAGGATGGTAAGCCTGTCGATACATGTAAATCGATTTGATTCTTATCTAATTTCCTTTCAGAACATTGAATAAGTAGTCGGAGTTTGGCCAAGTACTCACCTACTTCTAAAGCCGAGCGACCCACCCTTCTTGCAACCTGACAGGCATTACCCATCAAAAGTAAGTCCATGCATGTTAACCCATGCAAAACTAACAACTCATGTAGCCTAGGGAACTCTGTTTCCAAGCAGTCCAGTCCAGTCTGTTCGTAAACATCCATGAAAAACTATAATAATTACAGCAATCCTAAGGTTCCAATTGGCGATATAAATGTTTGTATGATCAGCGAAAAAGCATCAACAGTTCTGAAGCGTATTTCTTCAATTGCCAGTGTTTCATCGAAGATTGTTCTATGACTCAAATGTTCGCATCTTGGGAAGACGCGATACAACACATATAAATCTTTCAGCGGAGCCACATAAGATAAAATACGTTAGAAGAGTGAGTGTTGTATGTTGAGTGGTACTCTTCACTTACAAACTGGTAGAGTAGCCTATAGCATTTAAAGTTGTTGTAGGGCATATTTTTGTCTGTGCTATGGAAATCAACATCGGTTTACACGTAGAAATACAAAAGTGGGTAGTTGTGTGAGAGTATGAAAGTCAGCTATAGTATAATTGGGTAAAACAAACACTAAACCAAGATTAATATTTTTATGCTTCTCAAGCAGCTTCTAAAGGTAAATCTAAAAAATCGATGCCGCTCTATCAACAAAGAACGTTTTGGACTTGAGCATACGAACAATGAAATTAGGAACACTCCAGCCAGATATCATACCTACTCCTCCATCTCTAGAAATTGGAATTATAATGGTATCCTTCATTTTGTTTTCATTGTACTCAACTAAATTGGTGCCTTTAAATAAGTGTCCTAATGTGGCCTTAAGGACTGGAACTTGCCTCTTGTCGATCTCTATTAGCGTATTATCACCAATGTCGGCTATATCACCAAAAGCGAGAACATTGCCATATCCCTTCACCATCAAGTGACTGTCAACCACTACAAATCCTTTATCATCAAGGACTGAAGCTGGTAAGAAGTGCGAGTTTGGCTTGTTACCAAAAGTGGGAATGACGAGGTCGAATTGCAAAGTAGTACCGTTGCTCAAATTGACCAGGTTTTCATCAAAATTTTGAACCTTTAAGTCATTTATAATCTCCACATTCAAATCCTTCAACTTTTTGGCTGCTTTTTCAGATAATTTGGAAATAGCACTCATAGGAGAAACACCTCCAGAAATCAAAGTAACCTTCTTAGTACCAAGTGAACCGATTTCACCAGCTACCTCGACACCAGTTACTCCTCCACCGACAATACCCACGGTTCCAGAAGAAGAAAGTCTTGAGGCGTAACTTAATAATGTAGTTTTGGAGGTTTCACAATCACCATTCATTTTAAATGCCGGTGATTTCGATTGGGATCCTGATGCCACAATCAAATAGTCAAACACGAGAACTTCACCACTCTTAGTAGTGACGGTCTTAGCAGCTAAATCAACAGAATCTGCAAAATCGTTAACGATCGTGCATCGCTCATACAAGGTTGAGCCAAGGACCTTTTTGAGAGGGATTATGAGCTGATCAACGATGTTGGACTCTATGAGAGCCCTTGGGGATGCAACGTTAAAGAAGACACTGGATGAAGGAGTCACCATAGTCACTTCAACAATTGGGTCTATCTCCAATGTAAGCTTAGCAGCTTTGGTAGCAGCATAGGAACCACCGATGATAATAACCTTAGTCATCTCCAATTATTGAGTGCATTCAATATTAGCAATATTTTGCAGAAGAATATTGTCAAACTCCGAGTAAATAACTGTCTTCTAAAGAAAACTTCAGCTGCTATTTATCGTATCATCACTTATTAACATGGAATCGATTTTTTTAGTATCAGATTAGCCTATTGTTTTTTTTTTTTGAAGTCTTGGTATTGGTGTTGATAAATCGTGTATATAGATATGACCACAACATAGTATTTATGAACTCTTTTACCAAAATAGGCAATAGCCGTACAAAGGGAGACGCAATTGCAATAGAATTGGGTATTAAAGCCGATTGCAATAGAGTACTAAAGGCTAGTGACGCTTAGCTGATGGCTGATAAGCAGCCTGACAAACACCTGGTTTCTGACAAATGGTGTTGGTGCTACGGCTATAAGTCCGTATTATTATTGACTCTAAGGAATAAGAGAATGTGCGGACTTCGGTGCGATAAAGCGAAATAAAATCCCAAATCTACCAGCTATACATTGCATGTTATACATAGTATAATACATGTGAATAACAAACACATAAGCTAAATTTTCGTAACACGCATCTACTGTCATTCTAAACACAAACCATCAACATTAAACCTCACCCTGCTTTAGATAATACAGTCGCCACCATTCGACTATACGAGTCACTCATATTTGCATCAATAATCAGTTATCTTGACTGAGAATTGCAGTCGTCTAGGGGAACTCCATGTTCCTACTCTTAACAATGTTCACATAATGTTTTTAACATCCTGTATATTCCTTAATTTTAGTCAAAACCGTAAGAAATAAAATGTTATCCACACCAAGACAGGACTCCTGATCTACAGTTTAAGAAGTCGATCGAACTCGAAATTCATAACGCAACTCCTTAAACAGTAGTATGTTTCATGGATAATTGTTGGGGCTTGATTTCATACTACAAGTTATAGGTTAGGCAGGAATGTAAAGGATAAGCTACTTATTTATTACCCTGGCCTCAATTCATTTCAAGGGTGAGACTATTTAGTGGTGACCACCAGAGATGAAGAACCACTTATCAACTGACTTGTCAATAGGAGCAGCTGCCAATGGAGAAGGAGCAGGGATCTCTTCTGCAACAGAGGTAGAGTAAGATGGGGTGGTGGTCAAGGTGGAGTTAGTCAAGTCAATATCCTTAGGGTCAATTTCACCCTTGATCAACTTTTCCCAAGCTTCAGCACATTCAGTAATAATAGCTTCAGCGTACTTCTTGTTCTTACATTCACCACTGAAAGCGAATTGGTTTTCTGGCTTTCCATCTGGAATCTTGTAAATTCTGAACCATTCATTAGTAGCTCTAAGTAAACCGGGCAAGTGAGTGTCGACATCTTCAATGTCGTTTAACTTAGGAGCCAATGGATCGTTGACGTCAATGACAATAACCTTCCAGTCAGTTTCACCTTCATCCAAAAGAGCCATGACACCTAAGACCTTGACTTGCTTAACTTGACCAACGTGGGCAACTTGTTCACCAATTTCACAAACATCCAATGGATCGTTGTCACCAACAGCCTTCGTTTCAGGGTGGGAAACGTTAGGGTTTTCCCAAGTTTGAGGGAAAGCACCGTAATTGTGGATGTAACCATGGTGAGGGAAACAGTTACGAACAAATCTCAATTTACCCTTCTTGGTATCTTGAATAATTGGGTTCAACTTTTGTTCCTTGGAGATTTCCAACTTGGCGTTGGTCCATCTTGGGACTTCAACGATCATGTTCAAGATAGTCTTTTCCTTGTTGGCATATAAAGGAATGTCATGGAAAGGGGACACTGGAACACCATTTTGTTCAATGAAGACCTTGTAATCCAAGGTGTTAGCAGCTCCGATTTGACGTGTGGTGTAAGACATGACTGGGATTTCTTGGGTTGAATACCTGAAAAGTTTAGAAAGAAGACGTCCAGTGTGTTTGTTGGATCATTTGAGAAACACACCAGTCAACAAATCTCCCTTGCAAAAAACTTTTAGTCCGGTATACGACACTCCGGGGAAATCACAAAATAGTTATGTTCAATTAGATCACGTGAATTGTCGTGAGCATTCTGTTTTCTGGTTCTTAATCCTTTGGGTTCCTTCTTTATAGAATGTGGGGATGGTTGAATGTTTCATTTAGCAAAAACCCTGGGTATCACCAGTAATATTCCGTATCACTCGCTTTATAATGAATTCAATAACGCTGGCTGATAAAGTATTCATCTCTGCCTTTTTCCTTAAGACTAGACCACGACAAAGCTCACGTTTCCATTGACAACGTGGGGTGAGTGTGTGCTCGCCATCATTCAAATAAGATTCCCATCTCAGTAATTGCCCAATAGCAATTCTTGCATCTCTTTCCGAAATAGTTTGAAAAATACGTTCTTCAAAATCAACTAAGAATGTTCCACAGTAGACTATAGGAATCCCATGTAAATAGTATTGATTCATGATAGATATACCATAAACATCACTATCAACGAACCCAAGAACTGGAACGTTTGGAAGTCTGGAGTGTAAGGCTTTTGTGAACCTCAAAGTGAGTCTATCAGGAAAACCTTTCCCTGTGATAACTACCAAACTGAGACCAATGGTATTTTCTTTAAGATATGCTATCAAGGACTGGAAAACAGCATCCTTTTCAAGAATCACTATTGCTTGGGGTTTTTCCAATAAAATTTGTGGGTTTTGCAACCACTGGCTGAAATCAAAGGGTATAAGTTCAGTATGTGACATGCAATACACAAGGCCCTTTTGTGAAGGGTATATTTTCAAATCATCCATTGTGACTCCAAGACTCTCCATCATCAATAGAATATACCTATTAGCATTATTCTGGTTTCTCTGAAAGAGCTCTACGTCTTGATAGTATATATCCCTAAAAGTAGTAGTCAGACTTTTTGCAACATGCTCAATTAACCAAGCTGTCAACTTTACGACCACAGTAAACTTTGTACCACGGTCCTTTCGTAATGTATATTGATGTAATAAGCTTAATCTAGGTGATTCATTTCCTAATTCAATTATGGTGGCAATTATGGCTTCTTTACTTAGGCTTTGATTAATCTTATCCCAAAACGCTTCTAATTTTCCCAAAACAGTGCTACAAAGGGTCAGAAACTAGACAAAATGTGATTGGCATCCTATGTAATTGACATACAAGTTTTTCGACAGTTCAAGCAGAATACTTTCTATCATGTTTGTTGTTATTTCCGATTAATGATTGCTTGTTTAAAGGGATACGATATAATCCCTAACACCAAAGATTTTTTACGAGCAAATCAAAACCTACACATAACCATATAGGTCGGAGATAAAAAAGTTACTATGAGTTACAAACAAATACCAGTTTCAGTTTCCAAAAGCACAGCGAACGGGCTTATATGTCATAAGAACTAATTAGATCTGGGTTGGCCGTACTTGCTCTTCTTATTCGAACTAAGGACGCTCGTATCGTATGAGGCTGGAATTGCGAACGTGTGAGGGGGTGGCGGGGCTATGTAGTAGCGAGAACTATAGATTGGTAGAGTAAAATCTGGCATATAAGAGCTATAAATTCTTTGGATGATGGTACTTGCTAACGGAATTCTTGACGAAATGGCAAATCACCATAAGTATTCTTTTATCTTTATTATCAAAGTAACTGGCAAAGACTTACAGGTAAATTTCACTCACGTTAACTTGATTATAGATTTGAATTTCTGAGTAGTGAGTTGAAGAAGTTCTTTTATATTCTAGCTGCCAACAAAAATAACTCAGTAACTTTCCAAATTATTCTAAACAGTTTACAACTTAAAAATGTACATTGACAAGAGAGACTTTACAACCAACTCATGGGGTAGTAATAGCAGTGCAAGATGGGCGTTTTTTGTTATATTTTTTGTTGCTATTCTTATCATTATATTGGGTACAATGAGAGTCAATAAACGGAGATCGAGACATGGTATTCAACCGATCTACGGTACACGATGGATTACTCCTCCCTCATACTATCAAAGTCAGAATCAGTACGACAATGGTCAAAGAGGAGGAGAGACGACGTTTGTACCCGAATACACTGAACGAGCTAATGAAAACGATATGGGTTATTATGATAATACAGGTACATTTGTACCCAATCCTAATGCCAAGGCAACAGGCACCACCACAGTTACAAATTTGCCTTCAGAACCAGAAGCATCCCATCAAAGACAATATTCTGTGACGAGTGGACATGTCCCTGCTCAAGATATTGACGATCATGAATTGTACAGTCGTCCCGACGGACCCCCTCCCGGCCAACTGCCACAGGCTACAGGGAGCAATGATCTGGCAACTGACGTAGGCCGACCATCAGTACCTCCTCCACATTTGCAAACTACTGGTGTCTATACATATGGAGGCACAAGTTCAGAATCAACTACAGATAATTCGAAGAGTACGGATGACCCGGGGGCACCTTCATATCCTCCACCTAACGTTGGTGGAGGAAAATAAATGAATTACCATTAGGATTAACTATTTCATATTACTTCCGATGTTACAGTGAGTTGAGATTCCCATTAAATTAGAGAGCTTTTATATAAAGTAATGTGCTGATAGGGACCATACTAGGAACCGCTGAACCTGGCTTAATGGTCTTGGTAGAGAATTAATAGTAACTTGCTTAGTCAAACAAGGTAGATATTAAGTATTAATACATGTGAAACATTCTCTTGTTACTGCACTTCGTATATATCTGAGAGTTTTAAGACTTCTACTGTAGCTACGGCAGACTAGTTTACGCTTGAGAGCAATCAAACATCAGACTTTAGAATAATATCTCATTCAACGATAAAGGCTTGGTAGTTTCATCGATGAAAAATCATGGTTTCTTCATGACAGATGTCAGTTCAAATAGGATGATAGGCGTAAGGATAATTTTGCATTGGTGATTTGAGCCACATGTTATGTGGTACTCTTTGATCCTCAGTGTTAATCTCAAAGGTAGTCCAAATATCATGTACACTTCACATAATGCTGATTTTTGAAGCCATATGCAAATTATATGATTACTGAGCACGTAAAAGTCTAGAATCTTGAGGAGATATCCTGAATGTTCTTATTAGGGTGTTAATTTCTATGAATGCTACATGATATTTTATATACTGTTTAACCAAATAGAATCATGTTCTATTCTTGGTTAGAAATATCAAACATTCAACTAGTCCAGATCTTAGAATGAAAATTGAAGTCAACTTGGTGTGTGAGCTGTGTAAATAGAGTCCTAATTTGGTAGTGAGATTACTTAACATCAAGAGCTGCCTACATGAAGGTAGTGCATTTATACCAGAAAACATTGTGTAACATTGATTCTAAACACCTTTGTAAGGAATATATGTAGCTTGTTATTCATGAAGGATATAATGTTCGAGGTCTGGGCAAAACCCTATGATAGTTTCTAGAGAAATTAATTTTTTGGGACTATATTTTATGGGACTAGGTATCATGTATAGAAAAAGCTAAAGATCAGAGGTCGGTCTTAAGAAGTCTTTCCTTATGTCGTACAGTGTAAGATAACAATAATAATAGAACGAAACTTAAAGCTAGAGAAGGGGAATCTGGCTATACTGAACCTCTAACAACATTAGTTTCAATAAAGAAAGATCAATTTAACGATAGTCCAATAATAAAACTAGTTAACTTCTTGTAGATGATCTTTTTGTAAGAACAACAACCCTCAGCCTTGAAAAATATTTGACAGGTTTCCATGACAGATTACTACATCTTAGGAACATAATCTGTACTGAATTTTAGCCAGATGAGGTTGGTTGACACTCTCAATATCGGACTTAGCGTGAGAAACAAAGAGATTAATTCAGGTGGTAAGAGAAAGTTGATCACTGTGGGAAAGAACAAGAATGCTTTTTACAAGTAAAAGAGAAGGGACCTTAATCCGCTTTTTTGCAACTACTTTTTATTGTATCAGTAGCTACACAAGTTTAATCTGAAAGATTACTTTTCTATTTTCAAGAATAGTATACAAGATTGTACGTCGGTTTCCACTGCTCGTCGGTTACATTAGGGACGCCACTCGTAATAACCTTCTTCAATAATAGTAGACTTGATTGTTAAAAAAGTAATTTACAATAGACGATTCCTTTCACTTTTTGGTCATGTATGACCATTATATTAGTTCAACATTATGTTAAAATCCAGCAGTAATGCATTCAAGACTCGATCCCTTTATATAATCTTTCATTGAAAGACAGTAATATCCCCGAACTACAGATATCGAGTCACCGACTACTTTTACAACGGTGGAGGGCCGAGATGTCCCACCCAACAGAGTTGGACAGTACACGACATGCATTACATATTCACATACGTAACAGTTGATCATTACATTTTTCTACTAATGCAAACTAATGGACAAGTCACAATTTACAGTTGATTCTTGAATTACCGTATACAGAGCTAAGCAAAGATAGAACAACAACCCTCTTATACGTACGTAACCGCAACTACCTATTAAACGATCCTATCCAATGTTAAGTTTTTCACTTACTTGCCTTGTAGAGTAATTATCAGGTTCTTGTCACTTTTCTCTTGTGGTCATGAGCCCTAATGGTAACCTTTAATTATTAGTCTAGCATGTGACTTTGGTAGAGAGAACGATTTTGTTTCATGTTGTTACAAGGTGTTGGTTTTAAACGATGACCGGACGGCTGTGACAGAAAATTTCATGTACATAGGCAGAACAAATTAATTATTACAGTATGACAAACAAACTAAAATCAAAAAGTAGTGTATAGTAATACAAACCATTAGATTATACTATGCAGCTTCAAACATAAAGAGACTACTTAATGTCTAATAATAGTCTGGAATTTCCCCATTAGTAGATATGTTCATGTTTATCAAAGGTAATAACCTGTTGAGGAAGAAGCAACTTTTGTTGTTGTGACGGTACTACACACTACTTGACTCAAATTCCAAAACTTAAGGGGTTGAAGCTGGTGTTCCGAGCCGATTTCAGAATGAAGGGGGTTGAAAGCAATACTACACGGGAAATGTTACTGGAATAAAAGTTGCTAGCATTTTACTTACCAAATAATCACCAGGAACCTCGTGAATGGAATCAACGTGAAAAATGGCGTAGCTTGTGTTTAACTTAAGAGTTCGTGTTTAAAGGTGTACTGTTTAACCACACTTACTTTTTAAAGTCGAATGAAAAAATGGCCCTGAAAGGATCATATGCGTAGCAGGAAGAGTCGAGAAATCCCCGGATTTGTTACACTTTTATGCCTCTACTTCTTTTGGAACTACCTTCGAATTGACGCACATTACGGTGGGAAACCCCATATTTATGTTTCAATAGTGTGTCATTACCTCAGGGCGCTTAAATTGTGTTGTCTCTTCCCGAAAACCCAGCGCCTTCGTTACATGAACACAACACGGATGACATACATTCTAAGAACAATAAAAACTTTGCACACAAAACCCGCCCTCATCAGTGAACAAAAACAAACAAAGGGACCTGCACAAATCGGTGTCGCATTGTACCGTATAAGGTTTCACTGCTCCTGACACAGGAGAATAAGACCCATGGAATTTCAACCTAAAGATTGTTCGTGCATGTATTTGTTATTACTTTAAAGCAATAATCAACATTAAGGTATAAAATACCAAGCCATCGCTCTAAATTTGCTGCAGATAATTTCTTGACTTTACAGCAATTTGGAGTCTTAGACGGTTATCACAACAATATCATCTTCTACAAAAATTGCCACATTCAAAGAAAGTAAAGATAAATTAGGGATAGTAGAACTGAAAATAAATCCTTAAGTTCCCTTTTAACTAAACATTTTTCAAAATGGCAGATAATCCTCAGCAGTCAGGGAATAACAGTGTTTCGGCATTTTTATGGGCATTGGTTCCTGCCCTTATAGTCTTTGCTGTTTACCTTCTTATCTTCGTTATTATGCGTAAGAAGCAAAAGAGAGTTTATGAACCAAGATCACTGGTTTCCACAGTTCCTAATGATCTTCAACCGGAAAACCCACCAAGAGGTGCTTTCTCTTGGATAACTACCTTGATGAAGAAGTCTGAAACTTACTTGATTCAATATGCTGGAGTTGATGGCTATTTTTTCATTAGATTCTTGTTTGAGTTTGCAATTGTTTGTATTTTCGGTATTTTACTCACTTGGCCCATCTTGTTCCCTATTAATGCTACCAATTCTAGAGACCAAAAAGGTTTAGATATGCTTTCCTACTCCAATGTTAAGTCCAAATGGAGATTCTTGGCTCACGTTTTTGTTTCCTGGGTATTCTTTGGATCCGTTCTTTTCTTGATCTACAGAGAATTACGTTACTACACAACTTTCAGACATGTTTTGCAAACGACTCCAATGTACGATTCCTTATTAAGTTCAAGAACTGTTTTGTTAACTGAACTCCCTAAGGATTTGATGGATGAGGATGAATTACGTCAATTGTTCCCTTCTGCATTGAAGGTCTGGTACTACAGAAAATACAAGCCTTTGCAAAAGAAGTCAAAGGAAAGATCTAAATTAGCCAACAAGTACGAGAGTACATTGAATGCAGTAATCAAGAAGGCTATCAAAATCAGAAATAAGGCTATTAAAAAGGGTAAACCAGTCCCAGAACCTGAAAATCATATAGATTCTTACTTGAAGAAAAGACCAACTCATAAGCTCAAGCCAATTATTGGAAAGAAAGTGGATACTTTGGATTATGGTGTTGAACATATTTCTGACTTGAATCAAGAAATTGGTGATATGCAAAAGAACCACACAAAGGAATTTGAAAAGGTTAACGCCGTGTTTTTGGAATTCCCATCTCAATTAGAGCTGCAAAAGGCTTACCAAGCTTGTCCTTACCATCCTTTGTTGAAGAAGGCTCGTCGGTTTATCGGTGTTTCCCCTGATGATGTTATTTGGGATAACCTTGCTTTGTCTAAATACGAACGCTGGGTCAAATGGTTAGGTGCAACTGCTTTCTTGAGTGCAATGATTATTTTCTGGGCCATTCCAGTTGCTTTCGTTGGTTCTTTGTCCAATATTTATAATTTGATCAATAAGGTGAAATTCTTGAGTTTTCTTTTGAATTTACCATCATTTCTTAGAGGTCTTGTTCAAGGTTTGTTGCCTGTTGTATTATTGGCAGTATTGATGATGTTGGTTCCTATTGTGATTCGTCTCATGGGTAAATTACTGGGTTGTATTACAGTTCAACAAGTTGAAGCTTATTGTCAATCATGGTACTATGCCTTCCAGGTTGTTAACGTCTTCCTTGTTGTTACCCTCTCCTCTGCCGCATCTTCATCTGTGACACAAATCATTGAAAATCCTGGTTCAGCATTGTCAATGTTGTCAGAATATATCCCTAAGGCTTCTAACTTTTACATTTCCTATTTATGTTTGCAAGGTTTGTCAGTCTCTTCTGGGTTATTGGCTCAAGTAGTTGCCTTAATTTTGGCTCAATTTTTGGGTAAGATTTTGGATAAGACTCCAAGACAAAAGTGGAACCGTAGTAACATACTTGGTCTGCCAGGTTGGTCCACCACCTATCCAGCATTTCAGTTACTTGCAGTTATTGCTCTTTGTTACTCAATCATTGCACCACTCATTCTCGGTTTCACCGCAATCGCCTTTGTCCTTTTCTATTTGGCATTTATTTATACTTTGGTTTACGTTCTTGTTCCAAACGCGAACGATGCTAAGGGACGTAATTACCCCAGAGCCTTATTACAATTGTTTGTTGGTCTCTACTTGGCTGAACTATGTTTGATTGCCATGTTTGTCTTTGGCAAGAATTGGGTCTCTGTTGGCTTGGAATCCGTAATTGGTCTTGTGACAGTTGCTTGCCATATTTTCTTCAGATACAAATTTGAGCCATTGTGGGAAGTTGTCCCTATCAGTGCTATTAAATATGCTAGAGGTGACGTCCATGCTACCTACCCAGAACACGATCATGGTAGAAAGGAAATTCAAACAGAAGGTAAGAATTACTGGGAAGGTGGAAACCAATTGGTGGACGAAGCCTACTACAAACTGGAAAGTGATGAATCATTACAACATCATGCTGAAGGAAAGTCTGAGTTACACGATGATGATGACCACGTTCCTGTGCCATCATCTCCTTCAGCTCCAGTTTGGCAAGAAGTCAAGGACCCTCATCCTGCTACTGAAAAGGGCGGTCCCGATACGGCTCCTAAGAACCCTGTTAATTGGATTAGTCGCTTCTTCCGTCCTTCATCAGAATCATTTGATTTGCTTCGTAAGATTATGCCTGCTTTCTTTTTGAACTACATTGAGTACAATGAAGACTTTGTTGCCCATGCTTACAATGATCCTGCTGTTAGCGAAGGACCACCAGAGATCTGGGTTGCTGAAGACAATTTGGGTTTAGCTGAGCTGGAAAAGGCTAAGGCAGCTGCAAAGAATGTTAATGTTATTACTGCTAACGCTGTTTTTGAAAAGGATGCTCCAGTTCCTACTGGACCTCCTCCATCTTATGAGGAAGCATTGAAGGTTTGAAAAATAAAGGTAAAATGTTCTTCTTTCCCATCTTAGAATGCCTTCACGGTTATCGTGTTTTATTACTCACTATGTATAATTTTTTCCGTATTTAAACTACTGGATGTATAATATTTTAATTAATTCCCCTTATCTATTAATAATTACTATTAATTATACGTACAGCTTTGAACAGTAAGCTGACTGTGCCATTACGCAAGATTAGGGGGCGTTCATCCTATTGAGGAAATTCCAACAGAATTCCAGCTTTCTTTATTCAATATGATAACACACATATACACCCACTCACAACAATAATAAGGGATGGGAACTTGATCATTCTGCGAAATTAATCATTTCTCAATAGCGGTAGTGACACCCTCTGTAACATCATCGATCTTTTCAGTAAATGATTTCCTACCAAAAAATTGTTCTGAAACGGGAAGAATGACTGTGGCGTATATGGATAAGGCACCACCAGTAGAAGGAATTGCAATATAAATCAAAAACAAAGTCTTGAATAAAAAGTAGAAAGGAATCCAGTATAAGATTACCACGGAAAAGAACTCAATAACGTTCAAAAAGGCAAAAACAACCCAGTAAGTTAATAACAACGTATCATCCTTTGTATCTTTTGTTCTCAACGCTAAAAGTGAAAAATAACCAGGCACTACAAACCCAGCTAGATTAGATAAAAACTCTCCGATTCCTGCAATGTTGGCGAAAACCAACACCAAATACACCAATGAGAATACAATGATGGCATAGGACCGAGGTAATCCGGTGTGGTGTTCGAATAAACCTAAGTAAGAATGACCAGCAAAAGCCTGTTGCAAATCAAGTTAGTTATAAAGTTGTCTTCTCCATGCCAAAAAAGCGATACATTTATACATACCGTATCAATGGTCTTTAAATATCCCTTGACTTGATCCATCGTTCAAAATGAAAATCAATAACAAATCGGAAAGGGAAGGAAGTTGGATAGCAAAAATTTGTCCAGCACTGTTTATCACTCCCTTTCGTTTATGGTAAGCAAACATAACATTAGTCGGGATTCAACTTTGTTATTAAATACAGGAAAATAATAATGGCAGCGCCGCATTTGAAACTGATTGAGTTACTAATAATATTACCCAATTAGGTCTTTCAATAACTCTAAGGAACTTGTATATATATACTTTATGCATTATGAAATCTATGATACATAAGAAATAAGAAAGGATCTTACTTCTGCAGTCTACCTCCTTTACTCTTGGAGCTTCCTTCAAAACCAGCTCTCTTCTTGTGAACAGTCCCTACAAACTTCTTCAATCTAGGTTGGTTCTTACTCTTCTTTCCTTTGTTTTCGCGTCTAGCCTTTAAGTTTTCGTCTCTTCTCTTTTGTCTTGCTGCCTTGGTATCCTTGACCATTTGTTTTCTGTCCTTCCATTCAATTTCACTCTTCAACTTCTGTCTTTCCTTTCTCTTCAAAGCTTTTTTCAACAACTTTTCATCATCCTTAATTTTTGCACCTTCGGCTTGTGCCATAACCCTAGTCCACTTATCTTTTTCTTTTTGTTTGATTTGCTCTTCTGGGGTCATTTGCTCCAACACCCGCTTCTTATTCTCAAGAATTTTCAAATGTGCTTTGACGTCATTGTTGGAAGGTCCCTTCTTGGATTTCTTCTCCATTGTAGATCTCATCTTACCTAAGTCAGATGTCAATCTGGTACCATCATTGAATACAATATTACCATAGAGAACCGATGAGTCACCATCTTGTACAGCAACCTCACTTCCCTGCTCTTCTTCTTCGTCGTCGTCTTCATCATCTTCTCCTTCAGAGTCCGAAAGGTCATCATCACTGGCTTCATTCTCCATTTCTTCCCTCTTCCGTTTTCTCAATTCAGCTTTCTTCTTTCTTTCTTCTAGGATTTGTTCTCTGGATTTGGGAGCTCCAGCAACCTTTGTCCCAGGAGCCTTTCTTCTTTCTTTCATGGTGTTAATCTTGGAAGACAACTTTTCTCTTAATTTAGCTAAATTCTCATCCTTCTTTCTTTGTTCTTCAGGACTCAAAGTCTTCTTACGTTTTTGTTGTTGAGCTACTTGCTTTGAAAACTCAACCCCATCATTAGCATCGATATTATCTTCATCAAATGTTATTTGACTCTTTTTATACATAAGGGGGTCATCAATTTGTTCAGAATCCTCGTTATCGTTTTCATTATCAACTTCGTCTTCATCTTCATCTTCTTCATTAGTGACTTCCATATTGACATCATCATCACTATCCTCTGTGATTGAAGCAGGTAACTTCTTGGGTAAGCTCACTTTAGGTGCATTCTTTGCCTTATTATCCATCACATCTTTAGCGCTTGCATGTGCATTAGTATAGGAGTCCGCTGCTTCTTTAGAATTTGGATCAAGTTTAGCTCTCTTGTTTTGCTTTAATTCTTGTTTGGACTTCTTCTTTTGTTGCCACTGATCTTGAGTAGCATCATCATAGTAATATTTAGCGGGAATCAATGACAAAAGCCCATTAAAGGCACTAGAATGAGTCTTCAACCTTTCCTACGGAGTCCAGTTAGTACTTTTTATTCATCGTATCTAGAACACTTCTCGAGGTTATTCGAAATCATTATGTCCGCAAAAATATAAAACATACTTCTAACGAATTCCCCATTACTTCTATCTAGGTGTTACTATTATTGAATGTACAAGTAGTTCACTGCTTTAGGAGATGACTATGGAGGCCATCACTTACTGAAAATTCCTATCACAAGATGTCCCACATGCAGGACATAAGAACTTATGAAGAAGCCTCTGGATTACTTTGGTAACTAAAGGGCGTAGTATTTAAATACAGCGAACAATGTCTTTACATGGTATTGTTGATAAGTAGATTAATTTCAAATCAACTTTTATACTTGGTATAAGAAAAGTACTTGTATTAATAGCTTTTGTAAATGGGAATTCTCAGGTATGACTTTAGATCTAAAGTTGGTAATTCCTCACAGTAAATTTGAGACCAGACCATACAAATTATATGTAGTCGTTCCAGAATATACGCGCGCAAGTACTTGCTGAGGCTTGTTGTCGAGGAAAAGCGAAGATAAGCTGGTATCACGAAAGCGCATGTTTGTCACATAGAGATACTACATACATCCACTAACGAGATGGACGCAGTTGCTGAGTACTTGTTTCTCTCCTTACCTCAATCGGCAGATGCCAAGGAGTGGTTAGAGCAACAATTGAATAGTGGGAAGTCTCCAATTTATCAGTTGAAGTTCCCTGACTTCCAAATAGGTACTTTAGATTCTCTCATCCAAGAGAGTGAGGAATTAAGTAAAATAGACCTGCTGCTTGTCCTGGCAATCAGTAAGGTTGTCGACATATTGAGCAACGTCTTGGAAACTCCAACAGGCTCATTCTCCAATAAAGTTGTTAACTCCAAACTGGTATTGGATTACGTTGAGAAATTTCAATGGAACACTTCCAAATACAGATTAGACAATCCCGTTACACAATTGGTGAAGGTAATTGCCGATGAAGCATTAGTGTTAGATTCTGATGTTAGAGCCAGCTATCAGAGTTACCAAACAGCGAAGCTGAACTTTTTGGCTGCAGACAGGAAGAAGAACGGTGATTTGTCTATCAAATCTTTACATGAAATAGTTAGACCCGAACAATTTGTTTTAAATTCGGATCATTTGATAACTGTTTTGATAGCTGTTCCAAAAAGTCTTGTTGATGACTTCAAAAAGACTTACGAAACTTTAACTCAATTTGTGGTTCCCAGATCAGCTGAGCTCATTTCCTCTGATTCCGAGTATAGCTTGTTTGGTATCACTTTATTCAAAAAATACCAACAGGAGTTCTACAGTGCTGCTAGAGAGAAGAAATGGCATCCTCGTACCGATTTCACCTATCTGGAAGAAGTATTGGACAACTTACGCAAGGAATTCGATATGACAAGAGCTGCCGAAACAAAGACCAAGAATGATTTGATTAGATTGGCTCGTACTGCCTATTCAGATATTTTCTCATGTTGGGTTCACATAAAGACTTTGAGAGTATATGTGGAATCTGTGTTGAGATATGGTTTACCACCTAAATTTGATTTCTTTTTGATTAAGTTTACTGCAAATTCTTTGAAGGACGTATCGAAGGTTAAGAAGGAATTGATAGCCAAGTTTGGATATTTGGGAGGCAACCAACATTCTCAGAATCAAAATTTGCACGAATATGCATCTTTGGTTGACACAGAGTATGATCCGTTTGTCATCTACGAATTGCCAATAGTCTAGGTTTATTACTGTTGAACTGTTTGTTTACCTCTGATTCAATTCCCCTTGAACTACTTCTTATATAAATCATATTGAGCTTTCATTTATATTTAATAAATCAACATTTTGTAACTCATGGATTTGTAATAAACTATCTGTTTACTACAATATAAAACAAAATTTAAAAAAAGAGAGCTCGCACTCAGGTTCGAACTAAGGACCAACAGATTTGCAATCTGCTGCGCTACCACTGCGCCATACGAGCCTTCCTTGGGTATAATTCAAACTTACTGAGCCAGATATTAGGGAAATTGTAATGATACACCCACGACTAAAGTGGTTCTCCCACGAACATAGTATCTTTCAAGAAACCACAGAAAGGGCTTTGACCACTTATAAAATAGGTAATAGAGTAGTGATATAAAGTGTACCTTAGAATCGTGAGTCTGGATGCAGGCTATAATTTATACAAATTACCACTTTCCTCATCCTTAAGAGTTAGCATCTTTTTTTAGTGCCCCTTGCAAGGGGTATTCCTTTTACGGACCCTCTTCTCTTGTGCCGCATAATAGGGAAAACCAACTAACCTTTCTTATTGCCTGTCTAGCTTTTGGGGACCGGACAGTTGGTAAAATATTCACTCTTGGATAAAGACTTGAGAAGCAGTCAAGTTTTAAAGCTCTGGCCTTTGAAACATATGTGCTTCATCTTAATATAATTTCATCAATTTCACGTGATCATTATCAGTAACCTTATCATCCTTACTAGAGTGCCTTCTTATTCAACGCAGGTGTACGTAAGAGGTTTCAGAATTATTTTATACTGAGGTTAAGTGAGCGATGATTGCAAACAAATATTAGAGAAGAGGAAGAATGATGTCGATTAAAAGTATAAATGCAAGAGTTAGAGGTAAAATTCGGCAAAAGGACCACAACAGCCCAAAGTTAAAGCTGAAATACTCAACAATAGTAACTCAATTAAAGAAAGTAAAAACAGTAACGGCACCCTCAAGTAGTGGAAGTGGAAGTGGAAGTGGAAGTGTAACTCAAGTCTCAAACGCAATACAATAATATAATTAAATATCAGGTGCAAACGTTAAATAATGAGCTGTCAATGTTCAGTAATCCATATCAATCACTCTCTGAAGATGTTTATTAACAAGAGTCTTTGGAGAATATTTGAACCCTGAACTGTCATTATCAAACCCTGAACTTTGATTTCCATCAGCCCAGGAGTTACCATTGGCTCCATTGGCTCTAGAATTCATTTGCTTAATAGTTTCGTTGGTATATCCATTCTCGTTCATCATAATGGCAATCGAAAGCTCCCAATCGAGAACAGATAGTGCTCTATCAATAATAAATTCAGCAATGCCCTCAAGTTTGTATGGTATCCAACCATGTAGTGCTTCCAATGCTAAACAATCGTCTTGAATCCTTAAAAAAAGAGACCTGTCAAACTCAGGTATATCTCTTACCTGTTTTTCAATCCAAAACTTGAGCGTATCAGCATTTCGAATACGACTTCTGGTTTCTTTAGCTGTGAGAAGATTCCGATGCAATGCCCTGATTAAATCCTCTGTTTGCGTAAAGTTAGTCAAATAGCTAAGGCGGTTGCTTATATTTTGAAGTTCATTCAACTCTGACTGTGTCAAAGAATGGTTGATCCAAGGATTTTCAGAAGAACTATCTGTGGCAGTTTCAGATAGATTAACATTTTTCAAATCCTCATTAGGGGTCAATGGAGTATCAGAAATCAATTGAGGCTTGAAGACATCTGACTGAGTTGAGATACCCGAATTATTTGCTCCTTCAAGTTCTGAACTAGCCTCATTACATCGTCCACCAACAACCACGGTCGCGCGCAGAACGCAATTGACAGCAGATGATGCCTTTGAGTCATCCAGGAAATTACCCATGGGTTGATGGCTATGGGGGAAAGCCATCTCGTCATGAGGAACTTCCCTGCAGAACTCAACGAAGGAGGAAGATGAAGAAAAAGAAGGACACATAAATCTCGGTACCACAACAACAGTATTTGTTACTACTTCAAAACCATTAGAAGACTTTTCAACACCATCAGCCTTCTCGGCTTTGTATCTCTCTTCAGGATAGATCAAACAGTTTTGCACAACACGATACTCAAGTAAGCTGGTGGAAAGTCTTGTTAAAAAGACTCCAGTAGGTTCGGAAACACCAGGCATAGTGAAATCAAACGAATAGTCGGAAAAATTAACAAAATCAGTGAAATTGTCTAAAGAGTTAGTACTTGATGTGTCACAGTTAATAGATGTGACACCGATGAGTGAAGAACACTCTTTAGAGTCCAAAGACTCGGAATCATAGAATGAACAATCACATTCTAAGATATCGGCAGCATTGCCGATTTCAAATAGACAGTCTGATTCTTCAAGACATGGGATTGCTGAGAAAACAGGAGTAATTGTTTCTTGCTTGATAAAGTGGATGGTGGCAGTAGACCCGGATGAAGCGGATTTCTTGAGCAGACAGTTGAAATCAACTGCCACTTCCAACTCACCAACACTAACATGAGACGCAGCAAAACTAGTGGATGGAGTCATGTTTGCTTTGGAATGATAGTCAAATAAGGTGGGTACTTCTGAAAAGGGTAAGGTGGTAGAGCCTGGACAAACACCAATGGATGCCAAAGCTGCAGCGATAGTTGGATACACAGCTTCGCTTTCAGCAGGAAAAGAAGCTGGATGTTGTACTTTCTTAGAAGAAAGTAAGCGGGTAAGATTTCTTACCTTGTTGAGAGCGGCTCTCAACTTTCTTGGCTTCTTCATCAGTAGCTCGGAAGCTTCATGATGGCGCCAGACACGGGAGGTCAATGATTTGAACTTAAGGTTCAACTTTGTTAAACTCATGATAACAAACTTTGAACTCCAAAACTGTAGTGAAGGAAAAGAAGATGAAGGGTGTAATTTTATTTGTATAGAAAATCTTGAGATTTATATATGAAACCATTTTTTGCACCCAAAAATCCCGATTGCGGGAGCAAATTATGGACACAATCAACTTTTATATATATAGTCGCTAGGCCGAAATTCAAAATTAACAAGCTTTTAGAGTTAAATATACTTTAAATTGAGGTATTTAGACCAGCATATGAGCTACTAGGTGATTTAGGATCATGGGTTTGTATATCTTTTGGCTCTTGCAGCAAGATCTACAAGGGTTCTTATTGTGTACAAAGAGTGTACATAATTTACGAGACCTGTGGGAGCGCGGTCCCAGATATAGTAAAGTCTCCGATAACGTTAGGGCGGAAAACAGTGTCCGAAGTCGCCCACGTATTCGGGATAACTTTCCATATATGTTTTAGGGCTAGCTGGGAAGAGAAATGAGATCAGTGGTGATAATAAGGCCGAAAGCTAATATATTAGGTTAAAGTGTGAACATTCTTCTATCTATAATTTGTGGATCTCCGCTCTTGTCTGATCTGAAACGTGCATTTAAATCTCTACTTGAGTATGGTATAGAAAGTTTGGCATCTTTAATGAATGATGTACTACTTCAACCGAGCTTTAGGTTGGTCGGTCTTAGTTACCAAAATAATGTGGTTTCCGTTTACCGCTGGCTTGATGGTTGCGAAAAAAAGAAAACCAAAGTGTATTTATACTAGCGCTTATTGGTGTCACTGCCAAATAAGATAAACCCCCTACAACTCTGTGGCGGGTTGAAGTGCTGTGTTAAAGGTGGAATATAATTTAACATGTTTCGTACAATACTTCCCAAAATGCTAGGCATGTCCACTACAAAATTACATGAAGGAGGCGAGTATGAACAAACTAAAGGTACTGAGAAGAGATGCAATGAGAGAACAACAAGTAATCCAAAACACCATTCATCTCTGGAGTTTACTCCACGGGTTGGTGCAAGAGAGTCTATATTTCATACTATTGACAGGTTGCATGATACTTCAGAGTCCAGTATTGACCCTTTCCAGAGTCCACTACTTAAAAGAAGTAAAAGTCTAAGCCTAATTTCCAGACGACCTTCCTTCCTGCGGTTGGGTCAACGATTGAAAAAGTCGAAGTCCGTTCATTTTGATAATGAAATGGAAAATAAATTACCATTTACCGACAATTCCAATAAATTAGATATCTATCTGGATGTCAGCACGTCGTCTGAAACTCTTAAAGAAGTTTCCTGTGCTTTTGATAGCGTATCAAAGCCAGAAGTAGCCAAAGCGAGGGATACATCGTTGTCCATTCAAACTTTTAATAAGAGGCTCGGCTCTCTTAAATTAATACCTAAGGACCATCATCTTTCTGCTGATACGTACCGAACTTGTCCAGAAGATTCTGGGGCTCTGGTAAGTGTATTTGAAGAAATTGTCCCATTGGCAAATAGCACGCAGAAGACTAGCTCAGAGTTAATGGAGCATGTCAGTGCAGAGAACAACCAGCAGCTGATTGAAGTAAAAGAAAAGAAACTAGATACAACCAATACAGAGAATATACAACTCAAAAACAAAATAAAGCAGTATGAATTAGCCCTGGCAGAATCCGAAAGACGTGTCAATGATATAATTGCTCAGGTGGAGACAAGAACATTCGAAGCCCTACAATTGAAGGAGCAAAATTCAAACTTGTCTAATGAGTTAACAGATGCACAGAATAAACTAACAGAAATAACATCTATACTCCAGTTAGACCCTGATTATTCAAGTTCTGACCCAGCAAAAAGTGCTAGGAAATTGGTTCAACAAAAGGAAGATTTGCAACGTCAACTATTGGAGTTTAATGAAACTTTCAATACAGAAATGGTAAAGCTCAAGAACGACCTTTATACTCTGGAAAACGAGCTTCACCAATTCAAAAAAAACTTGAAACAAATACTTTTGAAACATGAAGGAAGCAAAGATTATTTTGAAGAAGACATCGAGGCTGCGATTGAAAGGTTCATTATCGATGCAACGAAATGGAGAGATTCTGCGGGTCAGAATAATAATGATCCTAGCGGAATTGATAAAACTTGGAGAAATCAATATGTCTCAGCTGCCAAAAAAATCAAGAATTATGAGGATGAAATCAAAGATCTCAAGTTTGAATTGAATTTGCAAGCCGACCGAACAACTATTTTAACCGAAAAAGTAGAGCAGAGTTGCAAGGCAGATAATTGCTTACGTGAAAGGATCATTGAGCTCGAAAAGCAAAACCTACGTCTTAAATCATCACAAGCAGATAATCTTGTAAATCTGAAGGTTTTCGAAGAGTTTGAAACTGAAAATAAGCAAGCTAGTTCCAGAATAGAGAGCTTTATTCAAGACATTATTCTGAAACAAAGAGCCTGTCATTCTGCAACTGAAACCCAGTTGGAACTTATGGCAAGTCGCACCCAAGAGTATTATGCAAAATTAGATCTGATTGAGCAAAGAAATAAGGCAGTTATGGATGAAAACAATACTCTTAAAGATTTATCAAGAACTTATTTGGGAGAAATTTCACACTTAAAAGCAAAGGCACAAGAGAAGTCTAGCAGAATTAAAACGCTAATCAAGACAAATAAAACTTTGGTTCAAGCTCATTCTACGCTTATATCAAGATGTCTTGATACTCTTCGTCCTGTGCTAACTCCAGATGCTCTTCTTCAACTTAATATTGATCACGAGGCATTATTAAGCAAAGATAGATTTTCTGAAAAAGACCTTGTATTGTTTGTAAGGGTGATTCATCTTTTAACTAAAGGTATTTCAGAAATGGTTGAACAGAATGTTTTAGCTTTGAAGGCATCAAATATGGAATAAAAGCAGGGAATACTGATCCAGAGCCTTTAATGCTAGTGTACAAATATGTAAGAAATTATTGATGGATTAATGATTGCTCTAATTCTTTTTAAAAGAAGTTTCAACATATTCTCCCTCTTGTAAAAGAATAGTTAATACTGAAGGGAAAACTTCTGTCTGAAATGGTTCGAATGGAAAGTCCTCACCATCAATTGAAAGGTAGTGCTTTGTTTTGTCACTTTTGGGAATTCGTGGTACAAGACGATAAGCTTTCACCTTTGCGTGAAGTACCTCATCATGATCAACATGTGTACCGGTATCAAGCAGGGTAAGAATTTTAGCCAAACTCATAACGGACGAGTTTGTAGTAGTTATTACAAGATCCATGGCTCCGTCATTTGGTAATGCAGCGGGGAAAAACTGTGTATCTGCTGAGACGTATGGCATTTTACCAATATAGAAGATATTCAATTTGGAGGTCAACGCATCGTCAATCTTTACCCAATTGGTAGGGGGAGGAGATTCTAAATCGTCAAACTTGGGGGATAAGGATTCTCTTGTAACTGTAGGTAGTATGGACAGATTCGACCCACTAAGATGGTTCTGAAAATGCTCTTTCATCCCATGGGGTTCAACAAAATAATCGACATACACATCGCATGGATAAACTCTTCTTGAAAGGACATACTGGGTCACACCTAATTCGAATCTAACGGCACCCAAGAATCTAAGATGTTCTGTACCAATGTCTGAGTCAGATATGGCACCATAGCACTGACTTAAAAACGATAGACTTGTTCTCTTCTCAGAGCCTGATCCTTGAGTAAAGCCCATTAAATCAAGCTTTGCCTTTGTCCCCTTTAACATTCTCCAAGTGGATACAACTGGATTAATACTCCCATGTGTACTCAATGTTAAAGCATTACCGGAACCACATGGTAGTTGTGTGATAATTAGCTTGTTAAAGGCAGAGACACCCTTATCCTCACGTTGATAAAAGCCGTTTATAACTTCGTGAGGAATCCCATCCCCTGAACAACACAAAATTATATCATACTTTTCAATATCCAATTCCCGAGCAATATCAACTGCATGTCTATAATATTTTGTTTCCACATATTCTACGTTAACTTTGGCAGCATTAAGTACTGGGAGAATAGACTTTTGGTATATGCTGGCGGCTTTACCTCTACCACCTTTAGGGTTAATAAGAACCAATGCCGACATTTTCATGAGCCCATTTGGATATGACTTTTCCATTATCCATTTCGCTGGCTCATTCCCCTCAGGAATATTACTGATCTCGGTTACTAAAGTGAGTATCTGTTCCTTTGAGTTTATATAAGTGATCAGCACTGTATCCGTGTCTCGACTTAAACCGTCTTTACGTTCACACCAAAGAATGTTATAATATTTGATAAACACCGTAGTAGTAGCAGCATTGGTAGAACTTAGGGAGGAAGTACCCCAGTCTTGAGGAGGTTTAGGTGTACAGAACGCGAAGATACTACTGTAGGAAGCTTCCAACTGCTGTTGCTGTTGTTGCTTATTCAATGGAACACATATTCCAGCATCATCACATGTAGCTACACCTGAAAGTGTAGCTGTCTCTTCTCCTGATAATCGCATTTGAGAGTGATGGCAAAAGGTGTGATAAGTAGCATTTGAATTTAAACCATCTAAAGAACCGAAACAATCCTAGAGACTTCGTATCGGATTAAGTAATTATGTGTCTTGGCTTATGTAAGTCTCCGACTTACTTCTGAGTTTCCTTTTGCCAAGGTGAACACAAGACACCTCTTCTGTCGGGTGTATTACTTTTTCTAATTGGTCATTATAATGAAGAATGATTTAATTATCCTCTAAAGGATAGGCAAAACTCTCTTATTCGCTTGTCCAATGATCCGGCTATGCAATAATTACATGAAGCGTAAACCAAAGAAAATACGCCATATCAATTTACTTTTTTCCTTGAAACATACCATATGTTCGTAGGAAAACCACTTTTAGTTTATTTAGGTATTGTATCTGTTGGTTAACAAAGAACTAAATTAGTTCAGAAATGGTTTCGTGGTCTAGTTGGTTATGGCATCTGCTTAACACGCAGAACGTCCCCAGTTCGATCCTGGGCGAAATCAATTCGATTTTCTGGCGCAAATGGTTTAGTGGTAAAATCCAACGTTGCCATCGTTGGGCCCCCGGTTCGATTCCGGGTTTGCGCATTTTTTTGTTTTAGCTAAACAATGATTTCATGGTTATACAGTGGGTCCAGTTGATCTACAAAAACATACTATCAATTCTATGATTACTTGAAGTACATAAATCGCTTTTGAGTATTAGCACGAAAAGACTCTAATTATTCGAAAAGCAAGAATGACATAATAATTCATTTCAGTATTATTGAGTCTTCTGCTAAATGTTTCAGCTAGTCTATAACATAAGTGAGATGTCAAGATGCAAATGCTCTTGTCCCTGTACTCTTTCTATTATTCCTTCGAGGTTTCAAAAAATATCATGTAATCCTCATGGTAGTCAAAAGCCTCTACGAATATCGTTCAACGCGTTGCACCATTCTCTAATTGCTTTATCTGGACTGATAGTATCCTCGTTTTGATCTGGATCTTCTTCTTCATCATCATCCATTGTGAGAGCAGATCCCAAAATGCCTGCATTGGTATTCTTTAAAGCTCTAGATGAGTTTTGACCTTCTATATTATTATTATTATTATTATTATTATTATTATTATCGTCCTTTCTATTATTGGCGGAATCAACAGCCAATTCATACAACACTTGGTCTTTTTGACTTAAACCATTTCTTCGTTTGGTAGGTATACCAGTAACTATTACACGCAACCATTCTTCAAGTTGCTCAGAAATACCACTATCGCTAAACGTGTAAACAATACATGATAATGTCGAAGTGACCATTTCTGTACTTTTAGGATTCATAGACTTAACGAAATCAGAAAACTCAAACCACTTCAAGCCATCCAAAATCTTAGTATTAGTAAGAACGCTTGATGCGTCAACTGTAACTATATTGTTTGAGGTGACCCCTGTGAAAATAACCTTACTCACATAATCTACCATAATATCAAATATAACCCCTTCACTTACTAAATGAGTGATTCGCTTATCTAAATCATTCAATTCAATTTCAAGAAGTCTAGTTAAAGTATCAAAGCTTATTGACTTGAAGGAGCTAAGAATACGAACTAAGATCTTTGATTTTAAGTTATCAAGAATTAAGGCAGTAGATTTCAAAAAGATATCGTCACTAGCTAACGGATCAGAACTAAGCTTAAAATCATTAATGACTTCCTGCAATCTCCTCAAATTTAAACATTCATACGCATCATAAAGTGCAACCAAGTTTTCATAATCCGATAACTGAGTATATGCTTGGGTCTCTTGTGATTCAAAGGGATTGGCTTCGTGGTCTGTCACGATGCTGCATAGAATAACATACTTTAGTATTTGGTTCTTCAGTTGTGAACCAACTTCATCGTAACATTTGAAAGCTTCATAAAAGTCCAATCTGGCCTTTTCAAAGTTATCCCGATAAAATTTGAGTCTTCCACCACATTCCTTTATAATTCCTAAAATACGTGGATGGGTCAAGACTGTTGAGACACGAAGACTTTCACGATGAAGCTGTCGTAAGCGATTGATGTTAAGCGGTCTCTGTTGAGATAAATACTCAATTTCATAAGCACAGACTTCTGGTAGATATGTAAGTTTTAAACCTTTGAACTCTGAATCAAAATTATTGAGTTTTTCCTTTATGATCTTTATTAAAGAAGGCACATTCTCGTATTGGTGATTATCGAGATAGAGACTGAGCTTACTTATCATAATCTTTAACCACAACCTATTATTATTTGAAGACGCCTCAAAGCTCTTGAGGAGTGTGTTGTAAAACTCGTGGACAAATTCACTACTACGGCAAACAGAATAATTGTTCACCATTCTTGTCAAAGACTCATCAGCATAATTATGCTTGATATGTGGAGTAACCAATATTAGCTGTCGTAAATAACGTAAACATTCATCATAATTACTTAACTTGAAGTTTATTTTTATGATTTGCTTTAGTGCCTTGAACATCCACTCATACTCCGTTGGATATTCCTTCACAATTATCCCGAACTCGCGGAGTGCGTCTACGTCTGAGTCATCCTTCAACGCCTTCGCGTTATAGTATCTATTCTCCTGTAATTAATTGACATTGTTAGTATGTTGTTGAGTTTGAATTAAATTGCCACCTGTTTTCCTAATACGTACAACACTGTGATCTGTTCCTTGTTCTTGCAGATGGTGAGAATGCGCGTCGACGTCGTCATCATCATCCTCGAATTCAAACTCATATGACTCCTCGGACATAAAGTCATCTTCATCATTGGACATCGTTAATCATGCAGTCTGCTGGTTATGTACAATAGTAATATTAAACGAACTCGTTATGTTCTCAATTGGCCCTGCGTTGACTCAACTCCCTGGAAGGTCATTTTTCCTTCATTAAATACGGTTGATGCACTACTAAGAAGATTAGTTCACTTCAAGTCTTCTCTCTTCTCAAGAAACTGGTATGAAATAGGGGATTTATTATTAGCTTGATATTATCTATCTGAATTAGGAGTTAAATTGATGAAAAGGTTTTATGATCACGAGGTCATTTTGGTGTACTTCAATCAAATCATGAAAATAATTAAATGACAGGAGTCGCTATCACGGTAGCTTTTATAATGACACTTGCCTTTCTGCGGATCGTATGGTTGTACAAAACTAAAGCATCGATGGCACGGAACTTTCAAATCCCATTTGAGCAAAGCATACCTAGTGGTGTTACTGTAATGCACTCTAGTTTGATACATTGGCAAAATTATACCTTACGCTTCGTATAATACTTTCTTTTTTCCTTCAATTCCTTTCCATTGCGCTAACGTTAACCACCTTTTATGTGTTAAATCTTGGTCCCGTAAATTTGTTCGCTAAAAATTTACGAAGGAGTTCACTTGCTTTTGTGAAATACCAAAATTAGCTTCAGGAACCTCTTCAACCTATGTCGTTTTCGCCATCGGCAACGGTATATAAATTAGCAATTAGTCTTGAAAAGAATATATAGAAGTTGTTACAGTTGATTAATGACATATTACCACCTGGTTAGAGGTGTTAATTCTAATCTATTGAATCTTTACTCACATTCATATGATGCTAACCATTAAGTTTCAAACCAAATTAGGTGCAATTAAAGTGAAGGCATATTGGGATGATTACATGGAAGAACCATTGCGGAAGATACTTCTGAAGCTCCCATGTAAAGATCCCCGATCTGTATATATTAGCAAAGATAGAGTGTCTAGAGGAGCATCGGCTTATCAAATGTTTCACATGTCGGTTAAAGAGCTATGTATTAGAGACGGTGATACAATATACGTGCTGTATTAGCATATAAGATAAAGGCGGTTAAATTATTAACAATAAAAACAAAAAAACAAAAACATATTTATTCATTATTTATTTCCTTGCATTTATTCCTTTCAACCAATCCAGAAGTCGCTCATTCATGGCTCATAATAAACAGAACTGCTGTAAATTGGCGAAATGTACTTATTTTTGAAGAGATTTTTTACTCCAACTCTTATTTTGATAGAGTTTATATTCTCAATCCTATGATTCCTTACGACGAAGTATTTGATATATAACGTGAGAAATTCAACAACGACTTAATTAGTGCGCTCATGATGTAACTTCTATTATTGTAATAATCCAGTTAGGCGGGTCGTTTTTCATGATTCTTTGTTCCCCTGCTCATACACTCCGTAGTGGATGTCAACCTCAGCCTACTTAGCCTATTCTTTTGCAGCAATTTTGTGGAGCTTTTTGTTGCACTAAAAGCTCCGTAAATAAAAGTCGTTCACGCGTAAGAAATACGACAGCCAATAGTTAAAAATAGCTTTTACGTACACCATCAAATACTACAAAATCTCGCATTTGATGAGGTTTACACAAGGATAACATATGTAACAGCAGATGCCATTTCTTATCCTTTTCACAGCAACCATACATGATCTTGTCACAGCTTTTACCTCTGTAACAATTTATTTATAGCTTCATGATTGATCTCCGCATTTCTGCAACACTCAGGCATTTCCAATGTTGAATGGTATGGCTTTTGTTCACTTTTCAATAGCAAAGATCCCTTTCTTTTGTATTGTTTTGATGTTTATGGACTATGCTATCTGCAACACTAAATATTCACATTTATTGTTTGGTGTGCGGGGCTCTTGTATCCTAAATTATTTATTTAATTGAGCACGGACAGATCTAATTTTCACAATTAAGTATTATTACCATGTATCTATTGTTGAAGAATCTGCATTTAAAAAAAAATTATATCGTTAAAGTTATACACCTTCTAAAATTTAGATTTCAATCTTCTTAACTATGAAGCATCATAACTCTTGTTAGAACAAATAACAAAAGGTAGGAAATTTCAATGGCTTTAAATTGAAAAGTAGTGAGACTTGACATTGTTCGTAATTAACCGCTAAAGCAATCATGAATATTTTATGAAAGATCTGATATATTTTAAAGGAAACTGCCAAAAATTATGGAACTACCATAAAGCCCAGAAAATACTACTTGAATGAGATTCACCTCTTAAAATGTATATGTCACAACACATAGCACCGCCTTGTACTACGGGTTAAGTATTAAAGGGCTTAGGCAAAATAATTACGTTTACATCAATTTTATTCATAGGCACAGGGAGGTTAGACTAAAGCATGAATAGGAGGGTTGGCCGAGTGGTCTAAGGCGGCAGACTTAAGTTCTGTTGGACGGTGTCCGCGCGAGTTCGAACCTCGCACCCTTCATTATTTTTTGAAAGGTCCTTAGTGGTTTTTTTTGGATACCATCCAATCGTCTGCAGTATAAATTCTCATGTATATTAGTATTAAAGTAAAAGAAAATAGACTGTAATAAGAAGTTATATAATTCTAATCCTCATCAATCTTCAAGTCATCACCTTCTAAATAGAATGGCTCAGGTAATGGTGCCTCATTGATATTCAGTTGTCTTACAGTCTTGATAAACTCACACTTTTGTGTTGGCTCGTTATCCTTCAAAATGATAATACCTGTATGACCTCTTAACTTTCTAACTGGAGAAAACCTTGAATCCTTAGCAAAAGCAATAAAGTTAGATTGCGCAGGAAGAACTCTAGACATGTTACTAAGTGAAAATGGAGTCTTTGAATAGCGAATTTTTAAAGGCTCATCACTCTTTGCAGCTTCTTCCTTCTCCTTCTCCTTTTTCTCTTTATCATTATCCGATTCCTTTTCACCTTCCTTCAACTTTGTTTCATTCTCAGACTTTGCAGCTGGCTTTGGCTCTTCATCAATATCCATTTT
Source organism: Lizanozyma spartinae (assembly GCF_019049425.1). Taxonomy (NCBI): domain Eukaryota; kingdom Fungi; phylum Ascomycota; class Pichiomycetes; order Serinales; family Debaryomycetaceae; genus Lizanozyma; species Lizanozyma spartinae. The sequence continues at coordinate 39,707 of NW_025065061.1, forward strand.
CCCGTCTTTAGCAGACTTCTTCTTTGCTCTAGCCTTTGCCTTAGCAGTTGTCGATAAAACAGCAGTTGTAATTTTATCTGGTTGCTTTTCCTTAGATTCTTCCACTTTGGGTGGATATTCAAAAAGCTCAGGTTTAGTATGACACAAAATATCAAACTTTGGTATTCTCAAGTCAGATCCCCTTATGCCAATTATAGAAGTTGGTGTGAAAGAGAGTGACAAAAAGTGAACCAATGGGTACCAGTACCATGATTGACAGAACAATGCCAACCCAACAATAGCCTTTGTATTCAAAGTATTTGTTTGTGTGTGTTCTAAATTGATTGTAACATTTCTACCACTGGCCTCAATAATACCCAGGGCTAAGGTTGCACCAAACTTTGCCAAGCCATCCTCATGTTTGTTTTTAATGGTGTTTGCATATTTAGAGGTAAAATCCTTCAACTTTGGATAGGTAACGTCATTCTGTTGAATCAAGATCATAGAAGTGGCAACAAGAGCACCTTGTCTAACAAAATCAACAGCATCTTTGGTCAAAGGTTCCAAAATCTTAAGTGCTGCTGGTAAACATCTACCAGCTGATGAGATACCCAACGCCATCGCAGCACCGTAACGTACATGAGGGTTATGTGACTGAGACAACAAGTCGACAATTTGTGGCACGGAATTAGGATCTCTGATTAAAATAAAACCCAAACCTAACACTGAGGCTCTTCTAACATTGTCAGATGGGTCAGACACAGCGCAATGTAATAATCTCTTGATTGCACTATTTCTACCGGTACCAGCATATGCCATAGCAACAGCAAACGCACCACCATACCTCAAAATACTATTCTCTTGGTCTAACAACTTTGAAATAATACCGTCTGCTTTTTCTTGTCTTCCATAACTCAAGAAAGCGATAGCAATAGCTAACCCTCTTATAATGTTTTCATGTTGAGTTTCTCGAGCATAGTTGAATAATTCGTCAATGGCTTCTTCATCACCAGAGCCTAACTTCACTAACCCGATGGCTAATGCTGCGGCTTGACCTGAAATAGCCGAATCTGAGTATAGAACAACCTTCAATGCTCTGTAAAGCTCGTTATTATTAGATCCCATACCTGACACACCAGCACCCAAACATGCTCCGTGTAACATGACATCAGTATCATTATTACCAGCAGAGTTACCATGGTCATCAATGAACAGTCTCAAATAATCATTAATTTCATTACCATGTCCAGTATAAATCAACCCTAAAGCGAAAAGCGACCCACCTTTTGTGTATGTTGAACCTGAGGATGATCCAGGTAAGTAAGGTTTCAACACGTTGCGCCCTTGACTCAAATTGCCCATGTGAATCACACCTAAGGCTGCAGTAGCTGAGAACTTGGACCAATTTGTAGCTTTACCTAACCATTCCAAATTCTTTCTGAAAAACGAATCATCAGTTGTACCAGCGTGCATGAAAGCGTTCATGAATGTAACTGCTGAATGATGAAGAGATAACTTCCCATCTAGTAAGTTCTTTGTTTTATTTAAAATGGAAATATCGGTGTTGTTATGGTCATGTAAAAAGGTGATCTCCAAGTCACGGGTAGGAACACCGCTTAAAATATGTAACAACTTTGATTTTATTTGGACATATTCAGTTTCATCTTCACCTTGATCATTTTTCAACTCTTCTATAACATTGATGAGTAATTCTTGAGAGGCAGTGTTGACCAAATCAAATCCACTTTGAAAAACAATTAACTTTTCCTTTTCGGATAACAATTCCTTGAAGATCTTTGTTGCCCATTTTGAATCATTCAATTGAATAATAATCTTAAAAATAGTAAAATAGTCAATATTACTTTTCAATTGCAACAAGAGTTCAATTAAAGCGTTCAAAACATGAGTTCTAAAGGTGGTATCTGAGACAACAGAATTAGTGGCCTGTAACACGTAATTGATGAGATTGACCGCTTGTTCTTCATTTTTTTCAACCTGTTCAGCTAAGATTGACTTGATCAATTCCAAACGATAACTTTCCAAAGCAATACCCAATCCCAATTTCAATTCACCGCCTATAATACATCTCTGCAACATCTTCTCGAAAATAGAAGTTAGTTGCGGGTCAATGTCTCCAGTACCTTCCAAGAACCGTGCCTGAGATAACGATGTATACCAGCTAATACAACGAGATACAATGGTCTCAACAAACTGGGATTGCTCATCAACATTGAATTCATCTCCAGCAGAAAGCGAATATTTAACAGATGCATCATAATCACCCAAGTTATAATAAACTTTAGAAATAATCAAAGCAGCCAACTGTCTTTTTTCAAAAGAATCGTCTTCATAAAGCTCTTCTAATTCAGTTATATTGTTAGCTATTTCAGACCATAATTGATCCACAACTTCATTCAACGTCGTCAACGCATATTCTTTTAAACTTGTGTCGGATTCTCCGAGTAGCGCAAGAATGGGGGCTGCGGATACTAACGCCATGATTTATCACTTGTGAATCTCTAGTTAGAAATATGACACTTCAATCTACAAAATGTCAATGCCAATTCCTATGAGTATCTAAGTGTTGGATTTGTCTTACTGTTGCCACTGTTCTATTAGATTTCAACGATCGCTCGACCAAGAAGAAAAAGCTAACGCGCTACCAAAACTTTAAAGTTACCCGGACACATATTTGAAACATAAGGTATATAAACAGTTACTGTAAAGCATAAACTAATAGTCCAATTATTATATTAAATTAAGTTAATATCTGATATCTAAAAACAAGAAACGAAATTGTCCTCAAAAAATGGGGGACATTTATGAAAACCACGAACAAATCTAGTACAACAATCTGGTGGCAATACGATAAGGAGTTTGTTCCAATTGTTCGTAGATAGACTTGATATCAGCATGATCGACATCGCTGATATCAGCCATTAAGTAAGCAACATCACCTCTGGAATCCGTGAATTGCTTTTCAATGTTGTGATTGGACAAAATGTTGTTGACGGTCTTCAAGACACCTGGAACGTTTTGATGGATATAGAGGACTCTGACAGTGTTTTCTTGGTCCAAGTCCAAAGCTCTCAAAGAGACTTCTGGGAAGTTAACGGCACCAGTAGAAGCACCTTCGTTAATGTACTTGGTCAACGCTGTACTGACTTCAACACCAATGGCAGATTGAGCTTCTTCGGTAGAACCACCAATATGTGGGGTTAAGATAACGTTTCTTAAAGAACACAATTCACTAGCCCATGAGTTCAAATTATCATTGAACAAGTCCTCACCGTTCTTAGCTGGTTCATGGGGGAATACATCGATAGCAGCACCACCGATCTTTCCAGCCTTCATGGCTTGAACTAAAGCTGGGATATCGACAACAGTACCTCTAGAAGCGTTAATAACGTAAGCACCATCCTTCATAGCAGCGAATTGAGGAGCACTCAACAAATTCTTGGTTTCAGGAGTTTCAGGGACATGTAAGGTAACAAAGTCAGCAACTCTCAATAATTCATTCAAAGAGTCAACTTGCTTTGAGTTACCCAATGACATGATCATGTTGACATCGTAGTAGACTACGTTCATACCCATTGATTCAGCCAAAACAGATAATTGAGAACCAATATGACCGTAACCGACAATACCCAATGTTTTACCTCTGATTTCCCAACATTTGGCACTAACCTTATTCCAGGTACCAGTGTGTAGTTCAATTGATCTATCACCCAATTGTCTTGACAAGGTAATGATTTCAGCAATGACCAATTCAGCAACAGAACGAGAATTAGAGAATGGAGAGTTGAAAACAGCAATACCTGATTTAGCGGCAAATTCCAAATCAACTTGGTTAGTGCCGATACAGAAACAACCAATAACAACCAAATTCTTAGCGGCTCTTAAAACCTTTTCAGTCAATTTGGTCTTTGATCTAATACCAATAGCATGGACTTGGCCAATCTTTTCAATCAATTCATCTTCAGGTAATGATGACTTGTAGAACTCAACTTGATAACCTTGTTGGTTGAAAATGTCAATAGCAGTGGTATTCACATTTTCCAACAACAAGATTTTGATATCACCAGTGGAGAAAGGCTTCAAGGCCTTCTTGTTTTGGGAATACAGGGTAAGATATGATGATTGAGTGGGGGAAGTAGAAACAGCATTAGGGGAGCCAGAAATGCTCATGGCCCTTTGGAATGTTTGCGCAATCTGTTGAGGTGAAGCCATCTTCGCTAATGTATAGTAGAAGACACTGTAGAGTAATATTTGTGTAAAGAAATTCTATACTATATACTATACAGCATAAGTAGAGATATGAATATATATATATATGTAATTTATATGTAGTGCCGAATTTATTTTGTATGGAATTTTTCAGTCTATCATGTGACATGGTCCCATACTTACTTAATAGTCACCCAGTATAGAGAAAGCCCAAGTATCGCTGAAAAAATTTTCAATGGTGACTAATTGTGTCGTGTCCTGTAATTTGCGCTAATAATCGGCGGTAGGTGACACACTATGTGGCCAAAGTAAGCATAATTGGTGTCAAGAACGTAGAGGTTGCAATAAATTGGCTTCCGGTAAAGGAATTGAACCTTTTATATCCCATGTAGTATTTAAATCTTAGCTAACAAAAGGGGTTACTCTTTGCATTCGATCCCGAGTCACTTTCTGACTCGGGCTGGCTATGGGGACTTGCCGTCGTCTATGAGTAAAAAAAATGAACAGCGCTACCATAATTATAACCAAAGGAGCATAAAAGTCACTTCACGTTCATTGTACGGGCTTTGGAGTGAACTAACCATCGTGCCTGTGGCTTTATTATCTCCTACGTACGCGATGTTTCCTACAGATGCGATTGTACACAATAGCACTAATGACGCATAATACGATCTGCCACGACTACTTACACCTGGTACTTCCTGGTTGCTCAGCCGTGAAGCCAGCAACAATTTCGAAAAGATCGTGCAACCATTTGGTTTAACTGATCATTGCCAATTGTACATGACAATTGATCAGGGGAGTATTAATAGGATGAGATGGCTATCAATTGGTTCATTAAAATTTTGAAATAGAAATCTACGTAGCAAATGCAAAATCTCAGTTATGGGTGGTCGGGCACAGTGCCATGGCCAATTTAGGGCATCTCATTGTACATATTATGGGAATAGCGTGGTTTTGCCAGGGATCGTCTATTAACAACAAGAAAAGGGGGGGATATCGTTAAAATGAAAAGTATCATACTACATTCCAGAGCAAATTAAGAAGATAGCCTATTTATATAAATATGCCATTTACAATATTGTAGGGATTAACATAGTAGAATAATATCTCGCTCGTGGTCACATAGATGAAGAAAATAGACCATGTATATACGAAATAATGCGCGCTACCATATAGATCAAACAGACATGAATCAAAAGGTTATCGATTTGTAGATTCATTCTTATCTGTTATTCTTTAGTTTAAAGCTACTTGATAACACTATGGCTGCTACTCCCTTTTCGGTTAGCAGTCCTTGTGAGGTGAAGGAGGAGAAAGACGGCGCAGAAATGGTCAAAGTGGTATGCCGTATACGACCAGCTGTTTTGGAAAGGGAACACAATGATGACGTGATTGCAACAGTTGTTGATAGTAGAACAGTGAGTTTAGGTCTGTCGTTGCAGTTTCCGTCCCATGTTTATTCTTATGATCAAGTATTTGGTCCTGGAGCTACACAGTCAGATATTTATAACTATTGTCTTAAAGGGCCCTTAGAGGACTTCTTTAATGGTTACAATGGTACGGTGATTGTATATGGTCAAACAGGACTGGGAAAAAGTTACACCATGATGGGTCCTCTAACTGGGATTGCCGATGGAGAAAATGCAAATGATGGAATTATACCGCGGGTAAGTAATCAAGTTTTCCAAAAGATCAATAGTGCCAGCTCCAACATAGAGTTTCAAGTGAGCATATCCTATTACGAAATATATTTGGAAGAAATACGTGATTTGCTTATTGCAAGCTCCCAACTGTCTCAAACAAAATATAATGTTACGCCAAAGATCACTATTCATGAAGATAAAGTTGAAGGTGTACATTTGAAGGGAATCAGTAATGCATTTGTTTCAAGTGCTGAGGAAATGCAGATGGTGTTGTCAACAGGATCACGAAATAGAGCCGTGGCATCCACATTAATGAATGAAGAATCATCTCGTTCACATGCTATATTCCAAATACATCTTTCTCAAAAGGATACATCTACTGGGGAGTTGAAACGACTGCAATTGTTTCTTGTTGATTTAGCTGGTCTGGAGAAAATAGGAAAGACAGGTGCTCTGCTGCATGGGTTAACTATAGAAGAAACAAAGCGAATTAATCAATCACTCAGTGCATTAGGAAACGTTATTAACGCCTTAACAGATGGCAAGTCAACCCATATACCTTATAGAGATTCCAAATTGACTCGAATTCTTCAAGAATCCTTGGGAGGGAATAGTCGAACTTCCTTGATTATAAACTGCGCTCCAACACGATATAATGAACAGGAAACGTTGTCTACACTTAGATTTGGTTCTCGAGCAAAATCGATCAAGAATCATGCACAAATCAATACGGAATTAAGTCATCATGCATTAAAGATCAAAGTGGAACACCTTGAAAGGGTGATAGAACAGAACCAGAAACAAATTCATCGACTTGAAGCCGAATTGGAGTTAACCAAAGGATCAAGAGATGTTGATATCCCTATTACACCTAAGAAATCCATCCAAACTAGTGGGGAAAATATGAATAGTTCTCTTGGATCAGGGTCTAAGCTTAATACCAATCGCCAATCACGAATTCCTATACCAATGTCATCTCCCACGGTTGGTAAAGTTCGAGATCGAGAAAACTATGAGAATGAACTTGGACGCCGTGATGCTAAAATTCGTCAACTAGAAACAACAATTTTAGAAATGAAGATGGCAAATTTGACTACTGCTCATGAAGAAGAGCTGAAGTTATTTCAGCTCGAGCAAACTCTTCAGCGACTCCATACTAAGCTAACAGATGTTGAAACAATCAATGTTAATCTTCGTAAACATTTAATTGCAAGTGAAAGACATTTAGAATATCGAGATGCTAGAATTAACCGCTTGAAGATGATGTTGAATGAGCAACAGGTTGCAGCATATCGAGAGACACGCAATTTTGAAGCTAAATTGGCCGATATGAAAGATAAAGTTAATGTAGAAGATCTGCCTACTACAGAAGATTTGAAAGTTTCAAATACGGCAGCACGTGACACCCAACGGTCAGAGAGGGATGCATTATCGGAATGCATTGAAGTATGTGAACATAGAACAGTGGAGCAATTTCTCAATCTGCCAACACAAGTACATCACGGGTTTCTGCCCAAAATGGGGTTGAATTTACGGATCGTCAAACCTTTACGTGGGGGTGGCAGTCGAGGGTCACTCAGTCTGCAACGGTCTCTGCTGTTATCAGAAGATGGAATCGGGCCTAGTTTCAGCGAGTAAGTGAAATGTGGGATATTATTAAAGGCCAATAGTTATGCTGAGGGGTGAGTTCTTATTTTATTATCAACCGTAGTCATTTGCATTGTCTTAACTGAAGGATAGCGGGGGAATTGACATGGTAATATGTTACAAAGCGAAATGTGGAGAGATAACCATGATTCTCAGCCGTTTGAAAGTTTCGGTAGCGCACACGTGATTGTTTATTATCATAATCATAACCAACATACTTCTTTACACGTTGAAGACCTTCTTAACATAACGGAGGTTGTTGTCATCGATGTCTGTTTTTTTTATATGATTTGAACAAAATAGCGTTGCTGCCAAGATAGAAAGTTCTTGAGGAATTCTTCCAAGACAAGAGAATAAAAGTAAAAAAGCGGAGTCGGAATCAAGCATAGTTTCAACGTCAGGGATTCTGTGCAGTGTATATCACGTTTTTTTTTGAGATATATGTATGGAAAAGGACACATGGCTTGGAAGCAACACACAAGAATTCTTGTCTTACGTGGAAAAGATCGAGAAATCAGACCAAAAGGATGACCGTGTGAAAATGCCCGAATTGTAACAAAGTATGGTCAACTAGCTAATGCATACAATACTATATACAAGACAACAGCATAAATAGCGGTATATTATTTTACAATGTAATGTAATTAATAGTAATGACATTAATTATGAAATGCTCTATTGTGTGCAGGGTTGTCGTGGTTCCCCATAATTATTTGCGCATCACATGTTCTGTCGTACAGAATCACCCGTGAGATCCATTAACGGTGAGTGCAAATTATACAAGGCTGGCGAAAGAAGTGGGGAGGAGTGAAACGGTGCTTAGCTATGGTTACTGCTGGACGACAACCCCCGTTAAACGGATACAAATTATGTATTTGCATATATTTGTTCGTACTACGGTATCATTTTGAGATAGTCATGACATATGTAAGTTGATGTCAACCATAGGTGTATGAAATTGTGTCGGCCAAATATTGGGCTTAAAAAGAATAGCTAATAACGAGATAAGCATTCACTGTAACAAAAGTGGGCACAAAACCCCCTTAAGAAACCGCGCTACCAATATAATAATATTAAAATCAATCACCTCCCACAAAAACTCACTAACAAATAACCAAGTATTAGAGTTGCATCTTTGTATATATCCTTTTCTTTACTTGTTTCTGTTTACATTATAGCTATTTTTCGGATCTCATAGTTAGATCGATCTATCAAAGCATACTTTTTTGACAGTATATGCTTGTTGATTTGTCCGTTCGCCTTATTATCCTAGTGTGAAGTCGAACGTACATTATTCTTGCTACGCTCTAATTATTTTGTCCAAAGCTTAAATATATAGAAATATCTTTCATAGTATTGGCTTGAAAACCGCAAAATGCATTCGAAAAGTTTTGCCTTTGATCGGATTAAAAATAAAGTCAAAGGTCGACGTGCAAGCGAACCTTCGGCGAAAACGATATCTTCAGCTTCTTCATCTCCACGGCCGTCGCAAGATTTACTGGGAGGCATATTTACTTCCTATAGAGGGGAATCGCCCGCTTATTCACCACATAGAGGTCTGGAAAGTTCTATTCTGTCACCACCCCCTGTTGTTATTGTTGAACCTCCATTGGAGCCTCGAAACGGATCATCTCCCTCCGCTTCTACTACTTCAAGACGAATGAGAGCACAAAGTTTGTCGCTGTTAGGAGTCAACAACCCGCTTAGTACATCAGGTGGATATCTAAGTTCCCGATCTCGTTCAAGAAGCAACTCCAATCCAAGGATTTTAAGAACAAGTAATCGGAAATCGAGTAAGGAATTAGCCCGTCACGAGTCCAATATGGTGGTTCAAAAGAAACTTAACGCATTGCTTCTGGATCTAGGTGTTCATTCTCCAATTCCGTTAAGAACAACAAACAACAATCTCAATGGATCTGTTGCTAAGAACTTTAAAATTCATATTGCTAATTCCAATGATGTGATATATCTACCTCCTGCTCTCCACGCCTCCTCCACCTATGATGATTTCGATAGCGGGATGGGAATTCCTATCGATGGATATATAGATCAAAGTCGGTATCGTGCTGAAGAAAACTCTCGTTCACCCACCTCTTCGTCCGAAGAAGATAGCGACGAGATAGCGTCGTCCACTGGTGGTAAATCACAACACGATCCTCCTCCTGACACTGATAATGTTCCTAAACATCTTAAACAACAATTGAAACTGTTTCAGGCACCCAACTTTCTTTCCACAAAGATTGAATCAGCAAACCATATCCCACACACATTTGCAGTCGTCATAGAACTTGAAAAGGACGAATGTCATTTGAAGGAAATTAATATCTCGCTATCTTCTCAAACAAATGTTAGTTGGCCACTGGGGGATTCATTCAATCGTAATTTCAACCGAGAGAAGTTTAATATTGGGAATATGGAGTGGTGTTTCCCCAACTTGAATGCTGCAGACTATTTTATTAGTACTTCAAATACAAATGACAGCAAATGCAAGCAATTATCACCAGAAGAATTGGCATGGAGAACACGTGAGTACCAATTGAAGGTTTCACCAGATTGTTCATCGGGCAATAGTACAAATAAAGCTTCAGGAAAAACATCAGGCTCATCTCACAATCAGTCCACTAGTTCGAGCCACCATTTTCCACTTGAATTCATTAAAGACATTCATGATTATGTTGATGGGCTTCATAACGAGAAGGAAAATCATAATCACAATCATAATCAAAATGAGGATAATACTACGTATAAAGCTGGTCTTTATTTGTTTATTTTACCCATTTTGATCCCCTTCAACATCCCACCTACGATCAATTCCATTAACGGGTATTTAAACCATTTTATGAATGTCAATATGCAGAAAGTTAGTGAAAAGTTTAACAGAAAGAGCTCCATCTATGCTCAATACAATGTTCCAATGATAAGAACACCTCCTTCAGTGGGTGATTCGGTGGCAGACAAACCAATTTATGTTAACCGTGTATGGAATGAATCCCTCCATTATATAATCACATTCCCCAAGAAATATGTCAGTTTGGGCTGTGAGCATGTCATCAATGTTAAGTTGGTCCCTCTTGTAAAGGATGTCATAATCAAGCGAATCAAGTTTAATGTATTGGAGAGAATTACATATGTCTCCAAGGATTTGGCTAAGGAGTACGATTATGACCTGGAAGACCCTTTCAATTTAAGATTCCCGGGTGATAACTCTCGTAAAAGAGAACGAGTCATCCCATTATGTGAATTGAAGACAAAGAACAAATACAACAATAATTTAGTGGACCCATACAAGGAAGAGGTTATCAAATGCCCTGATAATAATCTATTATTTAGTTGTTACGAGTTGGAGGACCCCACTGCTGTTAATTCGAAATATATTGCTACTCCATTGGATATAAATGTGGCATTACCGTTCTTAACAACGAAACTTGATAAGCTTGTTTTAACTTCATCTGTTCTGGAGCCAAAAACACCTAACCGTATTGTTTCCCGTAAGGCAAGTATTGTTGATCCTATTTCCAATTCACCTTCGTCTCCTTACATTGGTGCTTTGGAAACAAGCATTGCACACGATGGAATACAAGATGACTCTGTTGAATTAAAAGTTGATACTGTCTCTTTATTTGGAAATGAAGAACTGATAATACGCAACAACTTGAAAGATGGATACACCCTTCTTTCTAAGGCCTTATACCCCGATTCGAATTATCGTCATATTCAAATTAACCATCGGTTGCAAGTTTGTTTTCGTATAAGTAAGCCTGATCCAAAGGATGGATATAAAATGCATCATTACGAGGTTGTCGTTGATACACCTCTTATCCTCCTTAGTGCTAAATGTGATGATACGTCGACCCAATTGCCAAAATACGACGAGATTGCAACCCCTAGCACTTTGAATGACTCAAGCAATATTTTCCGTACACCTGATTACTCTGGACAGGGAGTCACCATTAAAGCTTTGAATGTCAATGACGATGGTACTATAAACTCGTACACTGATAGGTTACCTTCATTTGAAGAGGCTATATCTCTGAAAACCACTCCTATTATGCGTACGTTTTCTGTGTCTGAAGACCCTTTGAGTCGAATCCCAAGTATATCACTTCCCTCTTCAACAGAAATGCCGCTTGGACCTGCTCCTGCTTACCTGGATATGAATGAACTCGTGACATCAGAGTTGCCGCCTGATTTGAACTTGAGCGAGTCGGAAATTAATTCAAGCACCCAACCAAATATAAGAGATTCTTTAGCATGCTCATTTGGTCAGAAATCCAACAAGATGACAAGCAATTGCGATGAACGAACGTCGAAGTCAATTACTGAACATCCGGAATGTCAAGCAAACTGTACATTGATTGTAGACAATATGAAATCATCTTTGGAGAATTACCTGGGAGATTCTACTAAGGGTGTTCTGGTACCTTTAGAATTCGAGGAGGACATAAATGTACCTAAAGAACCCAAAAAAGATGCAAATGAGACTAACGGTGACAACGATTCATACACTGACCAAACTACGCAATCTACTGATAGTCCAATGACTAATAATGACACTATTCTGTCATTTCTGATAACTGAAGATGGAAATAAGAATGGTCCATCACTAAGCCCTTCTCCACCTGTCGTTCCAACAGATTCCAATACTTCAGAGAAAAAAGTAGTTCCCTCTGGTGATGATAATACTGGTGATGAGAAAGATATGATTGACCATGATTATACACTGCTGCTTCCTTTACTTGATAATTACAGCACTGATAACATCAAGAGCATTATAGAGTCTCTCACCGATCAAATTTCTTTGAAACAAGAGCAGGACATATACCATGCTGTTTGAATTATTTAATGGCCGCAATCCAATGCGTATATATGAATTAATGTGAAGTACTAGGATATACTTATAAGTGCTGTAATTTACCCCGAGTTCTGTAAATTACCACGACTTGATTTTTAAAGTGCGACAGACGGATCATAACGTAAAACCACAAGCCCATGTTCGCTCTTCAATGTCATCGAACCGTATAATAAAGGAAAGAATGCCAATAGAAACCATTTATATCAATAGGTTAGAAGAGAAGGTGCCCATATCGAAGTTGAAACTGACGATTCGTAGGGTATTTGGCCAATGTGGAACAATTATAAGCATCGAAGCCAACAGTAGTCTAAAACGACGCGGACAAGTATTTGTCACTTACAGTAAGAAAGAAGAGTCCAAAGCGGCAATAGAGCGGTTTCAAGATTTCAGATTATTCAGGAATCCTATTAAAGTATCTTATGCCCACAGTACATCTGATAAAATACTTAGATTGAACGGTGAGATGGATAAGATTCAAGAACGAAGACGACTCAGAAAGAAGAGAGCCAATGCAGCTGCAGCAGCTTTTGCTATTGCTGCTAAGAAACAACATATGAAGAGTACCAACCATTCGGAGACTCCAATAGCACCTACTACCCCTGTGAAGGCCCAGGGAACGTTAAACGTGACAGAATGGAAACTGTTACCCCCACATAATGTGCTTTTGTTACAGGGCATCTCATCTCAACATACTAAAGATACGATTTGCAAGATATTCGAAAGTAGCAATGGGTTCACAAACGTGCGGTACGTTGGTGTTCGGAGGTTAGCATTTATTGAGTTCGAAATAGAGGCAATGGCTACTGCTTGTTTGGAAACAATAGAGGGAATGATACAGCAAGAGTTTGGGAACGATGCGCTTCTTTCGTATGCAAAGAAGTAGCGCCCAAGACCCATAGGTACACAGACAGAATCTAATAGAATGTTAGTATAAGTGTATAGGGGTATCTGTTATAGAACGACATTTTCACTAAATAAAAGATATAATGTAAGTCATATAATGCGCCATATGCCTTCTGATTGCATAATACTATAAACGGTTTTAGTCACGTGATATTTCAGAAATTAACAGCCCATAGGATCGTATACGGTAATTCTAATACTATACTTAAATATTACTGCTAGATTTTTACATATACATTTTCTTACTATAGACAAATGACTGCGTCGTCCCTAACAAGTCTACGGATGAATGCTAAAGTGGCAGTGGTAGGTGGTGGAGTATCTGGACTCTCGTTTGCGTATTTCCTTAGTAAACTTCGACCTGATGTTAACATCACCATCTACGAGAAAAGTAACAGAGCAGGAGGTTGGATCTGTACTGAACCTCAGCCAAAAGCTGGTGGCTACTTTGAAAAGGGACCTAGAACCCTTCGAGGAGTTCGTTCGGGTACTTTGCTAATAGTAGATATTCTACGTCGTTTAGGTTTAAGTAATCAGATCCAAGTGATCCCCAAGAGTTCTACAGTCAACAAGAAATATTTACTATACGACGGTCAATTGGTCCAGACCCCCGATTCTGCATTATCTACCCTAAAATTCTTGGAAACAGGTATTTTAAAGGGCGTACCATTGAGCATACTACGTGAACCATTTCAGAAATCGACTACAAAGAAGGACCAAATTACGGATGAATCCATAGAATCATTTTTTAAACGAAGATTTGGGAACGCTCGATTGATAGATAACATGTTAAGTGCCATTATTTATGGGGTGTATTCTGGTGATCCTTCCAAGTTAAGTATTCGATCAATTTTCCCCCAATTAGTTAAGTTTGAAGACGACCATGGATCTTTAGTTAGAGGCTGGTTCAAATCTCGTTCTCAAGCTGAATCTGAATCTGTTGATCCCGAAACCACAGTGTTACGTCAATATGAGGAGTCAATTGCACCTGAAGCAGGCTTGAACTCCTTGAAGTCGCAATTGAGTTCATTCTCCATGCTAAAGTTAAAGGATGGTCTACAGGTACTACCCACAGCTATAGCGTCATATTTGGAATCAGAAGGGGTGAATAAGAATACGACTACCACCACTATAGAATATGGGACAGACATAACGGCCATCGATCCTAAGAACTTGACCATTACAACTTCCAAAGAAGGGGTGCCAAAGAAATTTGATCATATTCGCTCAACAATCAACAGCAACACGTTGGCAAACTTAATTGGAAGAAATAAAGATACTTTCAATTTAGATTATGCCACGATTTTCCTTGTGAATGCTTACTCCAAGTCAGCGAAGTTGATCAACAAACACGGGTTTGGGTTCTTGGTTCCTCGTAGTACCAAGACTCCCGAAATGCTATTAGGAACTATCAATGATTCGGATATCGAGCAAAATAGCGTCCAGTTGTTTGAGAGAGAATCTTTAGAAGAGACAGAGACAGCACAACCCCTAGACTCATATAATAAAATAACATTTATGTTTGGTGGGCCACATTATAATAGAGAGATTCCTTCTGAAAATATTAGATTACGGTTAGTGAGGGAATCATTGACGAGATATTTAGGCATAGACCTTTCAGAGCATCGATTGATAATATTGAAACCAGGTGAAAAATTGAGTACTCCCATTAATGATTCAGATATTGTTATCTCGTACGCCTTACAACAAGATTGCATTCCCCAGTATAATGTTGGTTATGAAGAGAAGAAGACCAATGCAATCAAGTGGTTAAATGAAGTTAGTGGAGGGAAGTTCTCATTAGGAGGAATGGCATTTGCTAAACAGGTGGGTGTACCAGATTGTGTTTTCAATGCATTTGAAGATGCATATTCAATTTCTGGCATTAAAGATGGAAATTAAGTGCATGGCTATAAGCTTGATGGTGTAGAAGTAATTCTTATGTAATGATGAATCTTTTTGTAAATTATTTCGCTTCTTAATAATCAAAAGTCGTGGTCCATTATATTTACACTTTCTTTGAAATATACCATATAATCGTGGGAAAACACTTAGTACTTTATAACAACGATATCATGTTCTAAATGTAACAACTTTGGAATAATCCTAAATATAAAGCTCCTCAACATTCCTAAAATCTCTATCTGTTCAATATTCAGAAGCGGTTCCATGGTCTAGCGGTATGACGTCTCTCTCACCCAGAGAAGGTCTCGAGTTCGATCCTCGATGGAATCAATTCTTTTTTATTCCCTGGTTATTATTGTACCCCTTTTGCCCCACTCACATTATGATTTCGTTCAGATTTACGTACTTTTTAGACGAGGCTACCGAGAGAGGTTCAATAAAAACCCTTTTTACTAATTTAAAATGGACCACAAATTAGACCAGTAACATTACATATCAATACCCAATACTGTTTGTAGACTTAGGTAGACATATGAACCATTCAATTCGGCTTTATAGCTGACTTTTTATATGCGGTTGGTCTTATGTCATCCTTTATGATTCTTGAGCATATGCACGACCCGGGGATCCACACGTTAGCTTGAAATCGAAGTACGTTCACACCCCCATACTTTAAATGAATGAACAACAATTATTAATATTACTGGCCACATATTGTACCTGTTATATATAAAGTTCACAATAACCCTGTCAATCTAATCCTTTAATTTTAATCAATTTCGTTGTTTAGTGTATCGCAATGTCAGCTAATCAAGTGAGCACTTCGCTCATGAGATTGAAGCTCCTTGATGCTTTACGTAGCGGAGATTCGAAACGTATAGATAAGTTAGTTGAGGATCTTTCGGTGGAGGTTACTATGCAAAATAGTGAGATCTTAGGGTTAAGAGAAACCATCTTACATTATGCTGTTCAAGTGTCTCCATTGTCTACCATTAAATATATTGTTGAATCTGTTGATAAGTTCCCCTTTGTTGATATTAATTCTCAAGATAAAGAAGGTAATACTCCTTTACACTTGGCCGCTGCTTCTAGTAGATTGGAAGTGGTGAGATATTTGTTATCATTGCCTAACATTAATGATACTATCTTGAATGGTAATAAGGAACAACCGGTGGAAATGTGTAAGGACTTGAACATTGCTCAGGTGATGCAATATGAAAGAGCTAAATTTGTGGAGACCCTGGCATTAAGCTTAAGAGAATATTTTATCAACAGAGATTACCAGGAATTGGAAAAACTATTGGTGGGTAATCTGAGAGCCGCTGAATTGTTAGATATCAATGGTGCTGATCCGGAAACTGGTAATACCGTCTTACATGAGTTTATAAGCAAGAATGATTTGGAAATGTGTAAATGGATCTTGAAACATGGCGGTGATCCATTTAGAAGAGATAAAAAGGGATGTTTACCAAGTGATTTGGTTGATCCAAAAAATGAACCTTTACGTAAATTATTACAATCTGCTTCCAAGGAACAAACTATGATGGATCCAGTACAAAATTCCCAGAATTCAGGGAAAGCAGGTGTTATCCCCACTTATAAAGGATATTTACGTAAATGGACCAATTTCGCTGGTGGATATAAATTGAGATATTTTGTTTTGGATTCTAATGGGATTTTATCGTATTATACCGATCAAGATGATACTTCTAACGCTTGCAGAGGCTCAATTAACTTGGGATATGCCACTTTACACCTTGACTCTTCAGAGAAACTGAAATTTGAAATTATTGGTAAAAATGGTATAAGATTACATTTAAAAGCCAATCATGCCACTGAAACAAATAGATGGGTTTGGAATCTTCAAAATGCCATCACAATCTCCAAAGATAATATCAAGAGAAGGCTTAGAGGTTCAATTGTGGATGAACAGCCAGATACACCCGGTAGTTCTAATAGCCCTGAAGCACTCACCGGAAATGCCGGAAACAACAATGTTGCTATTCCTAGTTATACTGTGACGGAAACATCTTCTATTGAAGATTCTAAGCATTATGTTCCAAGCAACTTAGGTAATGCACCTGATGATGAACCAAAACGGAAATTATCACTGGAGAGTAAAACAAAGAAACTATTGCGTATTCCTAGAAGAATGAAAAGAAGAAGCCACAAAAGAATTTCAAGCGTAGGATCAACTGGATCTTTTGAGGATGACTCGGCCCCTCCTTCAAGATCAAATTCACTTACCAGAATCAGTTTTGAAAATAGATCAGTGACTTCGTTAACTGATTCTATTAAATATAGAAACTTTGATGATCAAGAAGATCTTGAAAACTTTGATAACGACGTTGACGAAGACGAAGACTCAAGCAGCGAAACAGAAATATACTCCAAACGTAGTGGGATCACTGACAGTGTTAGTGGAGTAACTGCTGATGATTCAGAGTTGGCTTTCACAATAAAGAGATCTATCGATATGGAGATTGCTGGGTTTGTTGATTTGATTACAAAGCTTTCACATGTTAAAAAAGAGGATCCCGAAGATGCGGAATTCTGTGAAGTTGGTCTTAACACAATGAATACCATCTCAGATTTACTTTCCAAATACAACAAATTGGTTTCTACAAGAGAGAAGCGGACCTTAGTTAAACTAGAAAGACAGTTGGAAATCAATAAGTTGTGGGAACAATCCATTCGTCAATTAGAATCGGAATTCCAAAGTCGGGAAGAAAAATTAGCTGCCTATGAAGGTCAGCGGAAACAATTGAAGAAGATCATCAAGTCTGGGTCTCTTAATAAGGTTCCTCAAGTCTTATCATTAGAAGGACAAGCACCAGAAAGTGCCGATATCTCATCTTTGGCCAACGGTGAAGCTATCCGTCGTGCTTCTATTGCTAGTATTGCTGGAGGTGATACTGCATTAGAAGACGAATTAGAAGAAATTCTCGAGGATTCTGAAGACGAATTCTTTGATGCAGATGAATTGATTGATGATAATGACGAGGTACAAGGAGAGAAGCCAGAACTCGATGAACAGGATACACTGACAAGGACAACTGTTGCTGAAAAGCCTGATTTGGAAACAGTTCATGAAAAGAAGGAGGCTGAGCTGAAGTTTACCTTAGGCACGTCAGAGGCAGAATTGGCTATTTCTGGAGAAATCGAAATATCCAAAGAATCTGAAGCGCGTGGTTATATCACCGTTGCAAATGGTGGATTGAAAGTGGTAAATGAACCTCAATTGAAGAAGAAACTTCTAATTGAAAAGGAAGACTCATACAATGGTTATGAAAATCCTCCTAGAACAAAATTGTTACTTGATGAAGATGATAGACCTAAAGTTGGATTATGGGGGGTTGTTAAATCGATGATTGGCAAAGACATGACAAGGATGACTTTGCCAGTTTCATTTAATGAACCTACTTCACTTTTACAACGTTTGGCAGAAGATATTGAATATAGTACTCTATTAGATACAGCTGCAGGATACGATGATTCTACTTTACGGATGATTTATGTTGCAGCCTTTGCAGCATCTGAATATGCATCAACCATTGACAGAATTGCTAAACCATTCAATCCTTTATTAGGTGAAACCTTTGAGTATTGTCGTCCTGATAAGAACTATAGGTTGATTACGGAACAAGTTAGCCATCATCCACCAATTAGTGCTTGTCACGTTGAATCAGTTAAATGGGATTATTATGGAGAAAATGCCGTTGATTCAAAGTTTAGAGGTAGGCTGTTTGATTTCAAACATTTAGGTAAGATGTTTTGTGTTATGAGGCCTGATAATGGTGTTATTGATGAAAATGGTAAGAAAGTTACTGAAGAATTATACAGTTGGAAGAAAGTTAATACTGCTGTTGTGGGTATTATGATTGGGAACCCTACTGTTGATAATTATGGTGCTATGCATGTCACAAACCATACCACTGGTGATGTTATGGTAGTTGATATGAAACAAAGAGGTTGGAGAGCATCTTCTGCTTATCAATTATCTGGACAAGCATGTGACTCCAGTGGTAAAGCTCATTGGGCAATGGCAGGACATTGGAATTCAAAGATCTTTGCAAAACATATTAAAGATATGAAAGTTACTGGTGAAGCCAGTAATATTATTGATGAAGGAGGTAATTCTACTGACCCATATGGTGGGAAGAAATTTTTAGTTTGGCAATGTGCTCCTAGACCTAAAGTTCCATTCAATTTAACTGCTTTTGCTACCACATTGAACGGTATAGATGATGCTTTAAGACCTTGGTTACCTCCAACTGATACTAGACTTAGACCTGATCAAAGAGCAATGGAAGATGGTAAATATGATTTCGCTGCAGACGAGAAAAATAGAGTCGAAGTTAAGCAAAGAAAAGCTAGAAAGGAACGGGAAATCGCCAAGAAAGTCTATCGCCCCAATTGGTTCGTTAAAAGACGCCATCCAGTTACTGGTGATGCCTTCTGGGAGTTCAATCATACTTATTGGAATCGTAGAGCTCAAAAAGATTTGGCTGATTCTGGTGATATTTTCTGATAATTTTATATGATTTTATCATATGTTTCATTTGTTCATATATCCATTTCTGTACATATAAAGACTATTTAGAATCAGTTTTACGCTATGCCTATAAAAAGCAGAATAGTCTTAAACAAAAAAAGAAGTTGTATATCCTTTGAAAAAAATTGCGAATTCTGTGGATCGAACACAGGACCTTCAGATTAACTGTGACTGGAGTTTAAACTTCAGTCTGACGCTCTCCCAACTGAGCTAAATCCGCTTTAGAAGAAGAACCCACGGCGGGAGTCGAACCCGCAATCTTTTGATTAGAAGTCAAACGCGTTAACCATTACGCTACGCAGGCGCTTTCTTGAAAAGAAAAGGGCACAATAAAATAAGATAAGATATACGGAAATATGCAGGAAAATAGTTGAGTATCAAATCTAGCTTTATTTTCAGTTTAACTAATTGTTGGCGGTAACCGGATGTTTGCCCTACATTAAAATGACAACCAATTCTATAACTAGTTGGTTTCAACGGTTAGCACGACGTGATCATTCACAATACTTGCCAGTGACAAACAATGATACCGTCGTAAACCGTCTTCCTGGAGGGTTCCCCAATGAAGACATAGGGATTGAAGAAGGTAGAAGCAAAAGCAATCAATGGTGGCCAAAGATCCAAGATTCCATGGTTAATGGTAGTCGATGGATTAACTATATAATTATTAAAGTGTTCATCATTACAACATTGATTGTTGTTCGAAGTATCAGTATACTTTTCAATGTGATGTATTTCAAAGATCATTATCCTCGACCAAGATCAGCAAGCAGTCCAACTAATTATGATCCTATTGATAAAGCCAATAAGTTTGTACGGGAATTAGAGGATCAACTTCTGCCAGATTTATTAAACGTGGATCCTTCTATCCGGTTACCACCATTCTATCAAGGAAGTTATTCACAAGCACTTTATATGGCAACTCAAAGAGGGAAGTTTTTATTTGTTTATTTATCGACTTTACAGAATGAGAATGGATCATCTATTTTCAATAAGATTATAACCAATGGAGAATTTATTAAGATGATAAAGAATACTCCCAATGTTATAATTTGGGGAGGATGTGTTACTGATCTGGAAGCTTATCAAGTAGCCAATAGTTTGAATGTGACCAAGTTCCCTTTTTTAGGACTTTTATGTCTAACCAGAACAACCACCATGTCACCACAAGGACCTGTGAAGACTCCCGCCAGAATATCATTGGTGCTGAAGATCCAAGGCAATTTGAGAGATCAAACGGATATTGAGAGCTTGATTCGAAATAAGTTTACTAAAAGAATAGAGAAATACGAGTCTGAATTATCACTCATCCGGAATGAGTTAAGCGATAAGTTTATGAGCCAAGTACTTTTGAAACAACAAGATTTGAAATATCAGCAGTCTTTGGCACAAGATCGATTAAAGAAAAAGGAAAAGGAATTTCAAAAGTTAAAGAAGAAATATTTACGTTATAAAGCAGACACTTTCCTCAAGTTAAAAAATAATACTTGTGCATCCAATGGTGATACAGCTCGTGTAGCGATAAAAATGTCTGATGGTTCTAGACAAACGGTATTTTTCCCTAGTCATTTTAAAGTGGAGGATGTGTTTCTCTATGTGGAATTATTAAGTCATGGATTATTAGATGAAGATACTCATAATAGTATAGATCTTGTCATGAGTGATGAAGAAGCCCAGCAAATTTTCAAGGATTTCAAAATGAGATATGAATTCAAACTTAAATCTTCCGTTCCACCATTTGCAGATCTTAGTCATCAGATGAGTGATGTTATTAGTAGTGTTAATTCCATATATCCCAGTGGGTTATTACTTATGGAAGAATAGAGGAGTCTGAATTGTGGGTATGTGTACGCGTGTATGTACATGTGTATGTACGTGTATGCATTATGATATGTATATTTATATTTATATTACTTGGATACCTTACCCTTTTTGGCCTTCTTCTTTTCCTTCTTTTTCAACCCCACAAATCCACTTTTAATTACTTGAACATAATCTACCCAGAATTGATCCAATTGATCCACTTCAACCACAGTAGAAAGCTTCTGTTTAGTTTTCTTTTCATTATGACCAGTCGCCACCCGTACTAATACAGGATATTGTTGTGTATTGTTATTAAAGTGGTTATTAACCACAACATTAGATGGTAAATCCGAAATGGAATCTTCCTTCTCTGACATTTCAACAGGTAATGGTGTAGATAATCGTTTTTGTACTAAGTATACGGAAGATTTACCTTCATTGGCTCCGAGAATAGCCTTTAATTCCTTCAAGAAATCAGAATTTGTGAGCCTACCCATAATGGAATCACGTATTGAAATATATTAAAATAACAGTAGTATTTAAGTTCTCACGTTAAAGTACTCGTCACTCACGGTATACAGTCCCTCACAGCAATCACCAGTAATGCCGATAGTTAAATGCTACTCATTATCATATTTTGAATCATGGAGACCTCCGAAGTAAATTTTTAACTTTATTTTTCACTCCCGTTGGAATGAATTATATGGTATCCACACGTCCCTTATCTATAAATCCGTAGCAATGATAGTATATGGAAAAGCTTTTATCTTCTCTCTTTTCTGTTTCATATATGTGATACGTTGTAATACATGTAGTTCCGTTCAGTTCAGCGGCAATAACCGTAAGCTATACTTACTTAACCAACAGACATATAAATACTGACAGATGTATCTAGTACATTGTACTTGATGTATAATTTTATTATTATTGTGATAGATCACATTTATACATTGTGCTCTTTATTACATAAACATTTACATAACTGAAACGTGGTATTGTGCAACTGATAAAGATTCTGTACAGCCAAAGATAGATAGAGATAAAGAAGATAAACAAATACAATTTGTTAAATAATAAACAGCCACAGTGTACACTTCTGATCGTTTATTCCTGGAATACCGAGATCATCAGCTATATAAATAATCCCATCCCCTTGTTATCTTTTCAAAAAAATTCAGACAAGATTCAGCAAATGGCTATAACACTTGGGGAAGCTGAGAGGGGACCATCCCATTTGGGGTTGCGGCTAACTACTTTGGTGGTATCAGTAGTAGTATCGTTGGCAGCTGGTACACCATATTTATATGGAGTTTATTCGCCTCAATTGGTTCGTCATGTTGGACTTACGGCTTCGGATTCAGCTACAATTTCTTTGGCTACTAATATGGGTACAGGTTTTGGTGGGTTACCAGCAGGTATGATAATTGATCATTTTGGTCCTCGGTGGTCTATTTTATTGGGGTCTCTTTGTATCTTTATTGGTTATATTTCCATTTATCATATTTATCAAGATGTGATTGGAATTCTTTTACTAATTTGTATTGCCATGGTTTCAATTGGTTTTGGTTCAATTATTTCATTCTATGCTACTTTGAAAGCTTGTCAATCAAATTTCCCTAAACATAAAGGTGCTGCTGGTGCTGGCCCCATCAGTGCTTATGGTTTAGCTGCTACTGTATTTTCTGCTGTCTCTGCTACATTTTATGTCCATGATACTGCTGGATTCTTGAAGTTTTTGGCTATAGTTTGTGGAGCAGTGACATTTTTTGGTTCTTGGGCTGTAGGAATTTATTTGGATCATGATGAAGATGAAATAGAATTTGCAATTGATGAAGAAACAATTGTTGAAGGTGATAATGAACCAAGTGAAGCCACAGAGTCTGTGACTCAAAGTTTACTTGAATGTGATGCTCAAAGTACTCCAATGGTTCGTGATAATGATGATGAATCTTTAAGAGGTTCCTTTAGTTTCTGGGGTATTGGTACAAGAACTCCAAGAGCTTCTGTCACTTCACTTATAGCAGCTGCTCCACCAATATTACCACCATCAAAACCACAAGCTCAAGGTGGTAGAAGAGAAACTGGTGATTACACCCCATCTCTTAATACCCAATTTATGGCTGATGCAACAGAAACTGAAACTCAACAAACAAAAGCAATGATTACAGAAATTAGAACTCCAGTAGTGACCAAGAAAACAAACTTGAAACAGGTAATTTTGAATAGATTGACTGATAAGGCTTTCTTACTTCATTTTGTGGTTGTATCATTAGCAAGTGGGATTGGTCAAATGTATATTTATTCCGTTGGGTTTGTGGTTACTGCCCAATACAACAGAGGTCAAGATCCAGCCTATTCCAACTTAAAGGAAACTAAAGAAGCTGCTTCACATTTACAAGCTTTACAAGTGGCCGTGATTTCCATTGGTTCGTTTTCCGGGAGAGTAATCTCGGGGATTCTTTCTGATTTCATCTATAAGAAGTACCATATTCAAAGATTATGGATAGTTGTGTTCACCCTTTTACTTTTAATTGCAGGTGAACAGATCTTGATTCATCTGAATGAATCTTATATGATCACAGTTTCCTCAGCAATAGTAGGGTCTTGTTACGGATTAACTTTTGGAACTTATCCTGCTGTTATAGCAGACTTTTTCGGTACCAGAACTTTTACCACTACTTGGGGATTAATTTGCACTGGACCTATGGTTGTTTTATTCGTGTTGAACAAATATTTTGGCCACATTTATGATCTGAACACCAATAACGAAACTGGTATTTGTTATTTGGGTAATGAATGTTACAAAGGAGCTTTTGAAGTTGCTTGTGCTCTCGCCTTTTGCGCGTTCTTAGTTACCTTGTTCATTATAAGACAACACTATTTGAAACGGTTATAAAAAAGGATGTCAATGAACTATATCGAAACTAAATACAAGCCGGTATAATACAATTCATGACATCAAAAACTATAGACAAAATATAAGAGGACTCACACAGACGAAAAGCTGTTATTATTATTCAACCGAATGAATGGTTTCCAAATCAATATCATCAACTTCTTGCTTCTGGGATTGGACCTTTCTTAATAAATCGTGGAAATATCCATAACTTAACTCCGAATCCTTAATTGCCCTTTCAAGTTCTTCCTTTTCAACAGACCGTTTGTCAATGGTGGTCTGGAAATTATTCATCACTTGTCTTGAAGGATAATTCAAAACTTGACGACATTCTTGAGCCATTCGGGTGGCATTAACATGAGCATAATCCAAGTCCACAATTTGTTTACGTAACTTTTTGGCTTGGTTTCTTGGGAATGCATTTGGCATATCTGAAACCAAATAGATGATGGCCATACTCGAAACACCAAGAAGTAAAGGAGTTGCAATCTGTTTCAAATTAGAAGGTGTAACATAATAGGAAGCATCATAAACCTTCCTAACAACAGCACCGGCTGTAAGGATCTTCCCTGAAGCATAGATGGTTTGTAAAGTGACTGGAGAAGAAATGGTATTTTTTAATGATTGAACGCTCGATGGAATAGTAGCAAGTGCTGCAATAGGATTATATTGATTAATATGATCTTGAGTCGATTGAACATACGACTTTGGAATCCCAAGCCATACTAAGAATGATTCCCAATTAGGATCAAAAAAATCACTAAAATAAATCAGACTTCCCAATTGTTTCTTGATGGTATCTCTCTTTCTTGTGAACATTAAATCTGATTTGAATACCTTGTCCTGCAAAAATTCATCACCTAAATTATTCTTCCCAAACAGAATGATCCTGTCGACCACCTTTTCGGTTTCAACTTTAGTTTCTTCTTCACATTTTTGAATACACGATAGAATGCTATCAATCATCACAACCTGAGTTTGCTTTGCATATTCATAGAGATATTGGAACCCAACAAAGGGGACAACCGGTGAATCCCCGAAATTGACAGTTGTGTCGATGATTTCAAGTTTGGTTTCATCATAAACTTTGGTACAAGTTTCTTCAATCACAGTGGTAATGGCTTCGGCAATTTTATGACTCTTTTTCATAACTTCATTATACTTAGGCACAATAGAAGTCCTCAACTTTTCCATGTTCTCTTCTTTCTCTTGGATGTAGATCTTCTCGTTAATGGTAGACAATGTTTCCAAATCATTCAAGATATTAAGTAAGAAACTTTTGGCTGGTAAAAGCTTTGAAATAGATCTCTTTTCAAGTATAAACTTCTTTAATGATGCTTCTAAGTTGTCAAAATTAGGATCGTCATTATTATTATTATTATTATCATCATCACCGTCATCATCATCATCATCATCACCATCACCATCAGGGGGAACAAAATCTTCAGCACTAACAAAATGAACAAACTCCAGAGCATTCTTGTATGTATCTGGGGACAAACTCTTGACTTGCTCCAAGATCTTACTCATGCACTTGTTCTTATCACGAATATTATCAAACTTATTGACCACAATAAACACATATCTCTTCTCAGCAGCAGCAGCGGAAATAAATTCCTTTGCTGAAAGAGTGAAATGATTTTCAGCACTGACAACAAACACAACCAAATCGATTTCTTCTTGTCTGGAAAACACTTGGGTGGTTTGATAGGAGTCCATGTTTAAACCGGGTGCATCAATCAATTTAATATCAATGACTCCATTGTGCAACAAGCTTTCATGGAATTTCCTGCCTTCCAAAACATACACTTTCAATAAACTATATTTGTCACATTCACCTACCAAGTCCTCCAATGCCTTTAAAGGGTATATTTCGTAGGTAGTTTGATCCCGAGCACTATATTCCTTACCTATCGGGATAGCATGGACTTCTTCAGTACCGTGGTTCTCCTTCTTAGCATCTATAACCTCACAGAATACAGAGGTACACGGCTGTTGATCTTCCGGTAAGATTTTACGTCTTAACAAGGCATTACAAAAGGTGGATTTCCCCGAGTTCAAGTCTCCAGTAACAAATACCTTGGACGACGTATCATCGATTCTATCTTTCAAATTGAGTAAGTACTTCACTTGCAGTTGGATCTTCAGCTGTAAGAGCTTTGCAATGGACTTCTTGTCCAAATCTGCTACAACGTTATTGGATGGATGACGGTCCAACTGAACGTTGATACGCAACACTTTGAAATCGGGAAGCGAATCAAGTTCAACCTTAAAATCGTTCAGACTCTTGGCATCAACTTTTTTATTTCTTATGAACGCCAAATGTGCTTTGGCGGAGTTTAACATTTGACTATTCTCGCTGCTAATCGTAGTGGTAGGGTAGAACACTGGTCTTTGTTCATTCTCTCTAGATAACTCGTAAAGAAGTTCTATGGTCTGATGAATTGATCTATCCAAGGCTAACTTATTATCGTTGTAACGTATTTGCTGTACTGAGGATTCTAAAGTCCGCTTCTTCATCAGCTTCGAACCTCCGAGCCGGTGAACTTTTGACGATGACGACGATGATCCTTCAATAAGTGTTTGTGAATCTTCGGTGAACTGATGCTCATCAGGAATGTATACAACCTGAGCAGGGAAGTCATCATTAGCATAGTCGTCATTATTGTTATTGTTAGTGTTGTCGCCTGCTGTTAGTCTGGTGTTATCGCCATCAACTAAAGTGGCACCGTCTTCAGACATGCTTTCCATTTCGGCCTTGGCCCTTTCAGATGCATACTTCAAGTGAACAAACTCCTTGTAGCTCATGACACACAGTTAGCTATATATCCATCAATCATGTACAAGAAAGATGCGGGGGTAGCAATTCTTTATTGCCATCATCATGGTATACCGAAGTGAAATACGAAAACATCACCAGTTCGCGAAGTTGTAAAGGACACGACGTTCACTATAGAAAAATTTAAATATTCACTTGGGTCATATACAGATATCAATTCAATTCGTAACTATGGAACACACACTATTTAGTTACGTAAATATAAAAATATCATATGATATTTAATGGGCAGTGAACCCACCGGAAGCAAAAATGGTTTGTCCAGTGATCCAACCACCTTCTGTAGCCAAAAATCGTAAAATAGGAACAATATCATCAATTTTAGTCAATCTGTTTCCCATACCACAGGACTTACAGAATTCAACAGACTCTTTAGTCTCTTGTCCATAAAAGAATGGAGTATCCATTGGACCAGGAGCAACACAATTGACAGCAATCTGTTTACCGTGAAGCTCTTTAGAAGCAGCCTTGGAGTAATACTCAACAGGAGCTTTGGTACCTTGATAAACACCGTAGTTTGGAGTATAAGCAGCCAATAACGAAGTTACAATAGAAATGATTCTACCTCCTTCAGCAACGTACTTTGAAGCGGCTTGAATAAAGAAGAAGGCTGCCTTATTATTACGGTCATCCATGGTTTCAAACTCCTCTTCAGTGAATTCAACTTGTGGTTTCTTCATCACCATCCCAACGTTATTTACTGCTACGTCAACCTTACCAAACTTGTCGATAGCAAACTTAAACAAGTCTTCATTGGCCTTTTGGTGCTTCAAATCACCGGCGAAAAGAAACACTTGGATTCCATATTCGCTTTCTAATTCCTTCTTCAACTTTTCAGCTTCGGGTGTTCCACTTTGAGAGTGATAGTGGAGGATTAAATCCGATCCTAAAGCGGCAAACTCACGAGCAGTTAAAGCTCCTAAGTTCTTGGTACCACCAGTGATAATTGATGACTTACCCTTTAAGGAGACTTTGGAAAGAAAAGACATATTGTAATTGTGATTATAATTGTAATTGTAATTGAATAATGATTCTATAGTGATTCTATAGTGATATAATATCAAAACACCATCTTAAAGTCGTTCAATTGGACCAGTTAAATACTTTTTGGTCCTTCAATAGTCAGTTTCACATAGGTGGTAAAGGATTGCTTTACATGATAATAGAATGTCATGGGCTACTTTATTCGGTAGTCTAGACATGCCATCTTGTTTATACACCCTTCCACATTAGGAAGTCTACATATATACAGTCTCGTATATAATGGATTTTATCCTATTTCAGGCCCAGTCTCCGTTAAAGCTGAAGCCGAGAGAATGTCTGTTGACAGCAACACTATGCAAGAAGAAGTTACACCCTGAATTCACGTTGCACTCAGAGATTCTAGAAGATGCCTGACGCTGTATGAGGTCATAATAGAAGTTCATCAACTTGTAAGCAATTTTCATATTCTGTTCCCGTCTGTTGAGATCGGGTCATGCCTACTTATCCGGAGATTTCCGAGTAACAAAATCCGGGGTCTTAGATAAGAAGAATTTATCATTATGAAGGACTTGATTTGATTGATTCAAACATCACTTTCATCATCATCATGGTATTGAAGACGTTCAGTGTACTGGGAGTACCACCAATCAAAACCGAGCCCTTAACTCCAGAGGCATTTGCACCATATGGAGGGGTCATCAGTGCAGACCATCAAATGGCTACAGTGAAATCCTCTGCTGCTAATTATGGCACGGCTACTAAGGTTCATAAGGTCTCGCCTATAGTTAATAATTATAAAGAGGCACCCAGTGGGACTCCAGCCAGTGCCAACTGGAATATCTTTAGATGCAAGGCTCCAGTTCACTTAATCACGAAGAGCAACTCCACCCATCAGTATACTGCTAAGGCATTAGAAAGACATCCATATTCTACCCAGACGTTTATTCCTATGGGCCAAGAGTTATCTAAGATATCATACATTGTCATTGTTGCAAAGTCTGATCCCGCAACGCCTGAGCTGTTGCCTGATCCTTCACTGGTGAAAGCCTTCGTTTGTAAGGGGAACCAATCAATTACATATGGCATGGGGACATGGCACGCACCGATGGTTGTTGTGGATGAGACCATTCCACATTTGGACTTCGCAGTATTGATCCACGAAAATGGTGTCGCCGACGAAGATTGTCAGGAATGTTATTTTGAACCTGGCTACCAGATCGAGTATAGCATAGATTCACCACTTAGTAAGCTCTAGAGACAAATAATTAGACTATACAATAATAGAACGTTGTATCAAATGTAATCAATGATTTCGTCTATAACTTTTCGTACGTAAGCTTCCTTTTGCTCTTTGTTTTGCATCCCAGCTGCCTTTTCCTTTTCAAGCGAAAGTCGTTGTAATATCTCTGATAGTTCGAAGGGTTGTTCCTCATTGGTCTCTTTCTCCTCAGCTGCAAGTATTGGTTCTGTCATCGACTGTATCTGTACTGTTTTTCTTTGCTCATACAGATTAGACGTTGATGGTTTTTCTTCTACTTCATTACTCGTACTCGACCATTCGTGCGAATCAAATAGTTCTTTTATTCGACCGAGACCCAATCTTTCGTTGTATTCGTTGTAACCACTCTGTTTCAAATTGACACATTCCAATCCACGAACTAAAGCTAAATCTTCAATGGCTAAACAACTGTCTTCCTCAGGAAGCCCGTTGACAACCACTACAATGAATCCTGGCCAAGCATAGGCATCTTCCGGTGTAAGGACGTTACGAATTGATTCCAAAATTTCAAGACATCGTTCCAAATGTTCTAATTTGTCATTCGAATCAAGACAAAATATGAGGCCATCTAAAGCGTCGCGAAGTTCGGTCATCTCATCAGACATGAACTCGCCAGCCCATTCTTCGAGTGCTTTCGCTTTGGCAGAGTCTGAACCCACGTCATCAGCTCGAGCTCCAGGGTACTCGTCCACTAGAATATTGATGTTGGTAGAAAAGTATCGCGTGGAGAGTTTCTTTCGAAAGATTAGCCCGCTATGAGAATCTTGGTTAATGGTGGGAGATTCCAATTCTTCTCCAATTTCTTGGGCTATTCGTAGTTTACCACTATGTGGTGGTCCCACCACTAAAACATGATTCGGTATCATTTTACTGAAGTATGTTATGCTGCAGGTTGATGACTACTCGCGGTATAAAATATGATCTACTTTACCATCAATAAATGTTCTACGGAGTCATAGCCTTTGTTTTGTCTTCGTGTACCGCGAACAATTCAGTCGACTGAAACAGATAAAACCAAAACTTACTTGATATACGAATGGTGTATTCGTATTCCCCTACAACACATATAGCATAAGATGGCCCCAGCTGCTACCACTGCGGGTGAAAGGCCCACCATAGAAACAGGGGTATTAGAGAACCTTTTACTACGTGACGACAACATCTATGAGACGTCCTTAAACTCGGAAGATTACTTAAACAGTTTGGCCCCCATAATAAAGGATGCCGTTAAATCCAATGGACTCTCCGATTTAATCTACAAATTGAACGATATTGTTAGTGAAAAGGACGAAGAATTAGCAGAATTGTCATTGAGTTCAACTAAGGATATTAATAGTTGTATTGATACCATTGACGAGATCCACACAGACGCACGAGGTATGAGCGAAAGTTTAGTCGACGTTAGTCGTTCTTTAAACGATTCAGTAGTAGATTTAGTGGTGAGGAAAAAGAAGTATATAAGGGCTAAGGAAGTTTCGAACAAGATCCAAGAAACCAGCGTTGTGTTGAACTTGTGTATTCAAGTGTTGGAAAGTACAAACCGAATCCATGACCTTATTAAACAACACAAATACTTTAGTGCTTTAAAGCTGATAGACGAATTGAAGAATATTCATTTGCCCAAGGTTGAGAACTTTAGCTTTTCACTTAAGATCTATGACTCCATTCCTCATTTGACCAACATGATCAAAGAGGAGTCGTTCGATAATTTAAACAAATGGCTATCAATGAACTTGGAAAGACGGTTGATCGAAGTGGGTAACAGATTGTACGATAACTTACATATACTTCAAACCAATTGGGAAGCAGAACGTGAAAAAAATCCTACGTTCAAATCGCATAAGTTGAATTCACCGGTCGAAGTTGTCAGCAGAGACCCACTGACTAACCTTAACATTTTGAACGACGCTAATTTGGTGATCGACTTATCAACCATTTTTGATTCCATCCTAGTTTATCTGACAATGAACGAAGAAGAGGAACTACAAGCTTTATACCACAAGGAATGGATGAAGAGATACAACCGAGTCATTTACCCCATAACTTCTGCCACCGCTCAATCGATAGCAGAGTTCCAAGATATCAATACTTTAGACCATTATCTTCGGAAAATAGCTGCATTGTTTGTTTTAGATCGCCAGATCAATTTGTCGACCAAATACCAATTAAGAACCCAAGCGAATTCGAATGATTTATGGGACTCCTATGTGGCGAAATTAAAGCCGGTCTTAGCTCGTTTTATTGAAACCCAGTTGCACGGCTTTAGTGAGTTCGAATCAGTGAAAAATCTAATAGGTAATTTCATGCAAATCATGGAGAATAATGGGTTTCGAATCAATGATCTTTACGACATATTGATGTCACTTTTCCGTAACCAATTGACTCCCGAGTTAATCCAAGATTTTAGGTCGGAGTTCTTAGAAGCCATTCAATCCGACCATTATATGCCATTGGTTATAAACAATCAGGATGACTACGATAGAATCATGAAGATTTGTTGGTATAAGCCAGACCAGTATTTTGCTCCTTCCAAGATAACACGAATGCCTGTCAGCTTACCTTTCAGTGAGGATTATGTTCATTTCTGTTTGGGGATCAGATCTTTGCTAGATGACATCCTACACTTCACCCGAATGCATTACGGCATGGAGATCACGGAGTTGAATTCAATTATTGTCAACGAAATCTTTGAACGAATCTTGGGAAGCGAAAAGGGGTACGGTATCTGTAACGACATGAGAGCTTTCATCGAGAAGAATGCCAGTAACAAGGAGATTGTCGCCCAATCTTATACTAATTTGGAATACTATTTGTACAGTCTTTTTGAGATTGGGAAGTTGATTAACCGGAGGTTGAGAGTCAACATGGGCCTTGGAGTTCATGGGAACGACAATGTGTATACGCTTCGAGCCGTTGACGAGTTCAAGAGGCTCCGAGAATTTGCGGAACAAACTATATTTGCTATGGTGGATGGGAAGATTTCAGAATTATTGGATATGGTTGAATTGGACGATTGGCTACCTACCGTTAAAAACTCAGAATCCAATTATTCTATCAAAGACTTTGCCATGTTCTTGGAGAACTTGTTTACGTCCATCTTTGCTACATTACCTGTTGCTGTCAAGACGATTGGGTTAATACGGACATATGATTCTGTGGCCCAACACTTTGTCAATGTACTTAAAGACGTCCCGCGGTTCAATCGTATTGGGATAGAGAACTTTGACTTGGATATCAAGTACTTGGAAAGCTCAATGCAACAATTGGACACCACTCAATCAGATAGTGATGTGTTGACTAAAACGTTTGATGAATTGCGCCAATGCATCGATCTCTTGTTGCTCGAGGACTATGAGGAATATAAACGGAACCCAGATTTTAGAGCGAGATTTGATCGTATCAGAGCTGATGAAGGGTTCAAACTTATTTCCAAGATGCATTCAGGCGAAGAAAGTCCTCAATTCGACGTGAACACTCCTTTGGAAGAAGTAAGATCACAGACTCCGAACCAAATGGGCGACAACCAATCGTTGTTTTCCAATACTACAAGTTCGAGGTTTGCGAAGTTCAGCAGTCGATTTAATAAGGCAAACTAATCGTACACTGGATGTACAACACAATGACATTTACTTATATTTTCAATACATTATTCAAGACGGTTTGAATTAACTAGTGTAAACTATATACATGTTCTTGCAGTTTAGGTCCAAAATTTAAGTTTGTGATACCATCTTTTTTGGCCATCGAACCTGAGCTTCTTCTCGTCGACCAATTCTTGAATCCGCTGTTCTAGTAACGCAGACTTGGCTTCCATTGCTACTTGGGCGTTCTCGAGCTCCATTCGGTACCAAATCGCATGGAGAATCATATACGTAGTAGAAGCAATGAGAAATGAGTGGAAAAAGGCCGTACGGAATTGACCTATTCTTGGCTTTATTGGTACTGTAGTTTCTGGCATTGTTTCTGGGAATCTAATAGGTTTAGTAGAGAGAGCTCTCGAACGTACACTTGTAAAAAGAGCTGACATTGTGGGAAGTTGAATATAAGTCTAAATTTGTTCCACTACAACCTGGCTCAAAGCGGTATCGTTGTATTGCTGAGTCGGTTTAACGCTGAGTTGCTGAATCGCTGGGTCGATGTGGAGGCGTATCGTTGAATTGTAGTATCGATGTGCTGTATTGTTACTCTTAACGTTCGCTCTACTACGATCTCCTTGTTCAGTCGATCGATAAGATCACAGAACTCAATAAAGCGAAAAATTCAATTTACAAATTCAAACGTACGACTTTATTCCACCACGCTATGTTTCGTATTGCCATTAGACCATCCCTATTCTCAGGATCTGGCGTTCACTCTGCCGTCCAACGACTTTGTTGTCGCCGTTCTGCACTTCACACTCGTTCTAGACTTCTCAATAAGATTCAAAAAGACAAGTTTGCCGAATCGATGCAAAGAGCTGAAGCGGAACGTGAAGCCCAAATGAAGATTAGGAATCGCTCAGCCGCTTACTACTCAGCTTCATTGGGAATCGTCTTTTTGGCTTTAGGGTTTGCAGCAGTGCCTCTTTATAGGATGTTGTGTCAAAGAACAGGATGGGGTGGTGTACCAATTACCGATTTGAGAATATTTACACCTGATAGACTTATACCCGTCGATACCAATAAGAGAATTAGAATTAGCTTTACATGTCAAGCATCGGGAATCTTGCCTTGGAAATTTTCGCCCCAACAGAAAGAGGTTTGGGTTGTCCCGGGAGAGACAGCTTTGGCCTTTTATAAGGCAAAGAATGTATCGAAGGAAGATATCATTGGTATGGCCACTTACTCTGTGACTCCAGAACAAGCAGCTCCATATTTCAATAAGATCCAATGTTTCTGTTTTGAGGAACAACGTCTCGCTGCTGGGGAAGAGGTTGACATGCCAGTATTCTTTTTCATCGATCCAGATTTTGCTAAGGACCCACAAATGAGGCACATCGACGATATTGTTCTCAATTATTCCTTTTTCAAGGCCCTGTACACCGATGGAGAATTGGCTGCTGTACCCACATACAACCAACAACCTGTTACGGCTTGAAATAATTTTGTATTTAACATTTCTTGTACATAGTAAACAGCAATAAATTTATATGTTATACCGTTGTATTTAGTGATAAAGAGTTACAATGGGAGTTAAACATCCACGCTTCCTAATTCAATCCAGTCCTGTGGGTCACCACGACATAATACAAGTTTAAGAACACCCCCATTCCAACCTAAGCCAGTATCTTCCACTACAGGATCATCACAATTATCAATACCCAAATAATCTTGGATTCGTGTGGTAATTGTTCTCCACATTGCACTTCCAATGGGATAGACTTCGCTATACACCATTGATAAGTGGGGAAAAAACTCGCTTTTACTCCATTGCGCAGCGACGGATGAAGCTTCGTTTTGTAATGGTTGTAGACTGATTTGTTTGGTTGGGACGGAATCCTTTTCACTGGTGGAAGAAGCTCTTTTACTACTACGCAGCTTTGCTCTTCGTATGCGGTTCCCGTGATTATCAGCAGTATACAAATGTGGGTTAATTAATTGGTTTTCTCTTTCCACCAATTGAGGTAAAACCACAAATAACTCGCGAATTATTTGAGCAAATGAAAGTAAATTGGCGTCCGGCGCCACCTCGAAATATAACTTTTTATACTTGGACCGTTGGGTGCCAACTCGACCTAATCGCACTAAGGGGCTATTTGTACTTGTGGCGGGGATCGACTGCAACGCTGCAACACTCGCACCCAAGATTCGGTCAACATCATCGTGCCGTTTTTCAGGGTCGTCTAAAGCAATATCAATGTTCGTAGAAATGGTCACATGTGGTTCGAATGATGGTGGCGTTCCAGGGAAAAGTGTCTGTAGTGAGGCCATAACCGTTTCAAGCTTCTCATAAAGTTCTGTATGCTTTTTCGGGCATAGCCACAATGCTACTCCTGGGTCATCATCTTCATAATAAATTAGTTAGTACTGATAATAGTGAAATCAAGTAACGTGGTAAATTTCGTATCGAGATTTAGTTAGGTGGGCTTTAAACTTATGATAAAAAGCAACCATATAACCTCAACATAATCGGCATAAACAAATCAACTGTGTATATAGTGCGGTAGAAGACTTACAGGATCTTAATCAACTATTCCATAGCGTAAATCTGCTCAATGGCCCACACTGAAATATTCTTTCAAGCTTCAGTCTAATTGGGCAGGGGTACTATCTTTAATGTCCGGTCAAGTTTAGTTCAAATTCGACCTCCAATTCCGATCCATTCAATTCCCTCGCTCTAAGACTAATGGAACGTTCACTAATGCCAAAATTCAATTTTCCAACGATAACTCGTTTTCAAATACATACTCATCTTGATAACTGCTCATAAGGAATTAGGGAAACTTTGATCGGTTGTAATTGAGACTTGTATTTCCGCTTAACATCGTGTTCTCTTCCGCATTCTGGTATGCAGGATCGCACTAACACCAGATAACAATACACCCGTTGTACTAACGATCAATACAACATCTACACTTATATATCCTCAATTGAGTACCAACTGTAATCGCAAGACAATATTATTAGTTGTATTGTTATTGTTACCGTTGTTGTTAGTTTTGACGCTGTTCTTAAAATAGCGATTGAATTCTTTAATACTTGGAAGCAATAACATTAACGCCATTGATGGCTGCATCATTAACAAACCAAGTAACTGGTACACCTGAAATATCATTGACAAGTTTGGACGGAAGCTTTGAGTTAGGATTTGTGAAAATGTCCTTTAATACTTCGGCCTTACCAGCACCTTCAGCTACAAACGCAATCGCCTTTGATGATTCAAGGACAGGGAAGGTAAAAGTGATCCGTCTTGGAGGTGGTTTAGGAGAATCTGTAATTAAAGCGATCTGTTGATCGCGCACTTCAAGTAATGGATGTTCTGGAAACAACGAGCATGTATGGCCATCAGGTCCGCAACCAAGAAGAACAAGATCAAATTTGGAGTCTTTGGGTAAAATCTCTTCGTAAGCCTTTCTAATAGCTTCATCAGAATCTAAAGAATCGTCAATTGTGTAAACCTTCGGTTTATTGTCATCATCCAAATTATCCAAAACCATTTGTTTAAACAATCCGTAATTGGAATCGCTATGAGTAAGTGGAACAATTCTTTCGTCACTAAAGTAAACCTGCCATTTCTTCCATTCAACAGAACCTGAAACCTTTTTATCGTCAATAAGAGCAGCCTTCATCACTTTCCCTAAGGATCCACCAGATACAGCAATTTTGAACGAGTTTCCCTCGGAAAAAGCTTTCTTTTGAGCGTCTAAAACAAATCTGCCAACGGCACTTGCCACGTCTGATGAATCAGCATACGAAACAACGGCAGGAGACATTATGATTCAATTGGTTGAGGAGGAAGGAAGGAAGGTGTCGTAAATTATTTCTCAGCCGGACTTCAGATTACCTTTTTTTCTATTTTCTGACAATACGCGAGGCTTTAGCGTTATTACATAATCTCACTGATGAAATATAACATTACGTAAATATTTCGTAAGACGACATATACATAGTACATTACATACAAACTCCTTATATCTCTATTGGGAATGGTCGGACAGGAATAATAATAAGCCTCCCTCCACCCCTTAATCAAGATACTGGGCATACTCAGGATTGTCTTTGACTTTATTGTTCAAGAACTTCTCCAATTTAGTGGCGTTCTTGAAATAAGTGGTGGATTCGGCATTGTAAGACCGACAATTCTTAAAGATTAATCTAGCATCGTAAAGGAACTGATCAAAAGATTCGTATTTATCATTTTCTAATTTCAGTTCCATGGTTGATAAGTCCATTGGTTCGGAAATTACTTCATAGTAATCTCCAACTTCTTCTTTATTAACAGGAACTGCAAATGGCCATGCAGATGGATGATTTTGTAGTTCAGAAAGTAAGGTTACCATGAAATTATAATGTGGACCTCTTTTAGGTTTTTGAGCCAATTTATCCATTTCTTCCAGCCATCCAGCTTCCATTAGTCCGGGGATCTCTTCAGGTTTAAGGGTAACATTTTTGTTAGTTTTGAAAATTTCCAACCCAGGTCGAACAATATGAGAATTAGAACGAGCATTGATCATTCGTTCAATGGCTGCCCTTTGAAGTAATAATGTCTTTCCCAGATCCAAATACCGTAGAATATGTGGAAGCATACTGCATTGCATTAATGTACCCCCTTCATAATCCTTGATATATCCCATCCATCTTTCCTTTTCCAAAGTGATCTCTTTGGTGAAACCTTGCTTTTTGAAATACCCAATGGCATAATTATCTGCATATGTCAAAAAATACATTATAGGTGATGTAGTTCGAACATAATCCTTTAAATGGTTCATAAGATGTGCACCATATCCTCGAACTTGTTCTGTTGAAGAAATAGCACAGAAAACTATCTCAGCAAATCCTCTACTATTAAATGGTCGATAAGTAATACCACCAACAACTGTTAATGGTTTTCTTACCACTGCCATCAGTAAATGCGAACGATCATAAACTAATCGAGCAATATATTCCCTAGGCATTTTGGGCAATTGCTTTTGGAAAATGTTTTTTAACCCTGTTAGTACTATCATGCTTTCCCTAGTATTATCATTATTCACCACTCGGAACTCAATCTTACCATCTCGTTCCTCAATTACCGATGGACGTTCTTTGAAAGTATATGGGACTCCATCAAAGTTGAATGTTGACGTTCGCTTACGTTCTTCTTCAGTTTCGTCGTCGTCGTCGTCATCATCATCGTCTTCTTCTTCTTCTTCTTCTTCTTCTTCTTCTTGTTCTGGTTCCTGTGCCTGCTGTTCATTATCACCCTTTTTTCGTTCTTCTTTGACATTACCGTTTATGTCCTTTGTCACTTTCTCTATTTCTTGGTTCCCATCCTGATCTTGTTCTTCTTCATCTTCATCATCTTCAACTTCATCATCTTCTTCATTCCTTTGGAGTTCTTTTTCTACTTCGTCGTCTTCTTCATCTTCGTCGTCTTCGTCGTCTTCTTCATCTTCCACTTCATCCTCCATTTCTTCTTCTTCTTCCTCTTTCTTAATTGCCTCGAACTCTTCATCTTCAACTTTTATTTTCTTTGGTGCCTTCTCATCACTTGCCTCGGCACTGCGGTGCCGCTTCCGGTCAACCATCTCGGAATTATGGGTGTGAGTCCTCTATTACTTGTTCAAATTGTGTATTGGAAACATTGTAGTCTGTGCTTACATCAACACTCCAAATCACCAAACTTTCGATGACGTAAGATCACACTATATATTACGTAATTATACACATTGAATTTGAATGTGATTACATAATCAATGGGACAAAATGCAACTCCAAATACGGATGAGATGAGGAGATGAAAAAGATGAAGAGTATAACTAATCATTCATTTGTTACCGGATTTAAGTCTTTTATATTTGTTAACAATATGTCGAATTATACGCAGTTAACGGCACAAGATCATGATCATCAACACCCTGTGGCCACAGTGTTGTGTTGCAACTGTGGTACCCAACTTGATGGTACCTTGGGTTTGGTGATGTGCTACGATTGTATTAAGTTAACTGTTGATATTTCTGAAGGGATTCCACGAGAAGCCAACCTTTCATTTTGTCGTAACTGTGAGCGTTTCTTACAACCTCCATCACAGTGGATTAAGGCTGAGTTAGAATCTAGAGAATTATTGGCCTTGTGTTTAAGGAAATTGAAGGGTTTAAATAAAGTCAGATTAGTGGATGCCTCATTTATTTGGACAGAACCACATTCCCGTCGTATTAGGGTTAAATTGACCATTCAAGGTGAAGCTATGGCCAATGCAATTGTGCAACAAACATTTGAAGTGGAATATGTTGTTGTAGCCATGCAATGTCCTGATTGTGCTAAATCCTATACTACAAATACCTGGAGAGCTACTGTGCAAATTAGACAAAAGGTTCATCACAAAAGAACATTTTTATATTTAGAACAGTTGATTTTGAAACACAATGCTCATGTTGACACTGTTTCTATTCAAGAATCTAAGGATGGGTTGGACTTTTATTATTCTCAAAGAAACCATGCTACTAAAATGTTGGACTTTATTAGTGCTGTTGCTCCTGTAAAGTCAAAGAAATCTGAAGAATTGGTGAGTATCGATACTCAATCTGGATCTTCATCTTATAAGTTTTCGTTCTCCGTTGAAATAGTTCCTATTTGTAGGGATGATTTGGTAGTTTTACCCAAGAAATTAGCTAATTCCATGGGTAACATTTCTCGTTTGGTGTTATGTTCTAAAGTTAACAACATGCTTCAATTTATTGATCCTAACACTTTACAAATAGCTGATTTACTGCCTTCGGTATATTGGCGTGCACCATTCCCTTCATTATTGGATGCCACTCAAATGATTGAGTTTATTGTGTTGGATGTTGAACCCACCGGTCAGAGAAAGGGGAAATATGTGTTAGCAGATGTTACTGTTACTCGTGCTAGTGATTTAGGAGTCAATGACAATACTTATTATGTTAGATCTCATTTGGGAGGGTTCTTACATCCTGGAGATTCCGTCATGGGTTACTATCTCACAAATACCAACTTCAACTCTGACTTATGGGAAAGTCTTGATGTTGATAACACTCCAGAGGTTGTATTGGTGAAGAGACATTACGCCAGAAAGAACAATAAGAACAAGTACAGAAAGTGGAAGTTGAAGAGAATGGCCAAGGAACACAGCGATATTGTCGCCAACGACGACTCCAGACAAGCAAGACAAGAACAAGAACGTGCAGAAAGAGATTACGAATTGTTCTTGCAAGAATTAGAAGAAGATCCAGAGTTGAGACAGACCATTAACTTGTATAAGGCTGACAATGAAGCGGTTTCACGTAACCCCGATGGAATGGAAGAAGAAGAAGAAGACGAAGATGCTCCAGAGATTGGTCTTGATGAGTTATTGGATGAATTGGACGATATGAACTTGGAAGACCAACCCATGGCTGAAGAGTAGTTGAACTACTTCTTACTCTCTGTTAATTTCCTGTATATTAGTTATCACTACCATACTACAATAATCTTCGTAACCAACTGTATGCTGCTTATGCCAAACCATGTTCCTCTTTCTTATATTCTTTCTTCTTATCTTTATTACCAAATGACCGATCTTTCCTTTGTGGCTGTGCAATCGTTTGCCGAGTCGGCCTTTTTTGCCGAGTTGGCCGACATCAAATTAAACCAAATGAAACTCGGAACAAGTGCAAGGAGTATTTGGGGCTTTATAACAAGTCCTCACAAGCTCACAAGGTTTGATGACAAGCCAATTGTCAATGTTGATAAGCTGAGCTTCGAACAGAACGAAGAAGATCCGACAGGTAACTTTGTGTTGGATGCAGAGCTTTTGAATGTCAATACTATAGAGGAGTTTAAGGAGATCAACAAAGCAGAGTTACTTAAGAAGTGGGGGCATATAATCCTAAGGCATATCGAAACTGGATGTATCACCGAACAACTGCTTAATAAGGTGTTTCTACTTACGTTCTCTGACTTAAAGAAGTATAAGTTTTATTACTGGTTTGCGTTCCCTACCCTTGAGTCCAACTGGAGGGTTTTACACAGGGGACCTGCTGAATCTTTGGCCATAACTAATGTCGCAAGCACTAGCAGCTTGTTATCGCAGGTCGATGAAGATGGGCATATAGTTCTTTTCAAAGACATACTGCTAGAGAAGGGCAATAAGTTTGTGTTCCAAGACACAGTATTGGATCCAGACATGAAACCTTCTGTCCATTTGAAGAATTACCTTTATTATCTTGCCTATATTGGGTTTACAGAGATTGAGCTTGTTATTTATCGGAGTAATAATACCAGTGAGTTGTTGAACCTTGAACTCTCGTCACCTGTGAATAAAATATCACCTAAAATTCTTGGATGGGAAAGGACAGCCCAAGGACGTCTAGGCCCTAAAGTGGCTGAATTGGGACTGTTGATAAATCCAAATCAACTAGCAGAACAAGCGGTAGACTTGAACTTGAGACTAATGAAGTGGAGAATTGCTCCAGAACTTGATCTCGATATCATTAAACTGCAAAAAGTATTGCTTCTTGG
Organism: Lizanozyma spartinae; assembly: GCF_019049425.1. Lineage (NCBI taxonomy): Eukaryota > Fungi > Ascomycota > Pichiomycetes > Serinales > Debaryomycetaceae > Lizanozyma > Lizanozyma spartinae. Next base: position 81,359 of record NW_025065061.1, read on the forward strand.
TGCTGGAACATTGGGTAGTTATGTTTCCAGAATTCTTATGGGATGGGGAGTTAGGGAAATAACCTTTGTTGATAATGGCAGGGTTTCTTACTCTAATCCTGTAAGACAACCCCTTTTCAATTTTGCAGATTGTTTCAGTTCCAGTGGTAAGGGAGAATATAAGGCCATACAGGCAGCAAGGGCTCTTCATGAAATATTTCCTGGTGCAATTGCAGAAGGAATTGTTCTTGATGTTCCCATGGTTGGTCATCCAATCAGTGAAGCTACAGAAGGAAAGCTGAAGTCAGAGTACGAGAAACTTATGCAACTTATTAGCTCCCATGACGTTGTGTTCTTACTTATGGATTCTAGAGAATCTCGTTGGTTACCAACAGTGGCAGGACTATCCAAAGATAAGATAGTCATCAATGCTGCCTTGGGATTTGATTCGTATCTTGTTATGAGACATGGAAGTTTGAAGCAAGCACCTGAATCCCGGCTTGGTTGTTACTATTGCAATGATGTCGTGGCTCCCAGTGATAGTTTATCCGATAGAACCTTGGATCAAATGTGTACTGTAACACGAGCTGGATGTGCTCCTTTGGCTTCAGCACTAGCAGTGGAATTGTTTATAAGTTTATTGCAACACCCTGAGAACGAAGCTGCTTTGGCTGATGAAACTAATCCCAAATTTGGAGAAGTGCCTCATCAGATCCGTGGATCCCTCCACAATTTCCAGCTCACTAAATTACATGCACCAGCATTTAAGAACTGTTCTGCTTGTTCTACAAATGTTGTGGAACACTTTGAAAAGGATGGCTGGGAGTTTGTTAAGAAATGCTTAAATGATTCTAAGTACTTGGAAGATATAAGTGAATTAACACAAGTTCACGCTGAAGCAGAGAAGGCAGCAGCTCAATTACTTGAGGATTTACTGTTGGATAATGATGATGAAGATAGCGAATGGATATCGTAAAGTGATGAGGGTGACAATGATATTAATGGGAGAATGAATGATATAAAGATAATAAATAATAGAGAGAGAAGAGTGGATCAATGGGCATGGTGGTTCTAGTGGAGATATTAAACTATGACTGTTAAGCCAAAAAATGTTGCATAGTATTGAACCTCTTCTATCGACTTGAACCAGTCAAGGATTTTTTGAGAATCAGTTAATGCAGTTGTGGCAGAGTATCTTTGGTCGAGTTTGATGCGCCTGTTCTTGTACAAGTCGTTCAACTCAGTGTTGTATGTCTCTATTTCATTGAAAAGAGATCTTGGAACATTAGGGATACCTTTTACTCCTCTGTCTAACCAAACGTCAAGGGTATAAGCGTTAGGGATTTTGAGCATCAAATCAAAGGCATCTGGAATCCGTTGATAAAGCTCTTCAACAAGAGCTTCTACTACAGACTCATCAACATAATTGGCTTCTTCGATTTTCCTTTGAGCTTCTAATTCATCCATATAATTGAATCTGCGAATGGGTAGACGTTGTTTCCTTTCCATTTTCCACTTAGGGTCCTCATATCCACCATTTGCCAAGTACAAATCCATGTAAGTCCTATACCATTCCTGGATAGTTGTACTAGTCTTGACAACTTTGGGGGCAGCCGCAGACTTACTCAATATTCGAGTAAGCTGCTCAAAGTCTTCAAAATAGTACACTTCCAAGTCTGGGTTGGACTTAAGGTGTTGTTCAAACTCAGAGTAACAACTAATGGAGTTCATAATAGACAAACAGCTTTCAATCAAGTCCTCTACCTTTTCCATTCCATCGTCAGCTTGAAGATAATAATTATCATTCCTTTTCAAGGTTGAAGTTGCCAGTGCTGTTGTTGCTCTTTTTGGAGGTGGCTCAATAACTTCATTCACTTCAGTTCCAACCTTGGAGTCAACAATGGCGTCACAGTCTGTGCACTTGACTGCTTCACCATCAGTAACTTCTGGGTTGTCAACTGGAGATGAGGAAGTAGTTGAAAAGGTCTGAATAGAGGAAATGTCATCGATGTCAGTAGGAATGGTCCTTTTTGTTGTTCCCCAAGTCAGGACAGAAGCAGCACCTAAATTGGCACCTAAATTATCGAGCTTATTGGAATTGGAAAGGTTGGGAAAGGGAAGAGCGTTAAGATCCAAACGGGGAATTGAAGGTTCATCAACCATTGGAGTAAAAACAATGGGAGAAGCTTCAACAACAACAGGTGGTGGAGGTTCATAATATTGAGCATAAGAGCGGAATAATTTACCTGCAATGATAGGCCGGGTAGTTGGAGAGTTTGTTGCTGTTATCAGCTCATGAGAAGTAGAGTCAAGAATTGCGTTGGTGTCAACCTTAACGTGGGTTTTATTTGCAGTAGCACTAACAACACCATAGGGATTAACAAAAGGTGTAGCAGGACAGGTAGTCTTGATTTGCTTCCTACCAGAATCATCAGAAATACCAGCACTGGTAGAAGAAGTTGTAATTGGTTGAGTCGAAAAGACATCAGCGTTAGTTTCATTTGAGGTAACTGAAGAGTCTTGAGAGACTGGTTTGGCAACCAAGTGAAGCTTGGCTGCGATTCTAGACTTGTAGAATCTATTCTTTGCTGCGTGGCGGAGACGATGAAAGAACATTTGATTGTTGAAGTCTAAAGATTGCTTAGTGAGGAGGTGGAAGAAGAAAATGATTTGAACCAGCTATAAGGTTTCAAAGTGTTCTTATAAGTGCGCTACGACTTGTGCACAAACAGAATTATTTTCGCAGCCAAAATTTTGTTAGGCCAGCAGGGCAAGTGGTGAGCTGGGTATGGGAAAGGATGGACTCTGGTTCCAGGGGCTCAGCTAGTTGTTATTAGCAAGCGATACGAGATATTGAGTGATACTGATGAGATACTGAGTTACAATGAAATGTTAATGATCGAATTGACTTCAATGGCTTCATTTTGCTATGGTTCGGTCTTGAGATGATGTACGATACGGATCAAAGACATCAATTGGCTCCTCCAAATTGATCTCAGTGGTGTGAGACGGTTACTATTGAGATATAGTGCTTTTTCGATGACTTCGTTGGGAGTATCATATTCAAAACAGAGCAAAGTAATTTGGAGAGGATGATATAATCATGGCCCTTTTACAGTAGTGAATGTTTTAGTATTGATTATCATTATTATAATTCTGTACACCACTTATGATAATTATTTACTACATTGATTGAAGACTAACAGGTACATTAAATCAATGTATTTATAGTTGCAATGTTTGAACACTTCCAATCAATCCCGCATCTCATATTTCCTAATTAGGAAGTCAAGGGTCTTGGGGGTTGCTATATCACATGAAGCAAGCAAAATTGCAAACCTATAAGTAGGGGAAGAACAGCAACAATTAAAATAAACTGACATGTAACAATTCACTAGTAACAAATTGACTTCTCCTATAAGATGCCTCCTCAGCACACAATTATACTCAAGAATGGTCTGAAACTGTTCACAACATTCTCCAACTATGAACAAAGACTTGTATATCCTTCTTCGGTAGTCATAAGACCATGGAAGAGAGTCATCTTCTTGTTACATGGATTCCCTGATAACCATGAGACATTTAACGAAGTTTGGGATCTGATCCTCAACTCGTATCAGAACGAACCTGTGCTCTTATTGGCACCAGCATTGAGGGGATACGAACCTTCAAGCTTTGCTGATTCAGATAAGGAATACCACACTATCGATATAGCTGGCGATGTGAAGAGTTGGATTAGTTCCATTGTACCTGAAGATGAACATGAAAACATACCTGTCCATTTGGTTGGACATGATTGGGGTGCATGTGTTAGTTTCCAAACTGCAAACTTATACCCTGAGTTGATCACTCTGATGGTGACTATGGCTATCCCTTATTGTGTTAATTTGGGAGTATGGGAGTATCTTTTATACGCTCCCATGCAAGTTTACTGTTCCAGTTACTTCTTCACTATGCAATTTGCATCTATGTATCGACCCCGGTTTGCAATGACGGAAACTGGTAAGAATAGTTATTTGGATAAGTTGTATCGGTACTGGTCCCCTAAATGGGACTATACCGAGGCAGATATTGGGTCTGTTAGAAACACTTTGAATACCAAGGGGGTTATTGATGCCGTCACTGCATACTATAGGTGTTTTATCTCGTTAAGAACTTTGAGTAACAGATGGTATGTGGACTTTAATAAGGTTCCAACTCTTATTTTAGGAGGTGCTGATGATGGATGTATGCACAAACTGTTATGGGAATATGAAGCAAAGAAGTTGGCTGGTGTTTCCAACGTAAAGGTTACATTATTGAAGGGGTTGGGTCATTTCTTACATAGGGAAGATCCTAAAAAGGTTGCTGATCACATTACTGATTGGCTCCAGATTCATGCTTAAGTCTATGGTCAACAGACAAAACATCAAAAAAACAAAAAAGAAAAAGAAATGTTAATTATATTAAATGAGTGAGTTCTAAATATTGAAAAGTAAAACTGTTTTAAGGAAGGTGAATATTTCTAGGATCAAGACTATCAATTGTACTTGATTCTTCTTGTAACCATTCAAGTGCGTCATTGAAACTAGATCTTCTAAAGAGTGAAGGAACTTCTGGCATCTCATTTATGTATTCATTAGCCATTGGTCTGTCGTACAGTGGAGGTGATAACCTAGTATATTTCCTTGTGTGTTCATCTTCATCTTCAGCTTCATCTCGTTGTCTTTTTTTACCAGAAGAAACCAGAGTAAGATCCATGGTTAGTGGATTGATTCTGTTCAAAATATCACTTACGTCCAAATTATCTTGAACATCATCAACAACCGGTTCATTGAGATTCTGAAATGCCATAGGTGAGAAGTCCATGTGAAGAAAGGCATTCCAATCTTCATCAGAACAAAACTCCTCAGAGACTTTGGTACTTTTGTAAGGAACAATAGGCTTAATCGTTGCTGTCACTGGTGCTGGAGGTGGAGTCTTTTCACCACTAGAGCACTGATCTTGAATAAGCTTTGCAAACTCATGTTCGTCCAAAACATTGTGCTCGGTAGTGTTCATGTCGTCGATATCCAATCTGGTATTGTCATCACCTCCAAATAGAGAGTCGGTGTCAGATTTAGCATCGGTTTCTTCATTTGGAACAGCAGTCGTTTTGTTATTGTCACTGCTAAGGGATTCAGGAACAGTATTATCGAAGTTAACGTCCCATTCTCCTTTTAAGTAGTTATCAGCTAGCATACCACCATCTTCAAAAGCCTTGAAAGATGACTCAAGGTTATTGTTGATACTACCAGATACGTTTTGCTCTGGCGCTGATTGACCTGGATAGAGTAATGAACCCCATACCAGATCATTGACGTTGGAAAGCAACGAATTGTCCAATGGTTCTTGCACTTGGTTGTTGTTGTTGGATGGAACATATACTGGGACAGGATACTCAACGCCGTTAAATGAAGTTGTAGCCATCACTGGTTCTGGATTGGCGCTCGTTGGCATTGGGGTTGAGAGCAATTGAACCTCGGCAGCGACATATTCCTTAACTGGTTTCCTGCTTGGTGTTTGCGTCCGTTTCTTAGAAAGCTGCTTGTTGTTGGCGGTAGTAATAGTAGATTCTTTGGGCGTGGTTGAGTGAATGGCTTGTTGTGAGTTAGACTTGGACTTGGTCTTAGTCCTCACTTCAAATTCTCCCACTGGAAGTGGTGGAGGAAGAACGAAGTTGGGATAAGAACTCAAACTTATTGGCCCAATCTTAATACCATAATCTCTTGCCTGTTGAATGAAAGCATCGCGGATACCATAAGCCCTTCTAGGAATGTATTGACTCATAATGATAAGTGGTTGAATATGAATTGTGGATCAATGGACAATGAGAACAAACGAACGACAGCGGCCAATTCATCCCGTATTTATACTCTTCGACGTCCTCTGAAAATAGTGCTTTCAATAGGAGATGATCATCCCTTTGGTTGGGGTATTTAGCTGCAAAATCATCATCATCATGTTTCAAAATGGCCAATTGGGATTATTTTGCAACCTTTTTTTTTTGATCTGGGTGCAAAAGTTAGGAGTGAGTGATCATTCTCATTCATTTTCTATCAATAAGGGGGGACTATAAGGTCCAACCAATAGCTTTTTGGAAGGAGGGTTTCAGTCTATTTATAAGTCTTGTGGTAAATGCCTCAGATATCCAATGAGTGTCTAATAAGCGAGAGCATGCACTCATGAGGTTTATCAGTTGAGTAGAGGCGAACATAAAGAGCATTAAGGTAACGGCATTCAATTGTGAATGAGTGGGGTTCTAATAATCCTTTGGCGGTTACATTAAAAAGAACCAAACGTTCCAGATGTTCCAAACGTTCCAGATGTTCCAAACGTTCCAGATGTTCCAATTGTTCCAAGTTATAGACGTATAAGGGTGGCTCTCATCAGACGTTTGGAGCAATTGGGTGGTTCCAATAGCGACTAACTGATACCAATTCCTACAGACAACGATATCATGTTATATAGTAAATTTATTGCATAACCTAATGCCCAAGAATATCTATAGTAATGTAATACGTAAATAAATAAGTGGTTCAATATGGTCCAAGTACTAAAGTATCTTACCAACTCAATGAAAAGGTACCCCCATACCATTCATTTAATCGTCCAATCCTCTAGTACCCGCCACCTTGTGCCATGTCATCTCAAGTCTATAATGAGCAGTGTTTTGAAATCAACCACTAGTAATGAGCCCAGATTATTCTACTTACGTATACGGTAGACCAAACAACTTCTATCGTCTTCAAAGGACTATGGAACCCCGGGAAAATGGAATAGAGACTATCAACTGCCCTTGACAGTCCTCTCCTATTTGCTGCCTTCCCATAATATCCACAATCGCTCAAGAAATAAAAGCTTGTAATCAACCTTCGACACAAGTAGTACCGGCTCCTATAATGCTTTGCTTTATACATGTTGTGGTTATACCATAATATCTTTCTCAACAGCTTTATTCAACTGTCTAATTGAATCAGCTGTGTATCCATATCTCTCATACATCTTGTGTATGTTGGAATGCCATTCTAAAGCGTTGTATCCCTCCTTGAGAACCCTGCCAGCTCTGGCGGTCAGCTTAGGCTTATGGTTGTTGTCCAACATCCTTTGCAATCTGTTGACTAACTTCTGGATACCATAAAAGAGATGCTCGTCGATCTCGGGTATATTCTTGACTCTATTCTGGAGTAAACGTCTCAAGTAATTTGCATCTCCAAGTTTCAATATAGTGAGATATGCTTCAGAACAGGTGCACTCTAATTCTTCAACAACTCCTTCAATACTTTCTAACTTGTCGTACATAGAACATAAAGACGAACTCTCAGAATAGTCGTCAAACTTGCTTAGTATTTCACTTACCATACCGTCATCATCGTCATCAGCATCATCATCATTGCGTTTAACCTCATCTGTAAATGTGTCGGTTAAGATCTCAGCAACAACTGTTGGATACCCATTCTCAAGAAACATGTCGGAAACTTCTTTGAACCAACATTTGAATTCCTTTGCCTTATCAACTACTTCCTTGAACTGCTCGTCACGGTGATATGGAATTTCTTGATTAGCGATCCAAACCAATTGGCAATGTTCCTCAGTGAAGATATCCGTTAAGAGTAACTTTTTGGTCTTGATCTTTGCTTCGAATTCTCTGGTGTTCCCAAAACTCTTCATAGTCATGGTCCCAGTATCAACCAAGTCTTTCAAGTCTCTCAAGTCTTCTTCAGAACCAAAATGAATCTCTTCCTGATAGTCCTTATCTGAAAAGATAGGGAACAGTTTCTTAGCATGGTTATTAACCTTCTCTTCCTCGTCAACTATCGTATTCCTACCCATGGATAATGTTCCCATAGTTTTAGGAACCACGAAGGGAGGTTTGTCCGAACGACAGGGACGACGAACTTTCTCAACTCCTAACGATACGTTCCAGCCATTGTCACCAAACAAAGAAGTGTCGTCTTGCTCTTTGCAGCAGGCCCCCATAGCTGCATTGGTATGGAAGACGTCCACACTGGAGTGTGGTGAAAGTGGTGGTGGAGTGAAAGAATCATCAGCAGCGTCATCACTAGGATTAACCTCAAGCTGACAACCAGCGGGAAAGGAAGAGAGAAAGGGAATAGGAGAATTGTTAGTGGTAGTAGTACTATTAGTGTAATCATCATTATCATCATTATGGAACATTGGAGTTGGTTGGGGATTAGGGTTGGGAATCAAGCGTAATCTCTTGGAGATTGGACTTGATGCTGAACCAGTAATCAAAGTTACGGTGGAAGAACCCTTTTGCTTACTATAAACAGATTCATTGTCAGACAGTGACCAGGTAGAGCTTTCATTCAAAGTTTGGCTTGACTTAATTGGCCGCTGGCTATGTTGGTTGTCGTCAACCGCTAAAACTTGAGTGTCATCACATAATAGAGTTCTTTGCTTCTTAGAGAAACGAGAACAGAAGATTCTCGATTGGAGCATACGCTCCTTTAAGTTATGTAGCTTAGTGGAAAGTCTGTGCATTATTGATACTAACGGTAACGAAGAAGAAGAAAGTCTGTAGTGTGTTCCAATCTGTGCACAGAAACAGCCCGGTTTTATATTTTTTGCACCCAAATGAGTCTGGACCAAAGGGACAATCTACAACTACAAAAGGACAAGAAAATGAAACAAAACAAAACAAGGCAAGACTAGAAAAAAGGACACACATAAGTATTTACATCATTGGTAATGTTTGAAGTTGGTTCATTCCATGTACAAAGTCACAGCATACCATAATTTGTCGTAGTTAAGCGTAGTAATACAAAGTATATGGCGAACATATTATAATGGAGAATAATTTGGACTCATTGTATGCTTAGTAAATCCTAATCTTATATCAAAGTAAGCTAAACCTAAGCTTATTGCTACTATTAGCGATATGTTTGCTATCAATGGAGTTATACTATGGCTAACGGGTATCAATAGCACAATGTGGTACAGCTGTATCATTTACTGTAATATATTCTTTCAACACTATGTATATGCATGAATAAACTTATATATGTATGTATTGTAGGTATTAGTATAGTACTAATAGTGTAGTAGAACTTCCAGTAGTCCTCCTAACAGTACCTTACAGCGCTCTGCACAGTACCCAAAAGTTTTGGTGATGCTCTTCAAGACCCGAACACCAATACCTCTAGTAGGTACGCGAATCAAAATGTAAACAGATCAAAGTCTTATCCCAAACTGTACCACCACATACACCCACACCATGAGCTCTGCTAGTGTTGAAGGTCAGTACATACGATTGCGTGACACCAAAGAAGAACCTCCTGGTGTTGGAGTTGAGTGCAGTCTTGATGGTGAGTTTAGAGCCTACATTCCTGTGAGACCCACACTGTTATCTCAATTAGAACTGGTGGAGACTCAAGAAGCCTTGGTGGTACAAGATTTGTTGGTGACATTCCTTGGGTTTGAGGGCCGTTATATTCGTTATAGTTCTCGGTACGATGTTGATGATGTGGATATGTTTGTTACTGGGCCTGATTATAAGACGGCGATTCATATGGATGTAAGTTTAAAAGCAGTTGCTAAGAAACTACTCACTTTGAGTAAGTATTATAGTGGATTAAGTGGATTCATAGAAATCTACGACAAAGTTGGCTATGGTAGACTTGTGCAACGGTTTTGCTTTGAAATCCAACAGTACTTGAAGCAATATAGAGCTTTGGTACAACAATTGAAATGGGAATTTGATAACTCCAGTACTTTCAATATTCATGTTTTGGAAAACACCATGGAACGTCAAGTGGCTATGAAAATACAGTATCTTTATGGCATTGCCATGGAATTACATCAAATAAATCAACAGAAAAGGCTGACTCCATTTGATCAAATTCAATTTGAACACTTTGTTCAAGAAGCTAAGGAAACCCTTCAAGGAGGCTCTATGAGTAGTAGTGGTAGACCATTGGAAACTGCTGCTACTCTGAGTATATTTACATCTTGTAAAGGTTGTATTGTTCTCAAAGCCATACAGATACAAGCTAATAGTGCCAAGGGAGATACAAATTCTTTTGAGTTTCTTAGTCATCTCTATAGATCAGTTAGTGAAGAGTATGTGGTTATATTAAACCAGTGGCTCTTGAAAGGTGAGATAGATGATCCCTTTGATGAGTTTCTTGTGAAGGAACAACAAGTGAAACGAGATTTACAAGGTCTTTTTGCCTTGGAAAGTGAAGAGTATTGGGCTAATGCCTTTGTTATCCGTACCGAGGGTTTAATTGATCAATTTTTGAATTCCCTGATACAGCAGAAGATTCTTAACACGGGAAAATACCTTAACATTTTCCAAAAGTTTACAGGTTTGCAATTGGATCAACTTGGTATAGACTTACCAAAAGTTACTCCAATAGAAAAGCTAGATTCAAGTGATTTGGAAATAAAAATAAATCAAATGTATCTCCGAGCAAATGTGCTTATGGGACAACTTATATTTCAAGGATACAATTTAACATCAGTACTTGAACATTTAGGTAGGTTATTCTTTGCTATTGACTCAAGCAGGCTTGATCAGTTTTTGGGGTTAACCATGAGTGATTTACGTGTTGGTGTTCAACGAGCTTCTGTGTCTCGTATCTCACATTCCTATGAAGAAGTCTTCAATGTGTGTCCACCATTTGAGTTTTGTGGTGAAGATGAACAAGACAGATTTGAAGAAAGTATTGATATTACTGAGATTATAAATCAAATGGTGAAGTTTTCAATTAGTTCACAAAGTTTTTTTGAAATTGTTCGAGATGAGCTTAATATCGAATCTTTTGATGCTGAAAGGGCACTTGCTAATGTTGAATCCAAGACTTTTGGTCAATTTTATCATGAGATACTAAAGCATATGGAGAATAAAGATAATGAAACTGCAGATTTGCATAGTAAAGATCTTGAAGGAGTTGGAAGTATTTGTAATTATACTGTTTCTCATTTGGATATAAGTGTTACACTCCCATTCCCCTTGAATATTATTATGGGTAGACAATGTTTGTATCGGTACGAATTGATATGCAAATTCCAAATGATCATCAAATTCATGTCAAAGTACAGTGAATCTACATGGAAGACTATGAGAACTTCTCGTCAATGGTGTGAATTCACTAAACTTGGTTCAAACAAACCAGCAGGAGGAGTATACCAAAGTCTTCGAAAATGGTGTTTACGAGCAACAGTATTACAATCCCGGATGTACCAATTCCTTATTCAGATCCAAAACTATTTGGCGATAGATGTTATAAAAGAAAACTATTCTCGTTTAATCGAAAGAGTGGAGAGTACCCGAGAATATTTGGAGAAGGCGTCACATCAACAGAATGTTGGAGGAGGAAGGTCTTCTATGGCCGCCCCTCAAACTTCTGCATACTCAACTTTGCTTTCGTCTACCATTCAAGCAGGAGCCTTTAAAGGTATTTCGGCCAGAGAAGTTGTGACCAATTCACTTGATCAATTGATACTTGAGATCGATGAATGTATGAATGATATACTTTACAGTTCCCTTGTGCTTGAGAGTGATTTGGTTATTCACATTCAAAAGCTTTTAGATATTATTGGACTGTTTAATCATTTCATTCATCAAGCAACTAAGATTATGGGTATCACCATGGACGTATTGGCATCTCGATACAATGAATTGGAAGAACAATTGAATGATTATAATGAAATATTTGGAACACAATTGACTGCTTTTATGGTTCAATTGAATTTCTTTGGTCAACGGGTTAATAAGAATGCATTAGAGTTTAGTGAAAGTCTTGAAAGATGTTTCCCATCGAATCAATAATATAAAGATAAGCATATATTAACTATGAATTTTTTTCTAATGTTGTGCTTCCAGAGCTACTGCTTCAGCAACAGAGTCTTCAGATTCAGCTTGTTGTTTTGTCAATTCCTTGATGATTTCGTCTGTTTTCTCATCTGAGTATACCACGAAGCCACCATCTTTGGTAACACTGGCCAATTGAGCATTCTTACAATCCAATTTCTCTTCCATTACCTGTTTTAATACTTTCAAAGCTAACAATTCAGCTTCTTTCAAAGTCAACAGTTTATGATATTCATTTTGCAATTCAGCTTGAGCACCTTCACTACCACTACCAATTGCCTTAGCATCATATCTATAGAAAGTACCACTTGGTTCAGCATGATACAATTGAGGTCCCTTATCTTTATCATAACCAGCAATAAGTAAAGCAACACCAAACGGACGAGACATTAATCTCTTTTCACCTTGAGCACCTTCACCAAAACGTAATGCCAAATCACAGACAGATTGAGTCAATGTCTCTACAAGAATTTGTTCATCATAATGTAAACTATGAGTAACTGCTTCAACTCTAGCATGGTCTATCATAGATCTGGCATCTGCTGTAAGTCCAGACATGGCACAACCAATATGAGATTCAATTTCAACTATCTTTTCAATAGAAGTGTGTTCTAAAAGCGACGATGTGACTCTCTTTTCAACCCCCAAGATGACTCCCTCCAGGGTGGCAATCCCAATGGCTGTGGAACCAAGCTTAATGGCTTCAAGAGAATATTCCACTTGGAAAATTCTGCCTTCGGGTGAAAACGTCAGAACGCCTCGATCGTATTCACTTCGAGTAAGAAACATGTTTAGTTATGGGATGAAATCTATTGGTGTTATTGTTGGTTTGTTAGTGGAACCCGTTTGACTTCAAGTTGGCGGAATTATAATTTTTGAATGTTGTTGGTAGCGCGGCGAATATGTGGTCACGTGATTTATTGGGAGGCATAAAGTTCATCAACATATTACATAAGGTAAGATGTATATCTATGTAATTATGTATATGGTTGTGTAAATGTGTATATATTTATCTATACGTAAATATTAATATATTACAAATATATATATATATATATATATATATATATATGTGTGTGTGTACTGTTTCATCCATTTTGATCATGGATGAGCTAATTAAGTATTGTAGGTGATACGGATACCCTAATTATACACACTCATATAGCCAATAGTTATTCCTATACAACATTCTATTAGTTCTACTAAATTATATTACACTTACAATACTATCGTTTAGGTAGGCGGTTTCATTCGGTTACTTTGGAGTGACTTCAGTTGTCTTTTGCACCCATATAATAATGTGTTTGACACGACCTTTGAGAAGAACCACCTTCAACCATTTGTATACCATATGCTTCCAAGTGGTTATATTAGTAAAATGAAACTTTCTGTTTTTAGCTAGAATTGATTACAAGCGAATTGGTGTCTTTCAATCACGTAAAGACCATCGTTTATCCCGTGCATTATCCTTCCGTCAACGTCATTACAATTGACTCAATGAAGACTTTAATGAGGATCAATGAACTTAATACCACACTATTATTATATTATCATCATATAATTTATGAGGGAGGAGCCAATTCAACAACTTTTTCAGCAGCTGGATCCAATTGTTCAAAAGCAAACAACTTCAAACCAGAAGCATCAATTAATGCCTTGGCCTTTTCCATGTTAGTACCTTGTAATCTAACAACAACTGGGATATCTAAACCAAACTTCTTAGTGGCAGCAATCAAACCTTCAGCAACATAATCACATCTAACAATACCACCGAAAATGTTAACAAAAATAGCATTAACCTTTGGATCCTTCAAGATCAATTCAAAAGCCTTTTCGATGGTTTCAGGAGTAGCAGTACCACCACAATCCAAAAAGTTGGCAGGCTCACCACCATACAACTTAATGATATCCATAGTAGCCATGGCTAAACCAGCACCATTAACAATGTTGGCAATGTTACCATCCAATTTGATGTAGTTAAGACCATATTTGGCAGCTTCAACTTCTTGAGGGTCTTCTTGAGTTGGATCTCTCAAGTCAAAGACTTCTTGTTGTCTAAACGAAGCATTATCATCAAAGTTCAATTTAGCATCCATTGCCAAAACCTTGTGATCGGGAGTTTCAGACAAGGGGTTGATTTCCACCTGGGTACAGTCCTTTTCAATAAACACCTTGTACAAGTTCTTAACAGCTTCAGCAGCTTCAGGAATGGCAGCATCAGTGTAACCCAATACAGAAGCCACTTGAGTAGCCAATTCGTCGGTGACACCAGTGTCCAATTCGACAGTGAAGGTCTTGATAGCAGAAGGATCCTTTGCAGCAACACCTTCAATGTCCATACCACCTTGAGCTGAAGCAACAATCATTGGTTTCTGACTGGCTCTATCGAAAAGAATAGCCAAATAAGCTTCCGTAGTAGCATCTCTTCTTTCAACAATGTAGACAGCAGTAACTTCTTTACCAGCAGCACCAGTTTGCTTAGTGATCAACTTATGACCCAACATTTGAGAAGCCAAATCTCTTGCTTCTTCAGCAGTTGAAATCAATTTAACACCTCCTTGTAATCCAGAGTCAAAGTGACCCTTACCTCTACCACCAGTTAACGCTTGAGCCTTAATGACCAAATCGGAAGTTCCCAACTTCTTAGCAGCATCAAAAGCTCCTTCAGCAGTAGTGGCAGCATAGCCTTCAGGAACGCCTACACCAAAGCTTTGTAAAATAGCAGCAGATCTATATTCATGAAGTGAGAGTAATCTCTTGGATGTCTTCAATAATCCGCTTCTTGGTAATCTCAACATGATCGGAATAGGATGAACGAGTATCAACTGTAGTTAAGAGTACGAGTACAAGTAGAAGAAAGAAGAAGAAGAAAGAGATGTTGTTTGTTCGTTCCTGAAAATATTAAACTAAAGTTTCAAAATGCCACGCGCCGATGTATACATCGGGGAAATCGAAAGCTATCGGGTGGAGCTGGGCCATGGTCTTGTACCTCGGAGATGCCAGGAATAGGGCATAAATTTTTGGCATCTTTCTACGGTAGCGCCGAATAATTGACGGTGGCATAACATAATAGTTTACATTATAATACAATGTAATAAAGTATAACAGAATAGCTAATACTAGAGGTTTTAGTAGAAACAATGTAATGAAATTTAATTTCTCTGTGATCATTATTTGTTCATCAGTAGTATGATACGTTTTATAAGTATTGTATACGTACACCTAATACACCTTTTCATCATCCTGTATGATTTTCTTGAGGCAATCAGACATCGGCATCTCGGACTCTTATCAACCGAGAGTCACGTGACTTGGCTTTTACCCCAGAATTGAGGCCTCTACTGACTAAATGACCGACCTTTTCACTAATAAAACATTGTTTTCGAAACCGTCAATCTCCGGGAGTACATATCATTGGGTTGATTGGAATACATTAGGACGCAATTAGCTACAATTGAGGTCCTTTTTATGAGCAGGGGTCAATTGAGGAGGTCAGTTCAATTTTTCATGTGAGCTTGTCTACCTAATTTTGGTCACAGTCACTGAGAGCCAACTAATGGATCAATTGAGCTTGCTAATGTACTTTAAAGATGTTTCCTGGGAGTGGGAGACCAGGATTTAGAACCACCATAAGGCAAGAGGGGTAGAACTTTTCAAGTTTAGACTTCTTTAATAGGCATTATGTGCATAAAACTTACATCTATAATTGTAGACTTCCCTATTAGGTATCCAAGGTGAATAATTGGAGTTTCTTATATTACACAAAACCGCGAGATGTATGCTCATCACCAATTTTGTACGGAAGTCCCTTAACCTCACCACCCAATTACTGACTTACCCTTCTTGCACCAAAAAGATGCGTCCTTCCCATAGTTACCTGTCAGATGAAGAATACGATGACAATATACAGAAACATACTTCAGATTCGGAAGATGAACTCCGAACCCTTTCATTTGGAGCATTAAACTCTGCCAGAAAGCAAATAGAAAGACAGACCACCAAAAAGAGTCGTAGTTACTCAGATTCAGATTCAGATGGACCTCCTGAAGAGACAAGAACGTCCACAACAACAACTCGACATTCCAAGTCAATGAAAAAGAGTGCACGTACTTCCACTAAGAGAACTTCCAATAATGCACCTACTGTTTCCAGTTCTAAGAAACCTGTTTCGGTAGTCAGGGATATACCTGGGTTGGAGCTGCAGAAGCCTTCTTCCTCACTTTACCGGGATATCCGGTTTGATACAGCGTTAGGGAAAGCCAATCTTCACCAAATCAGAAAGAACTATGCTTTCTTGGATGATTATAGACAAGATGAAGTTCAAGAGCTTGATAGGATACTCAAAGACACCAAGCAACGGAGCAAGATGAACTCCAGAGATATAGAACAACTTGAAAGGACAAGAACTCAATTGGCATCAAGATTAGAAACTTTACAAACAAGAGATCAACTGCATAAGTTACTTCAACAACATAAGAAACAACAGATGGTCAATGTTGCTGAGGGAAAACAAACCAACCCGTACTTTTTGAAGAAGCTGGAGCAACGGAAGCTTATCACCAAGGCAAGATTCGAACTGTTATCAGCCAATAAAAGAGGTAAGGTTATGGAGAGGAAACGTAAGAGACAATTGGGTAAAGAGTTCAAACGTTTGGAGTTTAGAAATTCAAAGGATTAATGCAATCTATATACATACATAGAAGAGAGTAACAGTACCATTGGAATAACAAAAATCAACATAAATATAATAATATTATTGATACTCTTGAATAAGATTTGAATTGTAAATTAAACTCTAAAATTGAATAAGCATTCATTCAGAGTTTAGCAGAATCTTGCTTGGTAGTATCAGAGGCAGTAGGGGCAGCAGCAGCAGCAGATGGTTGTTCATGAGCAACCCAATCTTCCCAAGATCCCAAATAATTACCTCTCTTCTTGTAGCCAAAGCTACTGGCCAATTCTTCAGCAGCGGTAGAACGAACACCTCCAAGACAGTAGAAGATCAATTCCTTGTCTTGACCTGGTTTCTCGAAACCAAAATTCTCTTCAAACTCTTCGGGACTTAAATCCAAAGCTCCAGGCAGCGACTTGTACGGAATGTTAACCGCATGGGGAATATGACCCTCTGCAAACTCTGAGGGTTCTCTAACGTCCACAAGAACAACCTTGGGGTTCAATTCTTCTTTACTAGCAATGGACTTGATGTCTTCATAGTCGTAGAACTTGGCCTCAGGGCTAGTAGTGATGACACTTAAACAACGACGGAACTCATTATGCACAGCAGTGTTTCTGTAAGACTTGATAGCAATACTTGATGCCTTGAAAGCATTAGCAGTGTAACCAATGTTCACAATCAGACGTCTTGATACGTTATTAATGCCTCTAATTGCTCCGACAATTATGCCGTTGTTCTTAAGTGTAGATCTTATCATCATCATCGTGGATCAGATTCTCTCCTTGTGAAAAAGTAGGGCTTTCTAAACGCTTTAATGAGCTGGAAGAAGTAGGGTCTATTGGATTATTTATATACAAAAGTAATCCACACTCAGAATATGACGTCAATGGACAAAAGACACTTGATTTGAGCTGAACTGAGTTGGTTCTAAGTTGATTCTGTTATCGAGAGTAGTTCTTTTTTTTTCCCTTTGAGGATTTCGATGATATAGTGGTAAGTACACTACTACGGTGATGATAGTACCGAAATATAACCTCCAATACATATAGTCACAGTACCTATATACTTAGACTCTATTTATTCTCTTAGAACAATCCATCGATTTCTCCGTCATCATTTACTTCAACATTCATGAACCCACAGTGGGTAGGTAAACCAGGAATGGTTTGAATCTCAGCAGCCAATGCATACAAATACCCAGCACCAATAGAAGCACGAATATCACGAATAGGGAAGGTGAATCCGGTTGGCACACCCTTCAAAGCAGCATCATGAGAAAGGGAATATTGTGTCTTTGCTATACAGACTGGCAAGTTACCAAAACCTTGTTTGGTATATAAATCAATCTTACGTTGAGCTTCTGGTAAGAATTCAACTGATCCAGCTCCGTACATTTCTTTGGCGATAACAGAAATCTTGTCCTCCACACTTGGTTCTAATCCGTAAAGGAATTGGAAGTTTCTTTCAGGACTGTTACAAGCGTTTATAACACCACGGGCCAAGTCTACGGCACCTGCGCCTCCTTCTTCCCAGTGGTTAGAAACAATAGCGTCTGCAGCACCAGCTTTCAATGCTTCTTCACGAATGATAGCGTGTTCACGGTCACTATCACTGCTCATCTTATTGATAGCAACGACTACTGGCAAGCCATATGCCTTAGCATTAGCAATATGTTTACCCAAGTTGGCACAACCAGCTCTTAACAATTCACAATTCTCTTGAGTGTATTCAGCAGCCAATGGTGCTCCAGCCTTGACTTCAGGACCTCCACCATGAACCTTCAAGGCTCTGACGGTTGCAACAATAACAATGACATCAGGTTCTAATCCACTGGAACGACATTTGATGTTCATGAATCTTTCACCACCCATGGTGAAATCGAAACCGGCTTCGGTCACAACATAACCTTCTTGTTCCTTTCTTTCTTCGGCAGTCAAATCAGGAGATGTACCAGCCAACTTCAAAGCCATCTTATCGGCCAAAACAGATGACGCACCAATAGAAATGTTAGCAAATGGACCAGCATGAACAAAAACTGGAGTACCTTCTAATGTTTGCATAATGTTTGGCTTGATAGCATCTTTCAATAAAGCAGTCAAGGCACCTGCACATCCAATGTCTTCACAAGTAATTGGAACACCAGATTTAGAACTGGCAACAACCATGTTACCTAAACGTTCTCTCATATCTTCAAGAGAGTTGGACAAGGCTAATATAGCCATACATTCAGAAGCAACAGTGATATCAAATCCAGTGGAACGAGTCATACCTCTCTCAGTTGGGGCTTCACCAACAGTGATTCCTCTTAAGAATCTATCGTTACAATCAACAACTCTTCTCCAGGTGATGGTTTCAGGATCAATGTCTAATCTAACAAACTTGCTTACTTCTTCTTCGGTCAAATCATTTGGATCAGTTTTATCAATACCTAACTTGTTCAAACGACGTAACATACATTTAGGGAATGTTCTAACACCTTTTTTTGCAGGGACTAAACGACGGTATAATGGACCATCCTTTTGAGTGTTTTCGTGGAACATACGGGTGTCAATAGCAGCAGCTAACAAGTTGTTGGCAGCACCAATGGCATGGATATCACCAGTAACGTGCATGTTGAATTCATCCATAGGAATGACTTGAGAGTAACCACCACCAGCAGCACCACCTTTAATACCGAAAGTAGGACCCATACTTGGTTGTCTAACATTGGCGAAAACATTCTTTTGTAAATGGGCACCTAATGCTTGGGCCAATCCAACAGTAGTGGTGGACTTACCTTCACCCAATGGAGTTGGGGTAATACCGGTGACCAAGACATACTTACCATTGACCTTGTTTTGTAAACGGTTCAACAACTTCAAGGAAACCTTGGCCTTGTAAGATCCAAAAGGTTCCAATTCACTGTCCAAGATACCGGCTTCAGCAGCAACATCGGTAATGTGCTTGGGGGTTTGCTTACGACTGATTTCAAAATCGTTTGGTACAGGAGATTCCAAGTTCAATTTCAATGGATTGGTGAATTTGGGGGTAGCGTTTGACTTTTGGTAGTGGTTCTTTGCAGCAATAACAACGTTATCCAAAAGAGATGCGACAGTCATTGGACCAACTCCACCGGGGACTGGGGTAATCAATTTAGCTCTAGTGGAGGCAGCAGCAAATTCAACATCGCCAACCATACGAGAACCACTCTTCTTGGTAGAGTCTTCAACAAAGTTGGTACCAACGTCAATGACGACAGCACCTGGTTTAATCCATTCACCCTTAACCCATTCAGGTTGACCAATGGCAGCAACAATAATGTCAGCATTGCCCAAGTGCAATTGAACTTGTTCGACAGGAGTCTTGGAGTGTAACACAGTGACAGTGGCATTGTCACGGGTTAAGAGGTTAGCGACTGGCTTACCAACAATATCAGAACGGCCGAGAACAACTGCATTGGCACCAGCAATTGGAACTTGATATTTTTCAAGCAAGTAGATGATACCTTTTGGAGTACAAGGGTAGAACAAAGGTTGGCCACCCTTCTTGGCTAATTCACCCACATTGAAAGGACCAAAACCATCAACGTCCTTGTCGGCACTGACAGCGTTGGTGATCTTAACTTCATCTAAATGAGCAGGCAAGGGTAATTGCACAAGAACACCATCAACGTCACTATCTTCATTCAAACGTTCGAGCAATGTTAAGACCTCAAACTCGGTAACGTCTTCCAGCAAGTTGATCAATTCACATTGGATACCAGCTTCTTGGGCAGCCTTGAGTTTCATCTTCACGTAGGTGGCAGAGTCAGGACGACCACCAACTTGTATGATCTTTAAGTTGGGCATGAAATCAGCATGTTTGGCTTGGAATTCACTGATTTGTCCGTGAATCTGTTCTCTTAATTCGGCGGCAACAGCCTTTCCATCGATCAAAGACATCTCCAAAGTATTGCTTTAACAAGAATAGTCCTTGAAGTCTCGCTCGTACCGTTGTGAAAAACTCCGATACTTGAATGGTTTTTTTATACGTTTGAGCCATACGACCAAAGGGTGCGTTGATTTTTTCCCCAGACGTCGAGCCTGTATATAGTGGCAATCTCGCAAAATTATTCTTGACTCGGTCAAAGCGCAGTGGCCCACCATGTTGTAACTCACATGTAACACGCGGTGATGGCCGTGAAGAACATGTGGAACAAATTAATGTCGCTGTGTGTTTCTCATAGATTCTTTACAAACTAAATCAGTATCTTGTACGTGAGTCAAGCTTGAAGAGTCTTGGTAATAAATTGTATAAAACAGTGTTTGTCCTATTGATAAGATACGAATTTGGTCCAATCAAATTTTACGTTAGTAGTGTCCTTTTTTTGACTTCTTCTGATCTACTTTATTTTAATTTTTTCGTTTCAATGATCTGAAAGCATACGACAAGTTGTAATACCGTCGTGTTACTATTTTAATACTCTTAAGCATCAGCATCGACATAGAAAGTTTCAAAAAGTCCACTCTTCAGTACAAGTCCATGGACTGGTTTACCTGGACCCAAACACAAAACTTGGGTGACTCCGTCGCGCAGTAAGTTTTCCAAAGATGCAAGCCATTGCACAGGCTTCAGATTCGCAGCAATGGTGGATCCGATCTCCGTCAGAGTATCTGGACCCAAAGTATGACCAGCCAAGTTGCTAACGATGTATGGAGGATCAGGCAGAGCTTCTGGGAACTTAGGGAACAGGTTGACCAAATCCAATAAATGTGATTCAATTGGTGCTAAGACACTTGAATGGAAAGGTATAGTTACTGGCAACTTTACACCTTTAATGATTAGCTTCTGATTGGTAAGATCTTTTATTGACTCTTCTACACTATCCAATGGACCCAGAAGTGTAAGCTGGAATTTCCCATTGATATTTGCCAATACCCCGAGCCCTTGTACGATCTCCAATACTTTTTCAAAGTTGGCAGGACGAAGATTCACTGCATACATTCCATACTCTTCTGAGGGAAACATTTTCTCCATAAGCTCACCTCGTTTCCTAACCAATTGTAGCACTTGAGAGAAGGTAAGTGATCCTTTCAATAGTAAGGCAGAATATTCACCTAAACTGTGTCCCAAGAGAAATGATGCTCCCTTGGCCAAGTTGACTCCGTAGATTTGTTCGTAGAGTTGGTGGATCACATATGTTGTAGCAACTATAGCTGGTTGAGCATTACTGGTGTGCCTAAAGAAAACATTATTCGTATCAGGGTTCTCTTCAAATAGGTGATCTGTGAACTTGAACCCAAGGGACTCGTCGATCTCTTCTAGAATAGGACTAATCTCCTTCTTGTACTGTTTGTATGGGGTTAAATAGCCTTGAGGTCTAATGTATCCTTGACCAGGGCAAGCCACTGCATATTTAGCGGCCAAACGAGGTACCTCCTTGATGAGAGACATTGGAAATATAGACGATTCAAAATAACTAACTCAATTGATCTGCAGTCGTATCATACGATCAAAAATGCCTCTAGCTGTGTTGTTGCTTTGATACCTGGTCCCTTCTTTTCATCTTTATATATCTTTGGTGTTGTATAGTACTGTATATAGTTGGTTGCGGCATGGAATGAACTTAAGAGCTCCCGTCGGGGGGACCAATACGAATAGTGGAGTAAACGTAGTACGAACTACTTCCCCTATACCATCAGATTTGTACGGAAAAGCAGTCATACTACTCGGTTGTCAAGTTACTCTTATGCTGCTATGATACTGACGTAATTTAATTACAATAACTTTTTGGAGTGTAAGCGTATTACATTGGCTCCAGGTAAACCTTAACTGGACTAAAACAGTGAGAAAGAATTTAGGTCACGATGACAGATTAAGTGTCACTAATGTGAAACTACAATTTTGGGTAGTTGTAACTGCTCCGCATTCTTATCGTGTGATAACCCCTAAGAATACAAATGCATAATCTTGGAGAATTGTTAAGAATGTCGTCTACTTCAGTTTCATTAAGTTTGTAAGAGACAATGTTCATCAAGGAGATTGTTTTGTACCGGTTTACTGCGACACCCTTTGCTAGGAGGGAACAAAAGGAACACAACGAAATTTTCCAAATTAGGCTGCGCTGCCACATTTTCGCTCGAGCCAAAATGGTTGTACCGTTTGGTGGGCACACCTGCTGGTTTTTTTCGCCTCCGGTGGTGAGGAAACAAAACCGTTTTTTTTTTCTCGCGCGCTGTGCCTGTCGTATCGACTTAATAGTTTGTCGATCCTGGGTATCAACACATCCCGCTCGCTCGACGAGGAAGAAAATTTTGGACCGATTTCCACGTCGACTCGACTGGTTTTGTTTTGATTTAGCTGTATTTACTTTTTCTACCACGACAACAGTTTTGGAACCGTACACAACCACAGCCATGACTGATTTAAAAGCATCAAAGGATACTCTTGTGGCTTCATTGTTCGAACTCAGCAAGGCCGCTCAGGAAGCGGCCAATGCTACCGTCAACTTCTATAAGGCGGTAGAAGAAACTGGTGCATCAGGCACTGTTGACCCTGTTATTACTACTTTGACTTCAAGCCTGCTTGCAAGTCTCGCTACTACACTTCAACAATTCACCACCAATGCTACCAAACCCCCTCCTAAACCTCGGAGTCGTAAGAGGGCCCATCCTGAAAACGAAGAGACTGTCAAAGTCACGTCTGAGGTTACAGAATCTGCCCCTGTTGCACCTGCTGCACCTGTTGCTACTCCAGTTGATAAAAGTTCGATTTCAAGCGATTCCAGCACTACCATGAGCACCACCACCGCCAATACTGAAGCTAAACCTGCTCCAAAGGCCCGTAAACCAAGAGCAAAGAAAGTCGTCGTTGCTGAAGCAGCAACCGAAGAGACTCCATCATTACCACCTACCTCTGACGAAAAGCCAGTTGCTGAAGATGAAGCGGAACCAGAAGCAAAACCAAAGAAGAAGAGAGTTAAGAGGGAACGTGATCCTAACGAGCCCAAGAAACCTTTGACCATTTTCTTCAAGTATTCCATTGCTTTGAGAGAAAAGCTCAGACAAGAACGTCAGAAGCAAGGTCTTCCAAACTTATCAGCTATTGAAGTCAATGACTTTATTACAAAGGAATGGGAAGCTGTTGAGCCACTGGTCAAAGCACAAATGCAAAAGGAATATGCTGATGAAATGAAGGGTTACCATGTCCGTAAGGAAGAATATGTTGCCACCAAAGCTGCCACTGAAACGGCAGAAGCAGCAGCAGCAGCAGCAGCAGCAGCAACCGAGAATAATCCAGAGTATGACGTGATTGTTCAAGAGCCTGGTGAAGAACCTCGGGTTGAGACTGACGTAGCAAAGGAGTTACCTGATAGTACTGTTGCCACTGATATTGAAGAAGTGGAGGTCCCTACAAAGGAGAAGAAGAACAAGGAAAAGGCTAAGGAAAAGAAGAAGAAGACTGAAAAGACTGAAAAGAAGAAGAAGACTGAAAAGTCTGAAAAGAAGAAGAAGACAGAAAAGTAATGTTATTGATCTGTTTTCCTTCTTTATGTTTTACTATGTATTTTTATTTCATTTTATTATATTGTTATATTATATTGTACGCTGGTGCTAATAACCCTTCTTCTTTTGTTTGGTGATATGGGCACGCAAAACCTTTTGTCTGTCTCTAAGAGAAAGTTTTGCCTTCCCTTGAACAGCACGCTTGTGGATCATCATAACAAAGTTCTTCTTTCTAGCCTTCTCTCTGTTAGTAGTAGAATGAGCAACATCACGCTTACCTTTACGACTACCAAACTTCTCTCTACCTTCACGACCTTCTTGGGCATGGGCAATTCTTTCTTCACGTAATTGTTTGTACTTCATCTTACCAACCAAAGTAGTCGAATCAACTTCTTCTTCATTGGTTTGTTTACCACCCATTGCCTTCACCAAACCAGCTTCTGTGCGTAACTCTTCCAACTTGGCGAAATCAGCCGGCGTCAAGATCTTACTGGAAAGTATTTCGTTCATGGCCCTCTCGGCTGCCAATCTTTCGGCTTCCTTCTTCTCTTGGATCACACTAACCTTAACTCGTTTAACCAGACGAAGTTTCTCATCAATCTTCTTTTGTTGTCTCTTAGCCTTCTTAGAAAGTAATTTCCCGTCGCCACCTTTTGTTGCTTCACCTTCTCCTTCGTCATCTTCGTCATCGTCTTCTTCTTCGTCTTCTTCATCGGATAATTCTAAATCAGATACCTCTTCGTCTTTTTCTGCGTCTTCCTTTACATCGTCGTCGTCGTCTTCTTCTCGCTTCCTCTTTTTTGAACTTTCATCATCGTCAGAGTCAGAAATTTCATATTCAACGTCAGATTGAACAGTCACCCATTCACCTTCAACATCACTGGCATTATCTTCTGAATCAACTTCCCAATTGGCTTCGTCATCTTCCCCGTCAGCCCCTTTCAAACCTTGCTCCTCTCTCCATTTGGCCAACAACTCAAGACCTGGAATGCCAGTTACAGTGGTACCTTCAACACCAAACTGGGGCAAGTTAGAGCCATCTCCCAGAGACATCTCAATAGTAGCTGTCTTACCACGGTCCTTACGAGCAAGCATTTCCGGTGCCACTTCTCTATATAAGGCAAGCAATGATCTTGCGGCTGTCATAACCGGTTTAGCTTTGGAACCCTTATATTCCACCAAATCTTGTAATAATGGAGCATCGATAGCAAGTGGAGCACGAGAAAGAATCTCTCTAATGGTATTTATACCAGCAGAAGCAACTTCTGCTGCAACACCATCACTAACAAACTCGTCTGCAATCTTCCGCACAACGATATTGATTTGTTCTGGTGGAACAAGATCATGGGATGCTTGAGCAGCAGCGGCCATAATTTGGGTCACATCACGTTGCTTTGGAGTCAAATATTTCAAGAAAAAGGTATACATCCCCAATATAGTCAACTTGTGGGTACCGATTAACCGAGAAATCAAGTTCATAAACATGATCTTTTGTTCCAAATTGAACTTGTTTGCGTTTTTACTACTCAAATGTGTGTCAAACATATGTTCGGCAAACCCTTGAGGGTCACGTAATAAATGAATAGCGGAGAAGTTCAAATAAGTTGCTGAATGGCCCGCCTTGTTCTTCTTCTTCATCAGCTTAACGGCAGATTCAAGTTTTTTACCCCGTTTCAGAGATTTCTTATTCACTTGCATTTTATGTCTTAAAGCACTCATATCAAAACCTTCTTCATCGTCAGAATCTTCTTCAAAGTTCTCTTCACGTTCCTTGTCGGCACCAAGAAAGAACTTAGCACCCGCCACAGACACTTTGACATCTGGATGCAAAGCCGCTTGAGTCATTAATTCAACTGTACGAGAATCATCCCAGATCCCCCTTCTCCAAAGTTCTCTGGTCAACTTGGTAGCCCAAAGACCATGAGAATCTCTTTGTTCTAAAAGATTGAAAAGTAGCGCTTGTGTGGATCTATTCAACTTTTGATTCTTAGCACCAGTATTCACCGATTTTAATAATTGAACCAAAGTGGAATATATTTGATGTCTCAACAGCTTGACGTTTTGCCCCGTGGTACTAGCACTATAAGCTGTTAGAAGTGGGAAGATTGTTTGTATCAACCATTCTGCGGTGATGACATTCTTATTTCTCAACATAACAAGTGACAGAATTATCTTCTCTCTTAAATCTGGGTTTAAATCTCTGTGGTTTTGAGTTAAAATGTCCCGTAAATCTTGAGGAAAGTTGGCAGTATCTTTGGGATAGCACAGACACACGGCAGAAACAAAACCTATTAAATCTGCAAATTGGTTAGATGCTTCAGTATTTTGAGGATTAAGTAAAAAGATATCTCTAAGAGATTCATAGTGGCGTAATTGTTCTTTGAATTCTTCGTAATATGATTCGGGATCACGTTTCACAACATTCTGAAGAAGAATAATGTTGGTAGGCAAGATAGCAGCTCTTCTAGTCTTACCCATTGTGCCTAATAATATGTATAAGTGTAATGAGTAGTGGTAAAAGTATTGTTATAGTGGATGGTTTTTTTGAATGAGATGAGCATCAACTCTCCCTGTTACACAATAGTGAAGGGGGGTGAGCGCTACCGTTTTATCATAATTAATGCTATACATTTTTTTTGCACCCATTTAGATTGTACGTTAGAGTTGCATTAAGGTTCTGATGTAGGCAAAAGTAGTATTTAATATTTATATGATATACTTCCTGTAATAACATGGTTTTACTTTCTATATTTTCTTGTAGTCGATTTATTTGTCTGTATCTTTGTTTGAACGACATTCCTATTTCTTTGGTACTATATACATTGCTTAACAGAACTAGTATGAAAAAGCCTTTATGTAGTTGCTCCTTGATTGCTTTAATATTTGGGTTCACTTTGGTGTACTCCAAGGTACATGTATGACTATTATTCAATGATAGCTACTTTTTCAATCCTTTTCATAGGAATTGGATACTACTTGGCTAAAACACATTGTCCATGTCAAGAAGTACATTCTATTTGTGCATATTGTAAATTTGTATTAATCCAAAGATTATTAAGGTTGAATCTCTATTAATAAGTTTTGTGGATTTAGAAGAACTTAGTATGTACTTCTTTATTTTAGAAAGCAATACATTCAGAACCATAACCTACACTATGGAAATGTACCTTAGGAGATAGTGCATTTCAGTTTAAAGTCCATTCTTTTGCAGAGTTACAAAATATCTATGGTATATTGTATTACAAAGATTTTGAACAGTATTTGAAACTACCAAGATACAAGCCTTTTTCATTCCAATGGTATTCCGTACGGTGCTCTCCATACAGAAATGAAAAACTGTCGTATTGTGTGTGCATGGCCATACTTTGTATTCTTATTTTTTTCTTCACTTTAGCATGCTCATTATAGAGAATACGACGTGATAAACAACTATTCATATATATTTATTTTTTAGTACGTCCTATTCCACTTAAATCTGAGCCCTTTCACTTCGACAATAAACTTTTGATGTTAGGGTGTATATTTGCTAAAACAATAACAAAAATCACCAAAAGATATTTAGCGTACAATTGGGCAGTTGGTGTAGTGGCTAGCATATTCGCCTTCCAAGCGGGTGACATGGGTTCGATTCCCGTACTGCTCATATTTTTTATTTTTTGAAAGATACGACATATTCGTGGGAACACCACTTTTGTTTTTACGCTTCTCCATACATCGGAATTTTGAAAAAACTTAAAAATAAACAACCAATTGGGCAGTTGGTGTAGTGGCTAGCATATTCGCCTTCCAAGCGGGTGACATGGGTTCGATTCCCGTACTGCTCATTATATTTTTTAGTTTTGGAAAGCTTAACATATTCTTTGAAGGTACTTGGGCTTACCTGTAAAGGTAAAGGTAAATATGGCCGTTTTCTATTACTGTAAGGACGAATATCCACCTTCTTGTTTTTATGAATTAAACAGACTTTATATTAGAATATTATAGTCTACGGCTACACTTTTACCAACTCTCAGTTTAATGAATTAAAGTAACAGCTACACAGTATTCCAGGTACAAGCTGAATGGAAACAGATGCTTTCAATTTAAACAGATAAGATAGTTAATACGTTTAATATACCTAGACAACCTTCCGTACTATTTTTTTGTTAAGGATATCATGTGTTCATCGAAACCACATCCAAGGTATACAACCTTAAAAGCGCTACCCTTTCTCTTTTTGCTGAATGATACCACATATTCGTGGGAAAACCAAAACAATACACTTTAACATGTCCAGCAACATTCGGAATATCAAAAACTTATTTCAACAACGAGCGGGCAGTTGGTGTAGTGGCTAGCATATTCGCCTTCCAAGCGGGTGACATGGGTTCGATTCCCGTACTGCTCATTATATTTTTTCTCTCCTCCACATTACTTTTTATTTTTGCAGTGCTTTGCGCGTTGTTTGGCTCTTCCTTTATATGTAGGGTCTATTTTGATTTGAGATCCAAGGCAAACCTTCTTTAACCAAACATAACATTATTCTTTTAAAGGTGGTCCAGAAACACCCAAAGTATTTGGACTGAATCGCCACCAACTAATAAGTTTCCCGTTATGGCCAGAAGGAAAGAAAAACCGGTTCCACCTTTGGTGGCAGGCATTGTTGATGCTGACAGTTTAAGGAATGCAATGGCCACACTATTCCAAGAAGCCCAACATACAACTTCAAGTCATCGGAAACTTGTTATTATGCTTGGACTTGTGTTTAACAAGTCTGTGGAGATCGGGTTACTTGATTCGTTTGGATTCCACTTCACTAAGTTGATAAACAAGAGTTTAGGGTTGAAAAAGGGTGAGAGAGCAGCTGATAGAATTGCCAAATATGTGGCGGTGTTTGTGGGAGCTTTGAATGCTGAGGGGGGTGGTGGTCAAACCATCACCACAACCAAGTATGATGAGGATCTGGTGTCTAGATTTGTAAACTATATGGTCCTCCACTTATTGCGGGGTGTTGATTCCAAGGATAAGAATGTACGATTTCGGGTGGTTCAATTGTTGGGATATTTGATTATTCAATTACAGGAGATTGACCATGAAGTTTACCAAGCTTTAAGAGCAGTATTAATTGCAAGATTAAAGGATAAGGAGTCAATTGTAAGAATCCAGGCCATAGTAGCATTATCTCGTTTCCAAAGTATAGAAGGTGATGATATTGAAGATGAAGATAAGAATGATTTAATCACTGAAGAAGTTAAAAAAGCAATGAGATGTGATGAGGTTGCAGAAGTTAGAAGAGCAGCCCTTATAAATCTTAAAAGGGATAAATCAACTATTCCCGATTTGTTAGAAAGGGCACGAGACTTAAATGGTATAAATAGACGTTTAGTCTTTACAAGATTATTGAAAGAGTTAGGAGGGTATTCAGTTTTAACCAACAAGGAACGTGAACAGCTATTGACTTGGAGTTTTAATGATAGAGACGAACTGGTAGTTAGGGCATCTCTAAAGTTGGTTACCGGAGATTGGTACACTGCTGTGGGGAACGATCTAGAAGAATTGGTAGGTGCTTTTAATGTAACCAAAAGCGAAGTTGCAGAACTCACAATGCAGAATATTTACAAAGCAAGTCACGAAACTCTAGGGCTGCTTAACATTGATAAAATCAACTTGAAACTGTTAACAGTCGAAAGAGTGTTTATTTTAAGAACATTCTATACATATTGTGATAAAAATAACTTGTATGAGATGATAGACTCCATATATCCTGAATCTGCAGAGCTAGCTGTTGTGCTTGGAAAGTACCTAGAGGTTAGAATGAAACAAATTGAATCAGATAAAGAGGCAAGCTCACTAATAGCAACAAAAAATCAAAGATTAAGGCAATTTAGGAATACAAGAAGCCAAATGCTTGCAAGAATGTATAAAGCATTAGCTGATCGTGAGAAGTTGAAGAAAACTTTAGTGGAATTATCTACTGAAATAGACCATATTAATGGATATATTACAGAGATAAAAGATCGATTGTATAAGTTAAGGACTGGATTAGCTGATAGAGTTCCTTTACAAGCTGGTGATGAAGATCCCAGCGAAGAAGATTACTTTCTTTCATTCACACCAGAACAATTGCATGGCGAATCAAAGAGTGCCAAAAAGGCGTTAAAGGATGTCAATGAAAAAGTCGAAGAAGTCAAAGGCCAAAGAAATGAATTAAAAATTAAACTAACTGATTTAGATCTTGATTTTGATAATATCAATAATGAGATAGAGATTACACTTTCAGATAGTATGCAAAACCAGAAATTGGTAGAGTATAATGAAAGTCTAGATGATGTGAATTTCATTATCGAGAATTTATTACTTATTGCTGCAGACTTTGATTTTGGAGACGAAGTAGGAAGACGTGAGATGTTGAAAGTCATTAGAGAGCAATTATTAAGGAACCATTTGACTGGACAAGCATTTTCGGAAAAGTTAGTGGAAGTTACATTACGTGTTTTGAAAAGGATATCTTATCATGAAAGGGATTTTGCTGCCATGTGTACTGAAATTGTCAATGATATTTTGGATGATGGTGCACAAGATGATGCCGAGGACACATTCCATTCAGCACATGATGGCTTTGATGAAGATTCGTCTTCTGAAGATGAGGAAGGTTCCAGTCATTTGAAAAAGAAAAGAAAGGTGGAAACCCCATTCACAATTGATGAAGAAATCGCTCTTCGTTGTCTCAAAATCACAAAGCACGTTTTGGAACTAATTGAAACACCATTGGAACAAGATACTTCTCTTTCTTCGCTTAGGTTCAGCTTGGTTAACTATGCTTTACGTCAATCTGATATAGCTGATATCTATGCTTTGGGTCTTGAGTGCCTAGGTTTATTCTGTTTACTTGATAAGTCTTGTGCAAAGGATAACTTTGACATGTTTTTACGTAAGCTAAAGGATACCCCTGAATCCATTAGGATTATATGCTTTAAAGCCATTGTGGATATTTTATCCAGTTACGGTGTGTCTGGATTGGAAAAGGAAGATATAGGATTTCAAATTGCCAGGAGTTTCTTTAGAAATCTTAAGGACGACACAATGCCTAAATTGCAAGCAGTTGTGGCCGGTGGTATTTGTAAATTATTTCTTGCAGATATATTTGGAGAGACTAACAAAGAAGTTGATTTGGGCAATGAGCACGAGCTTCAATTACTTGAATCGTTGGTGATTACATATTTTAGAACCCACACAGGAGTTAATGAGGAATTACGGCAAACTTTAAGTTTCTGCATACCCGTGTATGCCTTTAGTTATACCACACATCAAATGCGTATTGCACAATTATGTGGTGATTGCTTCTTTAGACTTTTTCCCAGTGAAGTCATTGAGGAGAAGGTAATAGACGATGATAAAGAAGAAGAGCAACAACAAGGAGGCAGAAAGAAAAAGAGAAATAGGAGGACCAAAAAGGATGAATACAAGGAAGGGGACGAGAAACGAATTACCGAATTAGCACCTACTAGAGTACTTCTGCAATTGATTCAATGGTGTGATCCTAGAAACATTGTTAATGTGTCAATTGAAGATGCCAACAAATCATCCAGTCATTTATTGCTCTGTGCATCAATGCTTTCAATATTAGATGACAAGGATACAAGTAAAAGTGCAAAGAAAGCAGTTGTCAACTCTTTGGGAAAGCTCTTTTTTGGTGATAATATCACCCTCCCAGGGATGAAGTCACTCCAGCAATCTTTGAATGCAACCAAACTGATCATCTATGACGATACTTTGGGAACTTACGATAAGCACAACCGCAAGAACATGCAAGCATTTTGCGAATCCATTGACTTGGCTGTAGCTCAATTGGAAAGAAAAGCAGAACTTGCTGGAGTACTGATTATTGATCTTGAACCAGATGTGGAAGCTGATACTGGATTAAATAGTGAAAAGGAAGAGAACCCAGAGGAGGATAAAGAAGAAGAAGTAGAAGAAGAAGAAGAAGAAGAAGGTGAGAATCAGCTAGTGAGAGAGGATGTGCAACCCAAAACAGATGCAGACCTAGAAATGGAGAGGACTTTAGACCGAATTGATAAATTGTTATACGAAGAGGAAAAAGTCGAATACGATATCGCGATGGAAGATGCAGAAGATGCAAAGGAAACAGAAGCGGCCGAGCATTTACAAACTAGTGACGGAGGCATAGAAGCCATTCATGGAACTGAAAATGGTACTAACAATATCGAAGTTGATGTCCGTGTCGAAGAAGAAGTTCATTCCAGTAGTAGTAGTGGATAATCAGTGAGTCTAACTAAGAGGTAAATGAAGCATGAGAATTTGCAACTACGACTGCAACTACAATTGCAACTTGATCCAACCGGAACTGGTTGCCGGATTCAGTTTTAAGTTCCACATACGCATGGAACATAATATTATCCCGCTACCTTTCAAATAAGTGATAGCAGGAACGAGATGCATTTTCATCCTGCATGTACAGCGTAGATGCCAAACAATGTGCACACCCACGTCGCGTTTATTTTGGTTTTCGTTTATGGTTACTGGCCTATACGAGGGAACGAGGTGAAGATCTGACACAAAACACACACGATTAACACCATTGGAATATAAAAGGCTTGACAAATATTTCACCTTTAGAATTTATTGGACAAAGAGGCATTTTCCATAATAAAAAGGATTTCAACAGTCCCCAGTTTATTCGTATACTAATTTGACATCATTACATACACACAATAATGCCAGTCACAGAACAAGATTCCACCAAGCTGAAGGATTTCACCAGAGATAAGGACTTCACCAAAGCCATGCACGGTGAAAGTTACAAGAAGAAGGGTTTATTTGCTTTGATGGCCAAGTCCAAGGATGCTTCCTCTATTGCTACCGATGGATACTTTAAGCACTGGGATGGTAAAGTTGGTAAGGAAGATGAAAAGAAGAGACTTGATGATTACTCTCAATTAACACACCATTACTACAACTTGGTCACTGATTTCTACGAGTACGGTTGGGGTTCTTCATTCCACTTTTCTCGTTATTATAAGGGCGAAGCTTTCAGACAAGCTACTGCTAGACACGAACACTACTTGGCCCACAAGATGAACATCCACGAAGACATGAAGGTTTTGGATGTTGGTTGTGGTGTTGGTGGACCCGGTAGAGAAATTTGTAGATTTACTGATTGTGAGATTGTTGGTTTGAACAACAATGATTATCAAATTGAAAGAGCCAACTTTTATGCCAAAAAGTATAAGTTGGATCACAAGTTATCATATGTCAAGGGTGACTTTATGAAAATGGACTTTGAACCAGAAACTTTTGATGCTGTTTATGCCATCGAAGCCACTGTCCACGCCCCAGTCTTGGAGGGTGTTTACTCTGAAATCTACAAGGTTTTGAAGCCTGGTGGAGTTTTCGGTGTTTATGAATGGGTCATGACTGATGCTTATGATGAAACCAACGAGGAACATCGTGCTATTGCATATGGTATTGAACTTGGTGACGGGATCCCCAAAATGTATAAGAGAGAAGTTGCTGAAAAGGCTTTACAGAATGCTGGGTTTGAAATTGAATACCAACAAGATATGGCCGACAAGGATGATGATATTCCATGGTACTACCCATTAGCTGGTAACTGGAAATATATTCAAACTTTAGGAGATATTGCTACTGTTTTCAGAACTTCATGGTTAGGCAGAAAGATTACTACTGAAACTGTTGGCTTGATGGAAAAGATTGGTTTAGCACCTGCTGGATCCAAAGAAGTTACCAATGCTTTAGAACAAGCTGCTGTTTATTTGGTTGCTGGTGGTGAAAAGAAGTTATTCACCCCAATGATGTTGTATGTTGCTAGAAAGCCATTGAAGGGAGAATCTGCAGACTTCTCCACTGCCAATAGAACTGTGGCTTAAACGTCGTTAAGGAATTTTGTACCATAGAAGTATATCACTAGAGATAAATTGTTAATTAATTAGGAGAGCCTACAGTAGTTTTATGGTATGCGCACGACCGCGACATTGATGATGACATAAGTGACTCGTAAAGAATACCAATAACTTTAGTATAAGTAGGCCCATAGTAATAATTTATGGAACATCTAATTAGTTTTACTATGCACCGTAATCAAACTTTGACTCACCACGTAACTGATTTCATACACCTTATGGCAATGATAAGAAAGTACTGCATGTGAAGATAGCAAGAAGATGTAGATGGCAGTGGCAGTGGCAGGTGTCCATTATAAATGACATCACATCCATCTGTGCCACACACGACTCAATTTCACGACAATTATATATGTCTATAGTGAGACCCCTTTACTGGTGAAACTGAACTCCATTTTCACCACAGCACACCATGCCATTGACCAACCCGACTCTTGAAGGGTACAATGTCGTACGAAACATGTGGATGAAGTACTACAACCCACTGAAAGGCACATTTATCGCTCCCCAGAAATGCAATGGGTGTTACAACGACGACCGGTTTGTTATATGGGCCGTAGCGGTAGCCGTTCAAGCCGTGGTTGATAGTGCACGGATTTACCCTGAGATGATCCCGTTGATTGAACCCAGTATCCGGATTTTCCAGAAGTACAAGAACACGCAGATGAAGGGTTTTTCCGCTGCGGAAAATGGAGGGGCAGACAAGGATATTTATTATGATGATGATGCGCAAGTTGCCAGTTGTATGCTTACGGCGTTTGAAGTGACGGGAGATAAGCGGTATTTGGATCAAGGTAGAGAATTGGTGCGGTTTTTAATGGGAGGTTGGAATGATGATCCTCATGCGGTTACCAAGGGGGGGGTCTTGTGGCATGTATCTAAAACATATTTAAATGCTTGTACCACCGCAGAAGTCGCAAAATGTTGTTTACAGATTTCCAAGTTTATCCCCAATGA
Source organism: Lizanozyma spartinae (assembly GCF_019049425.1). NCBI lineage: Eukaryota > Fungi > Ascomycota > Pichiomycetes > Serinales > Debaryomycetaceae > Lizanozyma > Lizanozyma spartinae. The sequence continues at coordinate 116,210 of NW_025065061.1, forward strand.
AGCGCAACATTACATTGACTTTGCCGCCAAATGCATTGACTGGCAGATCAAAGTCTTACAAGATCCCAAGGATAAATTAATTATGGATGGAGTACATAAAGAACTGGATAAGGTTGATGATGCTAAATGGTCTTATAACGCAGGTACGACATTGTCGTGTGCTTCGCATTTATATTTCATAACCAGAGACGACAAATGGAAGCAGATAGCCACTCAATTGGCTCAGACAGTTATCGATAGAAACGTTACCATATATGATAGAGATTACCCCATGGACAAGAGATATTGGAGAGACTCCTCTTATTTCGTGCAATTGCTCATTGAAGGGTTGGCAGATTATTTGCTTTATATGGGACAAGAAGCTCCATCAGAATTGCCAGACAAGATCCATGAAGAGATCCAAAGACATTTGATTATGTTTTATGAATATTCCAGAGACCCCAGAGACCAATTGTATATTCAAAGCTTTGAACCCCATAAAACGTACAACGAGAATAAGCAGAAATATATCGACCACTTTGAGGGGAAAAAGGATGTTGGGTTGAAATCTGAAGACTGTGATTCCAACGGGAACTCCCAGAAATGTTTAATGGGTTGTGGTGCTGCTGCTAGATGCTTCTTTCAAGGTGCCAGAGTTGTACCCAGAATTGGTTAAAATAATCAGGTATTATTTTGTAGTTTATATTTTGTTCAATGATATTGTTTCTGTTTTAAAAGTTCAACTTGGGGAGGTTGAATGCTGCAGTATTGGGTAACATCAATTGAGGTCTTTCAATTATGAGAATGGAATCATCACCAAAATCGCCTACTGTCATAATGGGCCTGTACTTTGATGTAAACCAAAATGGAATTTTATCTTTAACACCGTCATTTTCGTCATCATCTTCACCATTTCTTAATTTATCAATCTGTCTTTGCTTGAGAGAAAGCTCTAATAGCTCAACATTATTGGAGTCATAAACATCATTACTTCCATCAACCAATTGATCATCGACAACGGAAGCATTCCCTATACTTAACCCATCTCTGTTTCTCTTCTTGGACGTTACACCTTGATTCAGCTTGGTCATGGGAATATTTAAGGTCAAATCAAAGAATGCAACCCATGTAGATCCAAAGATCCAGCATCTATTGTCCTTAACAAACATTCCTTGTGGTCTATTTTCACTTAGAACAAATTGTCTGGGTGGATACTCACTATTTCTCTTACTCCAATCTGTAAGCAAACTATTGTTATTACTATTTTTGGCATCACTTGTAATGTAAAATTCGTAGAGCTTGTTTTCATCTGTAACTACCAACAACTTATTGGCGTCAGAAAACTCTAACAAGTTGGCTGTAACTGACAACCTTGTCAATAAATATCCATCGCTTTCAAGACCTTCTCCAAGTGAATAAACTTCAATGGAACCATCAAATCTTGAGACCACTAAAACATCTTTCCAAATAGCCATTTTATTAATCGAATGGAAATGCTGAATTCTCGAAGGCGAAGACTTAACAGTAGCCACAGTTTCAATTTCACCTTCTAATGTGATCTTTTGCTCCTCTTCATTAATACCAAACTTGTATAATTCATCTTCAGTGGTCAACACAAGAAGCTTATTTCCTCCATATAGCTTTACTTGTTTGGCACCATCAATCATAGTAGAAAACTCCAGATCCCTAAGTTTCAGAACCTTCAACTTCCCATTGGTTGATGCCACCGACAATTCAAAGACTTTAATTGAACTCAAAGTTGCAACAACCAATAAACTGGCATCTCTATTGAAGTCAATGCTGGTTATGTTTTCATCATCTGCCAATGTGAGTTTAGCTACTAGCTTATGCTTTTCATCAACTAGACTCCATATCTTGACTTGTTGATCTTGGAATAATGCAATAAGGTTGTTTTCCTTGTTGACAACCACATTTGAATGTTGTTGGTTGATTAACAACTTTCTGTATTTACCATCTTGGAATTGGTCAAGCTTCTGAACAACTATAGCTCTTTCAACACCTCCACTGACCAATAAACTGTATCCCTTGCATTCAAAAGTTGACATGGTTCTGACATCATTGGAATGTAACAATCGATTGAAACTATGGACCCATCTTGTATTCTTAGAGGTTGATATTAAAGTAAATTGATGAATCTTCCGATCCACACCAGCAGAAAAGATCTTCTCTTGTTGACTATCTTTAGTCAAACAGAGTACATCAGCATCATGCACTTTGAAGCTTTGTAGTAAGGTGAAGTTTTCTAAATCCCAAAATTTAACAGATCCTGTAGAATCTCCACTAACAACTTGTCCCTTATCTGGTAACACGACAACTGACCATACAAGAGTACTTTCAGTTTTTGATTTATCGACTCTTGCGGTGCCTGTAAGTCTTCCTCTGGTTTCACCACTGGCACTCCAACATCTTATTCTAGCATCTGCACAACCTCCAACCAAACGTTCGTTATTGGCCCATTTGATGCTCAACACCCTCAGGTTTTGTCTCTGGCAAATCATGTCATGCTCCAATAATCCTGGACCTCCGGTGATGTCAACAATGACAACAGAACCATCATCACATCCAATGGCTAGTTTGGTGTTATCCTTGTTAATATCAATGCTCCAAATAATACCTGAATTGCAATCATAATTGGCCAATGGCCTACCTGATTTCAAATCCCATTCAGTAATATATGTGGACCCACCAACAGAAAATAACCGAGGTGTTTCGTTTGGTTGAACTGCCCATACAAGACCTTCAATAGAACGTCCCTTAGAACCAGGCAATATCAACTCATGTTTCCATCCATGTTGAGGATTCCAAATTTCAATGTCTCCATTAGATCTTCCCACAGCAAGTCTCAACTCACTGGAAGCCCCTAGGTGAAGTCCTGAATCATGTGAAAAAGCCGTTGCCGTTATTGTATGTGGCGTATAGTCTACAAACCGACACCTATGTATTTCCATCTTATGATTCTGTAACCTCTGTGGTTCCAACTGTGTCCTTTGAATGGAGATGAGCTTTGGTACCCTCCCATCGCTTCTCAAATTTTTCGGACACCTAAAGAAGCAGTTCCACAAAACTAAAAGAAAATAGATCACGTGACCACATGATCCATATACCAACTTTCCAATCCATGTCCAATTATAACTGAACTAGCTAGGTTCATAATACCGACAGGATCATACAAAACCAACTACCTTGTTTATGAAGCCTAAAAGTCGTATGAACCATTTATTTTCAGAGGTTTCAAGGATCAAGTTTATCACCAATTCCTTCTTCTGTCTGGTGGAAATCAGATCACCAGGTAATTTAACAATTGTCCGATTGACCACAACATTTCTTTTAAGACACCATGCAATAAAGAGAAGAGCAACCACAGAGAAGAAGAAATTTTGAACGATTTTCAAAAGGTTCCACCCAAGAATTCGGCCAATGCTCAAAAGACGTTTCTTAAGTTGAATCTTTAATTTGGAAATATTTTCACCATTGGAATTGGGACCATGCCTGTCTGATTGTTCTAATTGATGCTTATTTCTTGTAGAAGAGCTTCGTTGAGTAATTTCTCTCATGAGTTTATTAATAGCCAAATTGATTTCAGCTTGCCATGCCTTGAATTCTTCAACAGATGCGGGAATAGCGCCCGTTACTCCTGAAGAAACTGCGGCAGCAGCATTAGCAGCAGCATTTACAGGAGCAGTACCACCATGACCTAATCCAGCAGCTAAAGCTGCTGTATGTCCATGACTAGCTGAAGTAAAAGACTTGCGACCGCCTGGTGTAGGACCTCGACCACCACCACCGCCATAACCAAAGCCAGCAGTTACGTCTTCCATTTGGGGCAATGAGAACACAGATAATGGACCGGAAGTTTTGGGAACCCCCGTATCAGCAGGATCTTCATGACCACCCAATCTAGCATTGTACTCATTAACAGAAAAAGCCGTAGATCTTCTTGAATGAGAATAAATTCTGTTCAAGTTATCTCTGTATTGAGGATTAGGTACTGGGGTAGTAGTATTGGTGAATCTGTCCAGTTGACTGAACAGAGGCAGATGAGAGGGGATTGGTATATGGGTTTCTTCATCTGGATTATAAGGAAGATCTTTGATTTGATCCCATACAAATTCCAATTCACTCAAGAGTTCCCTAGCTTCATGAGTGCCGCTAGCATACATACGCATAGTATCGATCAAATAGCTAATGTACTGACGTTTTGCTTCTGTCTTCAGATAACCTTCTTCCCGTTTCCACGCGTCCCACTTCCTCTTAGCTCCTTCATCTTCCACGGTATACCCCATTGGTCGAGGCATGACTCCTTCTACATTACCTTCTGTTGCTTGCTTGTATAAGCCATATAGTTTCATACGACTCTCTGCTGGTGGTCGCGGTAGCGTCCCGTAATTGGATCTTGACGAGAGTGCCTTGATGGTGGCAATAGCCTTGACAAATACTCTATCTATAATAATGTTAGACTACTGTCCCAGTTCTAATGGAGATCAATGGCAGTAGCAGTAACCGTAACAGTAACAGTGTACTACTACCAATACTAGTGATAGTTGTCTTCTCCGATCTGTTGTATACGTACCGATTGAATCCGACATGGTTATAATTTCCAAACTATACCGAAGTTAAACTAATTCTAGCCCCAACAAAGGATTTAAGCTCTCTTATAGGTTGTTGCCGCAAGTTAGTTGATACTAAGGACGTTTGGATGTAGTGGAGCGGGGGTTGATTTGATTGACCGCCGGATGGAACCTGGCTTTGTGTCATTTCAAGTCCCGAAAAACAAAATCCCAAACTAAGCAACTGCAGCATGTAGGTGGACAAATGGAACAAGACTACAGCACAGCCAGCTGGGTATAACTCTACGTATACACAACCAGTTGATCACGGCACAAGGTAAGAGTGAACACAGGGAAATGTACAGTGAATGTATAAAGCGCATAAGATCATAACGAATGAATATGATTGTATGCTTGATTCCTACGCACTTACTCTACAATTACAAACCTAGTCGTCATTGAATTGATATTTCAGCCGGTGAAATGGACCTACCATACCCATATTGTTAGGGTACAGTGGTGAGTAATCAGCTTTTAATTCTCGTTTGCACCAAAATAGGAACTAAATATAGCATCTAACATTAGTAGATGAAATAGCACCAGAGTGTTGGCAAACTTCACAATTTGTTTTTCACTACAAATCCACTAAACAAATTTTTCCATTCGGAGGAATGAGTATCAATCCATGGACGACATTAGTATTGTAAAATCATTTTCAAAAGCTTTTTCCGATTATAATATTATCGTATTTGAAATTTAAAACCCTATCAAACAAACACTTTTATACATAAACTTAGTTTTCTGGAACATCAATTTCACCATTGTCGATGGCTTCAATGATATCGTGTGGGTTCTTACCGTTAACACGACAACCAACAGATTGAGCAGTACCCAAGATTTCCTTAGCAACAGAAGCCAAAGACTTACCAAAAGACTTTTCCTTCATGGTTCTAGCAATTTCGATAATTTCATCGAAAGGAATGTTACCACTGTGCTTAACGTTCTTTTCCTTCTTTCTGTCTCTTGGAGCTTCCTTCAAGGCAGCAATGACCAAAGATGAAGCAGATGGAACAACAGAACAAGAAGCTTGTCTGTTTTGAATCTTCAATTGGACGGTAACCTTGATACCCTTGTAGTCCTTGGTGGCCTTGGCAATATCTTCACCGACCTTCTTTGGGGACAAACCCAAAGGACCAATCTTAGGAGCCAAAGCAGATGAAGCACCGACTTCACCACCAACGGCTCTCAAGTATAAGAACTTAACTTCATTAGGATCGAACTTTGGAGGCATGATGTAATAATATGCTCTATGATGGTGGAAAGTAAAAAAAGGAAAAGAAAAGAACTCTTAAAAGACTGTACTATATTAATTGAGAACTATCAAAAAATTTTTCACCAACGGTGAGCCCTGCAAACTGGGAGGGTTTACTGTGATGAGATTTCTCCCAGCCACAAGAGGAAAATACGACATTTCTTCCTATTTCTTGCGACATAAATGTGTATATAGCGACATCCATTTCTTTCTATTTTGAAGTTACACAAACACCTCTTTGTTATATATTTCTATATTGATAAAAAGGCGACGCTTGAGTCACAGAAATGATACACGTGACATAAATAGGGTTACAACCCTATGACAGTAGTGATTCCTATATAGTTAAACCCCTTATTTAAATACTATTACTACTTACTTTACTAGACGAATCCACTACAAAGTTCCCCCAGGAATTTCCTCTCCTAATCTGGCATCTCCGTAGTTATCAGCTTCAGCATCGATATTGGCTAATTGACGTAACATAATTGCAGGATGTTTGCCAGCCTCTTGTAATTCTTTAAAGATTATCACTGGCTTTTCATCCAACTTCAAAATCCGTTCTCTATCACCGTAGCAAATAACAAGAACGTATTTAGACCAATCTTCCCGAGGAATATGATGTCTTTTGGTGGCTTGTTGTAATATTTTCAAACACGAATCTTCTGACAGAGCTCGCAATTGCTTTAAAGGTTCATTAACAGCTGACGACGCAGTAGAGGATACAGGTGTAGTAACCACAGGGGAAGCCATACCACTGCTGCCAGTTAAAGAAGTATTCAAACCCGAAGAACCAAACTTTTTCAATAGTGGACGATGTCCCGAAGTACTGCTGACCCCTCCTCCATTAACATTTATAACAGTGCTTGTTGCTAGACCATTTAAATGGATATTCAGACCTCCAGAGCCACCTGTAGAGCCACCTGTAGATACAACAAGTGGACTTGACAGTTGTGTAGGATTCTCCACAATCTTCAATCTGGATCTACTGGTTCTCAGATCTTGATACACAGCTTTAGCACCAGTACCCATTGATAAGATTGATGCTGTGCTAAATCGTTTGTTAGAGATGGTAGGACTGCTTGTTGCAATCGAAGTAGGTGTGTTACTGCCTCCACCTATCAAAGTGTTTGAATTAGTCATAGTAGTACCAGCTGTTGGATCACTACCATTTCGACTAAGGACCGGGACATATTGAGGTACAATTGCACCACCTGGTGAATGCTTCGCAGGTTGAATAGCACTGCCGGAACCAGAAGTATATATTTGAGCTGTTGTAACAGTTTGACTTGACAGAGAATTCGATGTGGGTGCAGATGAACCTAAATATGCAGTTGCAGTAGAAGGTCCAACAGCAATAGCACCTTTATTTTGAGGGTTGTTCTCACTACCACCACCACCACCACCACCACTTGAAGGGAGATTAGCATTCAATATTGAGTTTGAATTGTAATCGTCCAATGAGAAACTCGAGCCACCCGAACTATTGATTGATGTTGGAGAATTCGACGGTAAATTCAGAGGATGGTTGGGATCTAAAGTTGGAATAGGTAAAGGTTTTGAATCTTTAAGGAGTCTAATAACTGGGAAAAGGTCAGTTTTCAACTTGATGAAGTTATCATTTATTCGTTTAATTTCATTGTCTTTATGATTTCTTTGATCCAATAAATAAACCGACATTTGATCTTGGAGAACCACGTTTGCCCTTTTGAAAGCATCTTTTATCAAAATATTGGACAAATGTAAAGCATCCATAGTTACATGATTTGAGCTTTGGTATTGAGAATCAAATAACAGCTCCGGTGTACCTCTTTGAAACTGTTGCTGAATCAAATCGGAGATACATTTCTTAACAAATAACCTTGTAGCTAGGGTATCAAAGCCTATTTCCTTCAAATGATCACATGTCATATAGGGGAGTAAAGACCCTTCAATGTTATGATCAAGAAATGCAGGCGATAAAGGTTTATCTTGATCTGGAAGGATACTTTTGAAATAGTTTGATACCTGTGCTGGGTCCCATCTTAAAAAAGATTCTGAATTCATTATCACCAAACAGTATATGTCAATCAAGACTATGTGACTCGAATTTACCTAACGTTGTAAAGTAAACCCGGCTCTTGGCTATACCCTTATCAATTAGGGCAACAACTGTACTAACAACTATATGGCACCCAAAAGAGAGGCTAGATTGAATCGCTAATTGTAGTCAATCAAAATTAATATATACACCACAGATCGCCAAATTCTTTATCCTTTACTGGGTACCTTCACCAGGAAAGGTGATTACGCTTGAATCATGGAATTATATATGTAAATTTCCAAGTCAGACAATGCCACAAAGCCAGGTGGCTTATAATATATAGTTACTCTATTATTCCTATTGTTGTTGTTAACTACAATACCCCTGGAGCGGTGCTACCACACACGTCAACCTTGTAAACCTTCAGACCATATTACTAGATACAACATAAGTCTGTTACAGTTATTGTTGTCGTGTTTTGTTCTCCACAAGATGCAACAAAAGAAAAAAGGGTTGAGCTGTAATGATGTACCAATAAGGAAATGTATGCAAACACATAAATCCACATACAGTGCATATTACTGTTACTAAAATACCTTTTGCTTTAAAGAACTGCACTAACCCCAGTCAAGAATTCATATCATGAATAGCCAGCAATTCCCTTTCGTTGCTGTTGGTCTTTTTCATCTTCATTCAGCAGCAATGAATGCTTAAGTCTCAATAGACTGTTCAATGTTTGCCTTGACACTTGACGGGGTCTCAATCCTGTATGGCTCTCAGTCTTCATCGTCTCAACATCAGACAGACACTTATTGGGCATCACTGCAAATTGCTAAATATCAATCATAGCAGCAATTGACTACAAGGTCGTGGTAGGTTATAATTAAAATGAAAGTGGTCCGCTTTCAATTGCAACGCCGGAATTGGGGGACTGCAGTTTGTGTTTCAGATTTTATTCTTGTGTTTCAGATCTTCAAACAGTATCAATCGGTTTTACCCCCCCCACACACACCTTCACTCCACCTAGCTCAAATTTAGTGGCTTATAAACAATAACCACATGGCTAGGTACCCCTAAGCAAACAAATGAAAAATGCCATACTAAACTCCAATCCACTTGAATCACTCGGCAAATGATTGTCAATACTCCTACTATGTGTAGGTGGTGCGGGTAACCATAATTTGATCTTAAGAAATTTTGTGTCCGGGTAACTAGTATTTGATCCACCATGAACGAACCTCAACACACAAACTCCATAGTATCACAGCCCTCAGAACAGTTTTCGTTGCAACATATTTGCACAATTCTTTACTATCTCAATGGCATCTTCATACAAAACGGCTCAGCCTCAACCTGGATTGGTTCATGAGTTCCGTCCCAACTTAACTGCGTTTGAGTTCCGCCCAGAGAAGTACCCTCAAAAGTCTGACAAGGTTGTGGTGTTTATTGCCGGGTTGACAAACGGGTTATTGAACGTACCATATTTGCCTCAATTGGCCGAAGCTGTTGCGGAGCAAGGCTGGAACTTAGTCCAAGTTCTTTTATCTTCTGCGTACCGGGGTTTTGGTGTCTCTTCATTGGCCAGAGATGTCAAAGAGTTGGGGTATTTGGTTGAATATTTAAAATCTGAGACTGGCGGCCAAAGAAAGAAGATTGTTTTAATGGGACATTCTACAGGATGTCAAGATACGATGGAATATCTTTCCAAGTTCAAATTTAATGACAAATACCAGCCAGATGTACATGATGTAGATGGTGGAATACTACAAGCACCAGTAAGTGATGTTGAGGCCTTTCAATTAACGCATAAAAATCTTGAAGAGTTAACCAAAAGAGTTCATGATGAATATATTTCCCAAGGTAAGGGTGAACATATTTTACCTCAGGAATTTAGAGCTGCAACTTTCAATACTGCAATAACTGCCAATAGATTTTATTCTTTGGCTCATCCAAGAGGGTCTGATGATTATTTCTCAAGCTATTTGAGAAACGAAGATTACGCCCAAACATTCGGTAAGTTGTCTGTGCCCATTTTGGTACTTTATGGCTCCAAAGATGAGTTTGTTCCTCCTCTGGTTGATAAGCAAAAGTTGATAGATACTTGGAAAGAAAATGTCGCCGATGAAAAATATTGGAGTCCCTATTCCAAAGTCTTACCCGGTGCTCTTCACAATGTAGGTCCAGGTTCCGATGAAGGCTCGGTACTGGAATTAATTGATACCGTTAAAAGGTTCTTGTCCACCTTTTAACCCCGAAATGAAATGTGAAACACCTATGGGTGGCCTAGCTATCAGTAACTCTATAGGTTGTCACTAAATCAAGTATTTCTCGGAAATATTCATCAAGACTAAGATCATCGGTCTTAAGAACATCATAACTGTTATCAACAGAGTTAGTGTCAAACCAACCCAAAAACTTCAGTCTGTTTTTGCTACTTTTCTTCTTTTTGTAGTTTGAATCATCAAGTGCCAATCTAGCCATACTATCTTCCATAGATTCAGCCTTATTCAAGCGAGACATGAAATATCTGGCTTGTGAATGGTTAGTTTGAGTAACCACAATTTGGGCTGGAGGCCTCTGTCTATTATTATGGCCTCTAATGTTCTCCTCAATAAACTCTAATGCCCTGGAAATGGTAGGATCCTTGTTTGAAACTAATTGATCGTTATTGGAATGGTGCAACTCTAAGAAATTGTTACCATCAGCAACATAGTAAATGATTATCTGGAATAAACAATCCATTATAAGAAATGTTCCAGTTGGAGAACGGATACACGTGCTATCCAACGGAATAACCTTTGAATGCCCGTCAGAAGTCAACTTATACAATTTTGGTTGCAAGAGCAATAAACTATCACTCAAGTTGAGTCTATTAAACCAATGATGATAATTTGCCGTTTCATCAGGACTGGAATTGAAAATTCTTACCAATTGTTGACTCTTCCGAAGATGGTACATCAACGAAGGTAATTGCTTAAAGTTTTCATTAACTTCATATATCAGTTTCAACATCAAATATGGATTATTATCACCACTAGAGTTACCTCCATTTGAATCTTGAGTCAAACGAACCCCTCCATAATGATATAAAATTTTGATAATGGTTTCATCTATCAATTCCAACAAGTCTTCAAAACGATCGTATCCAATGTCTGTATCAATTTTATTAATCAACATACGAGAAAATAGCACAACCCATACCTTTTGATCAAAACTTAATAATAGGTCTCTTTCTTTGATAACTTTACTCTTTGAATTGACTAATCTGTAGGTACCATCAGTCATTTTAACTTGATTCGCAACTAAACTTGCCAAAGTGGTTGGTTTCTTTAAAGTAGTCACTCGAACTCTCTGGGTATTGGATTCCCAATCACGGTATTTCAATTGGAATTGTATAAATACATGCGTGCTACCGGCAGCATTCAAAGAGTTGATTGAATTGGCTGTATCCATTTGGAAATATACGGCCACACAACCGTTATCACTTTGCAACGAATTAAACTGCCATTGATTTGTAAAGTTCAGTTTCTTCGCTTGTGGATCAAACGAGGTGACTTGATCACCAATTTTACTAACAATATCGCTCCCATCGACAGCAGGTGGTAAAGGGCACCCATTCCCTAGCATTTTATTCACCTTCAAGCCTTGAGATGTGCTCACGGTCAATACACCATTGGTTTGGTTAACTTGACCCAAGGACGCTGTTAAACCTTCACCAAACGCAGCTCGGTTATAATCGTCGTTCAAGAAGATGCCACCACAGGTCATGGCCGAGAGTGATTTCATTTCATAGACACCAACTTGGTCAAGCGAAGTAATGAACATATCTACAGACCATCTAGGCTGTTTGGCAGGTGGATAAGAGTCAGATAGTCTTCCGGAGATGGTGTTCACGGCGTTCAAAGCTCGTTCCGTGGTATGACCATTGGCAATGTAAGATAAGGTTCGATAGAACCTTTCAGAAGTCGTATAATAAGGAGCTTTCATATTGACAATATCAGAATGAGAACGCATAGGACTTTTAGTATCAGCAACCATCCCTGGACCAGAAGTACAAGGTCCACCACTAAATAGTACCAATTTGCCAATGAAATTTGCAAACGAACATTGAGACAAAAGCAACGAAGCCAAATACACAGCAAACCCAGTGACCCTTGGTGGTTTGTAGTCCGGAGCTATTTTGGGTACAAGATGTTTGATTGTCTGCAAAGCAACTTCTTTATTCTGAGTGAAGATCTTGGAACTCACAAGAGGCAGTTGGTCCCAAGAGTTAGAAAACCCTGAAGCGACTCCAACCTTATCAAGAAACGCCTCGTAAACCGATTCTGAGAAAAGAGACGAAAGAAGGTTTTTATTTTTCTTCGTCTTGTTGTTCTTCTCGGTTTTCTTCTTTGTTTGGTCTGATTCCAAATCGATGATATCATCAGCAATATCAGTAGGTGACAATCTTGCCCCATTAGCAAAGATAACTGAATCATGATATCCCACTATTCCCATTAGAGAGCCTTCAGGAAGCTCTGAAATGGCCTTAGTAACCTTCAGAATGTAACTATCAAACTCAGATTGGTGACCTTCAACTACATACAAATCAAGCAAGAACATATAGGAATACGGGGTATCGCCATCTATGGGATTGGTGATATCAACAGGTAAAACATGGTCGATGGTAGATGACACTTGCTGTAACTCAATTGGCCATTCATCAACTTCTGGCAGCTCAGATGTCGGCAATTTAGTGTCAGGAGGGAAATAAGACTTCTTATCACATATACAACATACCCACATCCCATTTAGTCTGTCTATTCTGCAAAACGGATTGATGTAGCTCTTACAGGACTTGCACCGTGGAGGCAATCTACCAGTATTTGAAACAGGTATGGACTTCAACTCTTGAGGTCTCTTATGTAAGAGTGAATATAAACATCCCACCGGAGTTACTTGGGCTGACTCCTCTAGTCTTGTAGAGGGGAACACGTTCCAATTAAACCGTACCCCATGTATGTTCTCGTCCAATGCAAAGTCTTGTGATGTCATCTAGCTTATGAGGTGCCAACACCAGCTACTTCACTACTTTTTTGGAGTAGCTGGTGCTTTAAATGACTGTGGAACCATCAAGTGTCTGTCTCGACCAATGGGGATATCCGAACATGACACAAAAATGTTTATCAGTCTTATCTCATCACATCACATACGTAGACACTCACTGAAGCAGACTTTCAGCAATACAATACAAAAGGGAACTAGTATGAGATTATAGACTCTTGTCTATTCGAGTCGACGAGGTATCTCATACAGCAATAAAAAAAGTTATACACAGAAACAGATCGTTTTATCAATTGTAACTATCAATTGCAATTCTCACTGTGACAAATGATTCTATCTGAAAGAATGTATTAATTATCTTCACTGTAGGAAACCCTCCTTTTCTTGTTGATTCGGGTATAATATTGGTGTTCGGGATTTGTTCGTATTTGGATCAAGTATATGATGGTAACTCACCAAAGCGGTTTCTTTGCTAGGTTTTGAGCTCTTCGTGGTTACGTTCCCTCTCAACGGCGCATAATATTCTGCCTCTCGACAAGAAAAGGAAAACCTAATGCCCCGCCTAAAGCAATATGAGATGACTTGAGATGGCGAGGAACAATTAATATCAACAGTGCAAATGTATCGATTGCTCGAGTTTCTTACCTTCCAGAACCATAAATGCTGCAGTGGAGGTCAGCCTTGTCAAATACACTAACATCGTTTCAAATAGCAATCCTTTCAGCCTTTCAAGAATTGTGGAGAAAAGACATTGTAACGTATTACACCTGTACACAATAGGCATTGTTTTCAACCTTATGCCGAAATGTACTAAGATCTCATGTCAAAAGCCGCATAAGGTACCAATACTTGGTTGAGACACTTTTAAGAAGAATACTACTTGATAAAATTGATGGCATTCAAGAATAACTACAAGCATGAAAACTGCAGACCCATTTGCATCCATCCATGAAGTTTGTTTAGCTATATGTAGGGTCAAGTCTTATATTGGAAAACCATCGGAAGCATTTCAAGTACTTGTCTATGAAACGCTGTCTCTGTCCCCACTTAATTCATGGATAATATTGCCCAACTGTTACATTTTCGCCTAGTTTGGGGAGGGTCCCCTGTGTGTAAAATCTGCACAAGGATTAATACCATGTAATGAATCTATCCTTAAAGTTCACAGTCTTGGTCATGTGTTCCAACTCTAGTTTGCTTGTGGTTAGATCCATTCCTATTCTAGTAGCAGAAAAATTAACAAACGGGTTTCACATACTATACTCAGACTATTATCCAGAAATATGAAACTTTGAATCGCCTCTTAGTATTGAGTTGAAAGATCGGATTTGATTGGCGAACTTGGCTCACAAAGCATAATCCAAGAAAACAATTATGATAAATAAGACGAAGACTGCTGATGTTAGAAATACAGGACTAGTCACGAAAGTTTAAATAGGGTGGTGCGAAATATTTCATTATTACAATTTGGGTAACTCTATGGCAGGAGATGTGAGAACTCTTGTTCGTTATAATTGAAACCAACTTCGATTTAATTCATAAGATGAGCGTTTTTATTTCGTTTTCAGTTGGTATTGGGGTTTACACTCATTCTCTTATTCATCTCATATCATAAACTCAGGTACTTCCCAAAGTACTGGTCTTCGTATATAGTTGGTACCTTGCATTAGATAACCCTACCGAGGGCTTAAGAGTCTTTCCAGTTTAAGAGCGTATACGCGGGAATGTTTTTTAACGCTTAAGCCACATATCTTATATGCAGATGAAGACTTTCCTAGTACATTTTAATAGTATTATCACCAGAAAAGCCTCGTAGAAACACTCGTATTCTGACTAGGTCCTGTAGCCTGTGTACACCTATATGTCATCTTTATTGGGCATTGGTGCCAACACCTAAAGTTCGTCGTAAATATAATTATCCTAACCTTTCGCAAATAAAGCCAAGAATGGATGATTTACTTGTGATGAACTGAATAAGCTACAACAATTGGCATTATTATCAGTACGATGAACCCACAATTGGCTTGCCTGCAAGTGAAAGCAATTTTACCTTGTTCTTGCAGCAAATTCAAGGGAGAGTATTGCATTTGCGCACCATGTGCTTTTTCCCAAACCACACAAGATTAATTCGTGACTACTTCCCCTCTTGGCATCGTCGTAAGTAGATAGGGTCACATTCGATTATACGCAGTTATATTCCCGCCAGTACATAGATGTTATAGCCCTTTTTCTGAACTAACCAATGCAATGAACGTGATCGACCATCCACACGTTGTTTGCAGGTAAACTTTCATAACAAGAGGAAGATTAAGATTTCTGTACACTACTTACACGATTATACAATGTATTCAAATGAGATGCGCCAAGTCTTGCTTTAATGGTTCGTCAACAATAAGTCGTACTTTCTCCACCATGCTGCAAGTTGCAACCAAACTGAGGATTAAATTTATTCTTCAAAGTCAGTATGACAAAGTGACAAAAAAAGAATATAAAATACCTCGTAAACCCCTCATGGTCAAGTTAGTATGAAGGTAGTTTTTCATAGTTACTGACCGTTTTAAGCAAACACAAATGAAGTCGAGTATTTTAGGATTATTTACATTGGCCGCTATTGGTCAATGTGCCACTACGGATTTACTTGGATTTTACGATTCCATCTTGAATAACATCCCTACCTTTGGTGCTGTTTCTGATTGGAATAATTACTATTCTAATTATGCGTCCTACCTTACAGCTTACTACTCTGATTATTCAAACTACTTCACTGACTACACAAACTACTTGTCTGACTATTCCAACTACTTCACTGATTATACAAATTACTTGTCTGATTATACAAACTACTTTTCAGATTATTCAAATTACCTTACAGGAGTACCAGGTCTCGATACAAGTCTCTTAGGTTATTATCAGACCTGGGTGGCTTCAAATTCTGACTTGTTCAATCAAATTAACAGCATAGATCCAGGTAAATTTGAAAGTTTTGCTAGTGAGGTTTCCAAACATAGTTTTGATCCAAAATTTGCAACTGCAGCCTGGGCTTCATTTACTAAAGCAAATACGCTCGATCTTCCTTTCTCTGTGTTTCCAGGATATTCACGTTTTTCTTTGGCTAGTGTCACAGGTGGGGATACTAAAAGCACTGATGCAACTGATGCAACTGATGCAACTGCAACTGCAAATGATGCTTCAACATCTACAACAGGACCAATTACTTCAAACACAGCCAAGTCTTCCGCTTCATCTGTTGCTTCTTCCTCTTCGTCTGCTGCCTCATCTAGTGCATCTTCTTCAACAAGATCTGGTGGTGGGAACTCACTTACCATTGCACCTATTGGTGTTTTGCTTGGATTAGTTGGTGCTGCTTTGTTATAAGTAGAATCAGAATGGAGTTTCTAAGCCGAGATCACGTGAGTAGGATTAGCATATAACCAACTATGTGACTCTCCACACCTGTTGTGTGGTTATGGTATATTTTTATATGAACAGTAAAGTCTTCGTGATATAGATGTGTGGGACCTGTAAGCCGTACATGTTATGAGTGATTGAATTGAACTATTGCTCTCACCCTAAACTAATAGAACTAATATGTAGGAAGATGGGATTGTAGCAAGCTATTGATGCTCAAATGTGTTGTTTTCCCACAGAACATTGACTTCAAGGTACAATATGGCATATTGAAAGAGTAGTTTTACTTTCCTTAATGACTTTGTGTGCCTTTAGCTTGTTTTAGATGATGTCAGATGATAATTCAACGTTTAAGTTGCTACAAAATGGAGGTTACAGCTTTAACCTGTCAAACGAAGCCGAGGTAAAGGATCAAATTGCTGAATATATAATTTCCCTTTCTAAGTACACAGCCCTGGAAGTGAAACATTTGAGTCTACAGTCAAACAACATGCAAGCCACATCGGACCGGAAACATGACATAAGATGTTAGGGGAACTTTCATATGCCACTGCACGACCGCTCAGCCCCCAAATTTCTGAAGACGGGTACTTCTGTATAGGGGAATAATTACCTCATGGCTGTGCTCATAAATACCCTAAAATACGATAAGTTACGAGACCACTGAAGAACTATGGGATGATGCAAATATATAATGAAAAGCCCTATAAATAGTATAACAATAATATCTTTACTATGAGGATTATACCGCTTGGTGTCGATTTGTATATCAAGTAACTCAAACTTCTAAAAACACTGCTCGTTGTAGATCGAACGTGTGATTTTGCAACGTTCTATTTGATTCATCTCCACATTTGGTTGTCGAACCAAAAAAACCTCAATCTGTTTTCCTTCATCTAAGAGTGTGTCAGAGTACTCCACGACTGCATTGAAACTGCCGTGAATACCGAAGCCTCTTTCTATTATGTCTTTTATATAGGAGTACCCTGTTAACAAGTAAAAGGGTATGGTGCTAAACCGATCGCAACCTTAACAGTGCGGCTTTTTAGGAGGTTGACGTGACGTATAAATACTGAAAGACAAGTCACCTTTTCAGATATCCTAGTTGCGGTACTGTCAATTCCCTTCTATATCAATTGTATTAATCATCAATGCTTCTCAATCTTGCTGTTGTGTACATTGCTCTTATGAGCGTCGTCAGTGCTGACTTCTTGGACAACTTGACCAGTGGATTCGCTAATTTTTTTACTGGAGATATTCCAAACTTTTTCACCAGTGATCTTGCCAATGTTTTCACCAGTAACATCCCTGGTTTCTTCACCAGTGAAATTCCTGGTCAATTCTCTACTCTCGCTTCTGATATCACAGGGAAGAATGGATTCACATCTTGGGCGTCCGCTTATGAAAACGCGGCCACTTCTTGGTTCAGTAAAGCTACCGCAGTTGGAGCAGACAAGTGGTCTACTTTGGCTTCAGAAATAAACGCTGTTGGTGCATCCGATACTGCCAAGGCACATTCCATCTGGTCTTCATTCGCTAAAGAGAACTCCATTACTGCCTTCTCTGCTCCATCTTGGTCCGGTACTGTTCATGATGCTTCTGCTACAGTTTCTGGAGCATCTTCTAAAGCCTCTTCCGGGGCTTCTGGAGCATCTTCTGGAGCATCTTCTGCTTCATCTTCTGCTTCATCTTCTGCTTCATCCTCTTCATCTTCGAAGGGTATTGCTGGATTAAACGCCGCTCAATATGGCCCAGCCGGTGTTGTTGTTGGTTTCCTCGCCATTGCTTTATTGTAAGACAACAGTAAGCAAGGTATATTGCGTTAAATATCAAGCACAGTTTTAACAATAAAATAAAAGTATTAAGATTTTTGCCACTTATTATAAATATCTTGAAGTAAATTTCAATTCCTCATCTCAATATATACAAACTATAAAGTAAACCATTAGATTTCCACCGGGGAAAGTCAAGTCCATCAACTCCTTTGAAATGAATAAAATATATCTTGAATTATCATTTCTTTCCATTAAACTGGTAAATTGAAATCAAAATCAAACCCTGCAAACGAATCCAATGCATCATGAATATTCTTATCGGTTGAAGGTATGTTAAGTGTGGTAAAATCATTTTCATTTAATACATCACGTTTCATCATCTCTTCGCCACTAGTTAAATCAGTACCCGTACTCAGACTGCGCATACTTAATGCCGAAGGGAATTGGTCCAAACTATTAGTAGAATAGCTCGATGGAGATTTAGAGCAAATTATAGGTGGTGCCATTGTGCCATCTTCAAGAGCTTCTTGGTTATCTTTAGCTTGCTTCTGTACTGGTAACTTCTCCTTCAAGTCTTCAAATAATGTAGGCAGAAATTGTTTAACAACTTCACTAAGATAGCAAAATATTTTTGCTGCCAAGTACCAATGTTTCCCCATTTGATGTAACAGACTGATTTCCATTTGCAAATATTCTCTAGTAATAAATAATTCATTTTGAGAGAATATATTTGTTTCATTGACTTCACTCAATCGTTTAATCAGGGCTTCAATCCACACATAAACTGAAAAATGAACCATTCCAGCATATGCAAGGTTACATATGGCCAATGGTGATCGCTTACGAATCTCACCAGGTTGTGAGTCAATCAATAAACTAATCATATCATTTGCAGCTGTAATTAACTTTCTGGTTTCAATCAATTTCGTTGAAAAAACATTCTTACCAGAAACCTTAAATATTTTCTCCGATTCATTATCCAAATCATGCTCCTTACCACATTTAATTAAATGACTAACAACTCGTCCACAGTTTGGTTGTTGGGGTATAGATTCTGGTTTGTAAATGAATGATAATGGTCTGTGGAAGAATATCTTCGCATACAAATACATGGCATTGGCTTGATAAACACCTTCATTCACCACTCCATGACGATTCATTAATGATGGAAGACCATACTCAGTTGGGTTCTTTAACTTTAACTCCCAATTACCAAGAGACGCTTTCAATTTTATCGAGTCCATCTCATTGTTGTGCTGTTTAAGAATTTGTCCATTAAGTCTTATAGCTTTGTTCATCAATGCTGTGCATTCTGCTCGACTTTGATAATCAAAGACCTCTCTTGAGGGTGATACTGGGTATTTTACCATGGTTGGTAAATTCGTCAATTCAGATATAGTAACACCATCTGCAAGACCCATCAAGATATCAAAACTGTAAAGCTCCCAAAAAACTTTACGAGCACATTCTTTTAAAAGTTCAGAATCGACATCGATGAACCGAGGGCTATCTAAGAGTTTCCTGGATCTGTCGGCCTGGTCATTCCTGTCAATGTGATTATCCAGAATATCATTGAACAGCTGAGAAAATTCCTTAGCGTCCATCAAATTTATATCTAATTGGGTAATCAACTTCAAAGCCTTTCTGCGTAGTAAACCACTAGTTTCATGTAAAGCACACAAATGTGTCACCAATGATAATAAGAACAAACTTTGAAGAGAAACTAAATCTAACTCATAAGATTCAATATAATTAAGGAGTTCCTTTACTTTTTGGTCAATATTCTTCGCCTGTTCTTCAGTATAAGCTTTACCTTCATTGACTTGGCCATCGGCAAGAAGTTGCATGCTCAGTACAATATCATTGGTTCTAGCCATCGAAGTGAAGTACTTTCGAATGTCTTCACGAGCTGGCAAAAAAGGATGTGCATTGTGAATGTTTGAATAATAGGCTTCTAAAACACTGTGAATACGGTCTTGATCAATAAATTCTAATTCATTATCACGGCTGGAAACAATTGGGGGGTTATGAGGGAAGTAACCACCAGTAAAATCTTGTGGAGGGTTTTCTAAATTGAATTTTGAGTATGCTGAAGTATTTAATGATCCTCCTTGTGGCTGGCCATTGAAGAAATTCTGAAATGGTGGTAAGCTGCTTGGTACCGATTGGCCCATAGCAACTGAATTATTGGATACCGAACTTGCGGGACTGTAACTTACAATTTTGGAGTTCTGGTTACCATATACTCCACCTTGGTTAACTTCCTTGTCATTGAGAGTAAGGTTTTGAACTGAAGCAGGGGTAGATGATGTTCCTGAATAATCAGACAGCCTATGCGGTAGTGGAGAACTTTGACTCACAGAAGAAGCAGAGTTATGGCTCACCAAAACCGAGGTTGGTTGTGTAGACACAAGTGATGGGCCATGTTGCAGATCAGGCGAAATAACAGAGCCAGTGGAGTTGGATTTGGCCATTTCTGTTTGGCTAACAGGCAGAATTATCAGCTGATGTTGTGGAACCAACATGGATATTGGAAGCTGTTGTGGATGTTGTTGTGGTTGTGGATGTTGTTGTGGTTGTGGTTGTGGTTGTGGTTGTGGTTGTGGTTGTGGTTGTGGATGTTGTTGTGGTTGTTGTTGTGGTTGTTGTTGTGGTTGTTGTTGTGGTTGTTGTTGTGGATGTTGTTGTGGTTGTTGTTGTGGATGTTGTTGTGGTTGTTGTTGTGGATGTTGTTGTGATTGTGATAGTGAAAGTGGTTGTTGGTGTTGCTGAATATGTTGATGATGGGGATGGTGTTGAAGATGTTGTGGAAGATGCTGAAGTGGTACTTGAGATGATGAAGAAGGCTTATTTTGGGTTGGGGTAGGATTCTGTTCTGACATCTGACTCAGATCCATAGCAGTCATTTCGTTGTGACGGAACATGGAGGAGTTAGTGTTTGGAACGAGTCCGGTTGTATTAGAGTCAGCCTGATGATCTCGTTCCGAATAGTTCCTTTGTCCAGAATTTGGGGAGTAGCCTTGGATAACTGAAGAGTCACTTGTAGTAGGTGAGAGATGTTGCAGCAGCATCGGGTGACTTTGTTGAGCTAGTTGTTGTTTGTACAGCTCCATTTCTCTCATTTTCACACCTTTAATTCTGGCGCCACCTCTTTTTCCCTTGACATAGCTACAGTCCAACTTTTTGATGGAACATCTTCGGCATTTGGGTTGATCACCAGTACACCGCAAGTGTTTCAGACGACACTCCAAACACGCGATCTTAGAGTCCTTGTTGCTACTAGCATTAGCAGCAGAGTCCGGTAAGACTCTTGACATGGCTTCTGGTTTAGCTCTGAGATGATATGGCTTTGAAGGGAGCTTTGTATTGATATTCTGGCCTGGCCTTCTCCCAAGGACAAAAGTATCGCAAGATAGATGCAATAATAATATTCAAATAATATAGTAGGCTTTGCGGATTCGACCACTTTAAGTAGTACTCAGATTATACTTATCAGATAGTATAGTACTATGAGTTAGCTTCCACAAGAAAAATATACTGATTTCTTTTAATATACGAAAGGAACATGAACAGCAGTTTAAAACTATCATATCATCCTTCAGCTTTTCGCCATAGGTAAATGGCTCTCGCACGAAAATTTCGGGTACTTCTGGGGCAAGAGACACAATAACGAGCGCAGAAAAATGGTTGGGAGTGCGGTGCCGACCGTATACTACAGGCTACCACTTGGACTACATTAAGCAATATTTTCATTATATACTTGACTGGTTATTGGTTGTGTTTATTCTGATGGTGTGTAGCGTCATACGGCTATAGGAGACTTAAATGATGAATTTTTAATACTATTAAGTAACAGCGATGATGATTATGTTTTTTTTTTATGTTATTTTATTTTATTTTATTTTATTTTATTTTATTTTATTTTATTTCAGTTTTTCTTTTTTTTATGTCTGCAACCGCTTTTTGCGTATTTAGTTTTGCTTTAATTAGCCATTTGAATTCATTTTACTATCGGTATGGGGTCGTCCTGTTTGGCGTAATGATATTACTAAAATCCATTCCAAATCAAATGGATGTATTGTATATGGCTCCAAGAAACCATCGTATACCTCTTTACTAAGTAATTCGTCTATGTTCAGCCACAAATGGTGAACCCTTCTCAACGCGGCAGTTTAACAAAATTTATTAAAAAAGGAAACTACATCGGAGTATGCTGATCATTTAGATCAGCATTATTATCAAATGAAATGGCTATCGTACATGACCATAGCAAGCTTACCTCGGTGAGATGGTTAAGTCACCGTATTTTAAGAATAATGCCACAGTCAAGTAAGATTTATTGCTTAGAACGGTTCCAGAACGAACATCGTCATCACTAGTAAAAGGGTCAATCTCCGTGGCTGCGATCTCCTGTCCCTTGTCAAAGTGAGGCAATAGATCTTCCATAGCCGCAGGTTCCAACCGCGGTCATTGTCTCAATATCATGCAACCGAATCCAGGCTTTCTGTTTCGGTATAGACGTACGTTGGTACTATGTACTACCTTTGTAGTAGAATTGAATTAAATGGCCAATTATATCGCTAGACTTGGAATGATCAGACGTAATGTTTTAACACAGTTTAAGCCCCTTACCCACGGCGTGAACCTTGAACCATTGGAATTTGTGGAGGAGAAATGAAAAGCTATTGTCATGAAAAAAAATTAGAATGTGCTTTCAAACTCCGCATACAATTTTCTAAGTCACAAATTTTAAAAAAAATTCCGATACCGGGAGTCGAACCCGGGTCTGCTCGGTGAAAGCGAACCGTGCTAGCCGTTACACTATATCGGACTTTATTGAACAAAAAAAGTATGGCTCGAACCACATTCAGCTACTGAATATAAGCATATTCACGTGACTCTAAGTAAGATTATGAACAAGTACTTAAGCTACAATTTTCATTGTAGACACCAACCCTTTTATTGCCAACTTGTTTTGCTTTGCTTCTGATCAATTTCAAGAAACAAATTCATCTTATCATCATCATTATTATTATTATTATCTTCAATATTTTCTTGATGTGTTATCAGTATTGGAAATATCAAGCATACTTTTACCCATAATTTATCCTTTTGGCTGCGAATGAAGTGCTCAACCACCATCTCAAAAAAACAATGTTTCTCATACTAAATTAGCATACTTTGTTAAACCATACGCAAAAATTCACATATTATATAGAAATTTAAAACGACATTGAATTTAGGTTCTTTCTTTTTGCAAACCTGCCAATAAACGGCTCTTGAACCAAAGTACCAGTCCCCTGTTGTTTTGCCTTAACGTTCTTTAGTTCTAATGCAAAAAATAGTAGGTAAAAACTATTCGCCAACATCACAAACAGGACAAGAGCAAAAATTAACCTTGTGATAGTTTTGACATTAGTTTGCGTCATAATTCACCTAATAATAACGCGCCATTCATCGATACTAGGTATTTTTATAAGCTTTCTTATTACTTCATGTTTATCTGGTTATTTGGCCTCGAGTTCGATTCCCACGCGCGACGAAAAAGTTTTGTGTTCAAATGTACATTTACTATTTTCAGTGATGAGATGCGATGGTTACATGGTTTCTATTATAGCCATACTATCCATTGAAGAATTAATTAAAGCCAGAAACAATGGCTCCCAGACAATCCAAGACCGCTAAGAGGTCGAAGTCGCAGAATAAAACTAGAACTGTGGAATCGGAAGTATTCAGTGATTCCAAAGCTAGAAACTTACTTGAGAGCCAACCCAAATTAACACCAAAATCAACTGTCAAGAAGATATCCAAGAAAGTACAAAGAAAAATAGCCCTTTATGGTGCAAAGAACGGAAAGGAGTATCGAGAAGATCAGTTAGATATACCAATTTTAAACAAAGCAGTAACACCAGGCGTCAAAGCCAAAAGAGGAAAGAAAGGTAAGAAGTTTGTATCTGATAGTGATGTATTGACCATGACAAGATTAGTCAAGTCTATTAACGATAAGTTCGATACTATAAATGAATCCAAGTTGGAAAAAGCCAAACGCCTAGAAGAAATACGGGAATTAAAAAGAAAGGAATTGGATAGAAAGGAACAAGAGAAGAAGAACAAGTTAGAAGGTAAAAAGGAAGAGATCAAGAACAAAGCCTCTGCCGCAAGGTTAGCCAGAAGAAAGAATGCTAAGGCTGCTAGAAAAGCTGACGATCAAGACGAGTCTAATCAACCAGACAGAAAGAAGAAGAAGAAGTCTGTTTCTTTTGCATAATCATATAATCAAGTACACTAATAAATTTATCTTAATCGAGACAATTTAATTCCATATACAAGAGGGTTACTAGAAGCAGAAAGAAAACCTTAAAACTTCTAAGTATATATATAAATATATTTAGTACTCACAAGAAAGAATGTGATATTTGCCAATGATCCTTAATAACTCCACCAAACTGGCGAGTTTCTATATCTCTTTCTTGTTTCTCTAGTTTTCTTACTGAAGAAATAAGCATAAATAAGACCGTATAATGATCCACCAACATGAGCAGCATAATCATAGCCACCCCACCTAGCAAACATCCCAACAACATTCATAGTAGAAATACCGCTGAACACTGCCCACGCAGGCATAGGTATGGGAATAAAGAACAAATATACTCCTTGGTTAGGGAAAAAGTAAGTTTGAAACAAGCACAAGCCAAACAATGCTCCCGAAGCACCCAATGAAGCCACCTGGGCACCTTTGAGAACCGACCATACAAGAGAAAACATGGAAGCCACAACACCAGAACCTATGTAAAGTTGAGTGAAATAACTTGGTCCAATCATGTTAACCATAGAAGTACCAAAACTCAAAAGAACGATCATGTTAAAGGCCAAGTGCATGAAAGATTGATGAGAAAAGGTGGAGGTAAGTAAAGTGACGGGGTTACCTACATTGTGACTTTTCAATAATCCATATCTCATCAAATACTTCAGGAACCGATAATCCTTCCACATCAAGAACACAGCAGCATTGATAGCCATCAATGTGAAAACAAGTACTGGCGGATGATGGGTAAAAAAACTAAGTGGAGGAAACTTGAAAAGTACTGGTACCACATAAGGCATGGTCAAAAGTAATACGGCTGTAAATATCAATGGGATCTTAAGTCTTTCCAAGTCCAGTCTATTTGGTCTAGCTGATGATGGCCAACCTCTATTCCCATATCTATTCCACAGAGAGTTAAATCTCTTTGTAATAGTCAGTTTGAGAACGCCTGGGTTGCGCATTGCTTTGAAGGCATTGGTCAACGCAGTCAAAGATCCTCTAATTGGAGCAATAGATGACTTGAGTGGAGAAGGAGAAGAAGGAGATGGAAGTAGATTACTACTTTTAGTAGTGAAAAAACCTTGGGGTACCTTAATACCACTTTTACTTATACCCACGCCATTGAATAATGAGGGCATTTGACGGCGGTTTGTATCAAAAAATCGGCGCCATGCCATGTTTATTGGGGTTGTCTTCAACATATTGACGGGCACTACCATAAGAAAGATAGAATACGTAACCGTCTTTATAGTTGCTTTTGAAAAGTTAAATCAGTAAATTTGGGTTATGTCAGTGTAATCAATACTTCTGCACCATAACCATTGAATAGAATATGAAATTTTCGTTCCTGCAGATAAACATGATCCACATTTTGCCTTCGTGCGAATTGCCGAAGCACCCACAACCAAGTGGCCGATACACTGTGCTATGATTACCTTACGACTTTAACATAATACAATTTACTACATCGCATCAAGCGAGATTTGAACTTACATAAGACATTGATACTACTAGATCAAGGAGTTCATTTCTTGATAAATATATATTCGTTAGTTTGGCCATACGTTTACCCATTGGTTTCCATCACCAGTGGCTTTTCATAGCTGAATGTTTCTTATATGAGTGGACTTGGATTTAAGGTGGGCGCATTGCTCTTACGTACAATAGCCAAACCAATTGCTAATGCTATAAAGAGACAAGCAAAGGAACATGAAGGAGTTAAAAAAGCGTGTATATCCATAGCTCAAACTGTTCATGAAACAGATATCAAATTAAGAATGAGATTGTTGGGTGAAACAAGAATCAAGATTCGTCCACTTAATGAAAAGGCAGCCTTAGATCTAATGGGGAATATCATATCTGAAGGGTTCCTATTTTTTGTGGCCGGTTCTTTGATAGTTTACGAAGTGAAGTCGAGGAAACTGGCTTCAGATCAACGATCTTCAATTGCTGAAGATATAGAATCCTTGCGAGCTGAATTGAATAAAATTGCCAGTAAAATGGATGTCATGGATTCGAAACTCACACATGTTGTTTACGATGACCAAATTAGTCCCAAACTTCTTAAGCCTCATAAGATTACACCACCTCCATCACCTGTTCCACAAGAAACATCAGTGGTCAAATAGAAAGAGGAGAAAGAAAAACAAATCCACATCCACATATTCATGTACATAGTCAAATCAACGAAGTATACTACAGAAGAATTTCTTCAGTACGTGGCTTTTATGATACATAATTGGCCGCTAGAAACATAGACAAAATATTAAAGAAACAAAGAAATAAAGAAAGTAAGATCGTATAGTACAAATGACATCTAGCAGTTAAAAAGATAAAACAACGCAACTCATCGTCAACAAAAAACATAGGTTCAATAAGTATTGGATCAATAAATTTGATTTGTTCAAACCTATTCATTATTTCTTCAAATAAATGAAATCTATACCTATTTCTGCTTCTTGGACTTCTCCACCTTCAATAATAAGGCCTTATTGATATGAGGCAAAACACCACCAAAGGCAATAGTAGCCTTAATCAATGTATCCAATTCTTCATCACCACGAATTGCCAATTGCAAGTGCCTTGGCGTAATTCTTTTAACCTTCAAATCCTTAGCTGCGTTACCAGCCAATTCTAAAACCTCTGCTGTTAAATATTCTAACACAGCCGTCAAGTAAATAGCAGACTTTGAACCTACCCGAATCTTGTTCTGAGCAGTTTTCTTTAAATATCTCTTAATTCTCCCCACTGGGAATTGCAACCCAGCTCTAGCGGAATGCGAAGTTGATATCTTTGCGGATTCAGCAGACTTACCTTTTCCTCCGTGCACTTTTCCCTTACCAGACATATTGTTCAAAGACTATTGACAGTTGGTGCCCTTTTTGGTGGAAGTTATAATTATAATTTATTTGTAATTGGTTGTTGTAGTTGTTGTTGTTGTTGTGGGCCAACTTGTTGTTTTGATTAAGGAAAAGAAAACAAATACAAAATCCTGCGCTTAGCATGGCTTCGCGTTTTCTTTAATGTTCATTTTCTTCCTGAGTACGGTTCGAAACCAAACTGTGGGTTACCCGCACAAAGAAAAGGTACAATACTGTTGGTTGGCAAGTCAATGCTATTGTTATGCGTTGATCTCGCTTGATGCCCCTAAGGCTTCAAGCATCTCGCGTACTTCTGCTCGTGATTTGTGAAGATGAGAACATACTGAATCATATGGTTGAAATCCCTTGACAAGCTTTAAAAGATCTATCATTTCTTGCTCTTTCCTACTGGATTCGTGATCGTAGCCTTCTCCATCTGAAGATTCAATCCAGCTGTCTTCAGAGTCCGATTCCTCAGTAACAACTTCTGACCAATCACTATAGTCTAGCGTATGATCAACACTATTGTATGCACTTTCATGGTCACCAAAATGAGTGCTTGAGCCTTGACCTAATGATCTATTGTTATGAATATTAGTAGTACCAGAGTCATTCCTTTCTTGAATGATTTGGTCCTTGATTTCTTTCCGTATGCGTTCAGGACTTGTGAAGCTAACGCGTTTAACATGTTGAACTTGATGTATGAGAGCCTCTATAGAATCGTCTCCATCGTTCTCAATGCTTTTAATGATGGAATTCAAGATTGGGTATGAATGCACTCTATAAATAATTCCTCTTGATACTCCAAAATTGATAAACCGTCTAATATCAACATTGACTAAAAGTTTCTGATGGTGGAAATACCAATCTCTCAAAGTCAATTGTTGGTTAAGAGATCGATACAAATAGAATAATGTGGTTTTGCTGGGTACAGAAATAGTGGCCTTTTTGCTTCCATTTTCCATTTTAATGTTTGATCCTGCTCCCAAACTCGGTCCACGAGCACTATGCATAAATGATTTGGACGGTGATTCCAGAGCATATGATGCACTGACCTTCCTTAATAATGGAGCCTGAGTTGAGTTCAGAGTCATGGATGTTGACTTTATGCCATTCAAGGCTGGATGAGTATCATTAGTATCTCTTCTTGGTACCGAATTACTTTTCAAACTAGAATACCCATTGAATGACGTCAAGGGAAGCTTTGAAAGTGAATTAGAAGAATCAGCTACAACATAAGCCTGACATTCCTCAGCCATTCCTAACAGTTTCAAAAACTTCCCAATAAAGTTTGTTGGAGCATAGATATTGGTGAATTGAAAAATATCTAATATCTCCAAACATTCATAATGCATAAAATGTTGAATACATTGCTTTGTTAAAATGTAATCAGCATCAGCCAATTCACTTATTCTTTTAATCGAGTTTATACCATCAATGTATGGTAAAATCTTCACCATTGTAGGATCCCAAGTTGAATCTACCAACAGATTCAACTTAACAGTAGCAATTGGAACATGCTGAGCCTTAATGTTTACTGGAGGAGGAAATATAGGAAACAATTTTATATCCACACTATTGGCCAGATCTATTGGGATACAACATTCCGAATAAGTATTCAAATCTTGGTATATTTGATTGATAAGAGACTCAATCGATGATAAACTAATATTTTTCGTTTTTTTATGCCCTGGAGTACTTAAATGATCTAAATTCCCTTCGGGGTTAAAAAAATACTCCACTCCAACTTCATTACCATTTGGAGTTGATACTCCTGGAGATGTTCCTGTACTGGTCAGAGGCGATATCATACTTCTGTTCTTGAAATAAATATACTCTTTGTCCAATTTTGATAGTACAAACAGTTGTTCCTCCAAAACACGAAACATTTTACCCATCCGTTCAATTGCTGATTCATATGGTGTTGTATCGCTATTGCAATCAAAAACAAAACAGAAATTGAAATTGAATGAGTTCCTAGAATAATCAGTATTCTCAATATTAACAGGGTACCCCATGACCTTGTATTTGCCAATCTGAACAGAGATCAATTTATTGCATAGTTGAGACTTTGGAATGATATAATTCTTAACTGTATCGAAATTGAACAATCCTTTAGTACTATCGTTTTCACCTCCAACATCAAAATCGTCATGATCACCCTCAAGATGACTAGTATCATTGTCTTCAATAAACTCATCACTATTGTCAACACTTTGTTTACCTTTATCGGCATTCTTGTATTTGTTTGATGTTTTAGTTTTAATGGAATTCTCAGGGACTTGGTACACTATCTTCGTACCTTCAGTGGGATGGAAGACAGCATAAAAGACTGCTACTATGGGGAAAAACCCATCACTATGATCCATAATTTTCCAACTTAAATTAAGTACCAGTCAGCCTTCGTTAGACATACAAAAATTACTTAGACTTTTATGCAATAAGGCACTATAATGAACTCACCTTCTAATTGCTATGTAACCAATTTGATCAGAACTCCAAATTGGGAAACAACGCGCTACCAACTCCAAACTGAGGCTCGACCCGTGCTCTGAGAGCGCTTATGATAGGAGATTAAGATCAAATACGATGAAGTGGCTTTGAGCTCTAAAAATACATTGTACCTATAACATAAATGGGCGTGCATGTCAATTTCAACGTCCGTATCGTTGTGAAAGCTTTGAAAGATTCGCTTGCTCCGTTTATACATCTAGTTTGGGCCAATCTCCGAGTTTGCGTCGTTTACATAGCAATCTATATAGGTTACTCCGACCACTAACACTTTCAAAAGGACCATTAAATGTTGAGGATCAATGGACCCTATTGATATATGAGTCATCGTAGACGTGATTATTAATGTGATGGGCAGCTTGATTCCGAACTAATGGAAC
Source organism: Lizanozyma spartinae (assembly GCF_019049425.1). Taxonomy (NCBI): domain Eukaryota; kingdom Fungi; phylum Ascomycota; class Pichiomycetes; order Serinales; family Debaryomycetaceae; genus Lizanozyma; species Lizanozyma spartinae. Next base: position 146,374 of record NW_025065061.1, read on the forward strand.
ATGGCCGATCAATAAGGTTCCTAGTAATTATTTGCCACTTGGGGACCTTTTTCCTGCAGGACCGTGTTAAATCCGCACTAAATCCACCCAATGGTAACTTTACCCGACTTATGGCCGATGAATCACCGAGTTGTTGATAGATTGTTACATACAAACGTTACAGCCGTTCTACAGCCGTGCGGTGATCTACTGGCTAACAGTTCCCTATGTCCGCAAAATAATATTCGTTTACCGATTTGGACCCCGTATATCCATCAGCAAACTAGCGAAAGACTTGGGTATTATTATTTGTTGGTTTTTTTTTTCAAAGACAGATACTATGAAACAGATATTGGTTCGGGGAAATGGTTACTTTATCGAAACTTGTCAGAGAGAGAATCCCAATTAGGAAATGCGCTCTTCGGCCTTCGTACAATAACGAAATAAGTCCGTGTGCTGAGTATGAGCAACCACTAAAGGTATTCATCCTAAACAGATGGACAAATAACAATGAACTTAGTTTTATGACCGAGACATGGTCTTGTAATATTACTAATAGTTCTGGAGTTATGTCCTACGGTCGTATAATTAATTTTAGACCTTGTACTGATAGCAACTCTTATCAGCCGACATTTGCTTTGATAGATAATAAAAGATACCACAAAGTCGGCTTTTTTTCATAACTCCGTTTGTTGACGTAAGGAAAATTTTTCTGTCACCAACTATTAAACTAAAATGTTGTGTGTTAGTGCCGTTCGTTGGGGTATATATATCGAGTATGAATTAACTTTTATAATATTCTGCACATCTTAATTTTATTGTCGTATATCTACTACTCGATTTATACAAAGTATGTCGGACACTACGGAGAAGCCCTCAATTGATCTTGAGAGAAAAGGAGAGCAAACGTCTAATGGTAGTGTCGATGCCAGCTCTGTGAGTAGAAATAGTGGTGTATTGGAAGAAGCTCCTCAAACATTCACAGGTGCTGGAGATGGAGTACCGGAAGAGGACCTTCGGAGTTTTAACGAATTGGCCCGTTTAGAATCAACTACTTCAGGTGCCGAAGCATTATCAAGAAGATTAACTGGTGCCGATGAGTTATTGAGAAGAGCCGAAACTTCTGACGAACCTTTACCTAAAATGGGTATGGGAAAGCCATACCCTGAACCATTACCAAGCAGAGAAAGCTATCAAGTTAATTTTGATGGACCGGATGATCCAGCAAATCCAGTTAATTGGTCTTTGAAGAAAAAGAGTTTAATGACATATTGTTTGGTGATCTCCGCCCTTTGTGTTGCCATTGGGTCTGCATTCTTCTCTGCTGTAACGCCAGTGTTACAGGAGAAATTTCATATTGGTCGTACCACAGCAACATTGTCCACTTCACTTTATGTGTTTGGATTTGCATCAGGTCCTATTGTATGGGGCCCTCTATCTGAATTATATGGTAGAAAGGCTATTCTTTTGGCTTCCATGTTTGGTTACAGCTGCTTTTGCTTTGCTACTGCCACATCTAAAGATCTTCAAAGTATTATGATTACTAGATTCTTCACTGGGTTTATTGGTGCTGCTCCTTTGGCTGTATGTCCAGCTGTTATGGCTGATTTATATTCAGCAGCATCAAGAGGTGTAGCCATTTCCTTTTTCGCTATATGCTTGTTTGGTGGTCCCCTTTTGGCTCCAATATTTTCTGCCTTTATTGTTAAGAACCAACATATGGGCTGGAGATGGTGCGCTTATATTATGGGTATTATGGGTTGTGTTGCTACCGTTTCTGTTGCATTTGTCTTGGAAGAAACCCATAGACCTTTGATTTTGGTTAGAAAGGCTGAAATCTTAAGAAGACGTACAAAGAACTGGGGGATCTATGCTCCTCATGAAGAGGTTTCCCTTTCTTTGAAGGAAATCGCTGAAAAGAACATTACCAGACCCATAAAAATGTTAGGCCTGGAACCTATTTTGTTTTTGGTTTCATTATATAATGCATTCGTTTATGGTATGTTATACTTGTTCTTAACTGCTATTCCTTTGATTTTTCTGGGTGAATACCATTGGATTGCTGGGGTCTCTGAATTGCCTTATATTGCTATGTTCCTTGGAACTATCGCTGGTGGTTTAATATGTGTGTTTTTTGAGAAAAGATTTGGTCGTATCATGCAAGAAAAGGGAAGACCAATCCCTGAAGAACGTTTACCTGCTATGATGGTTGGTTCAGTTTTCTTCGCTATTGGTATGTTTTGGTTGGGTTGGTCCGGTGCTTTCGGTGATAAAGTACATTGGATTGTTCCTTGTATCGGTGCTTTCATTATTGGTATGGCTTTGATCTTGACTTTCTTACCATGCTTGAATTACATTGTTGACTGTTACTTGTTATATGCTGCTTCTGCCTTGGCTGGTAACACTTTCCTTAGATCTTCATTTGGTGCAGTATTCCCCTTATTCGCTTATCAAATGTTTGTCAACATGAAAATCCAATATGCTTCCACTTTGTTGGGTTCTCTTGCTGCTATTGCTATCCCAGTACCCTTTTTATTCTACAAGTACGGGGCCAAGATTAGAGCTAGATCTAAGTACGCGATCGATGATAACTTTGTCCTTCCTTTCTGAGTTGACTACGTCGTCTGAAGCGGACTTCTTCCGTATTGGAGATAACTCCGCATTAATAATTAGCATATTTTCACAGGTTAAATTTTTCACAATATCTTTGTAGTGGTGTACATTGTTTTATATAATTAATAACTAATATCAATGAGTTAAAGCTAGTGTAATTCAGTTCAATGGGATCATATTTGATTCCAATTTAACGCTCTACAAATTGGCAAAGTTGAAGAAGGAAACAATATTTATCTATATACTTTTTTTTGGAGGTTTTATGGTTTTTTTGGATATCTATACACTATGAGCCCTACTGTGGGGCTTTATGATCAACTAAGCTAAAGTAAAAGCGAGCTTAGTTTTTACATCTAGAGGACTATTAAGTCCCCATCATTTGGTATTTCCAACTGCCCTAGTACGTTTCCGTATCTGCTTGGGATGTTGGTACATCCGAAGGAAGTTTCTTGGAATCTTGCCACGATAATAAGCCTCACTACCATTGGAGTAGTCACTCAAACCTGGACTAATACAAGAGTCCGATCGGTGCAGATCACCACTAATGATCCGCTCCAGAGCAGCACTATATAGTTCACAGACTATGAGATGCTCAGAAAACAGTAATGAGGAAATTGATGGGTCAAAAAGAGGGACTTCTTCTTCAACTTCCTGACACCTATCCTTGGTTTCAACAGTAGGAGGAGAAGCAGCTTGGGGTTCAATCAAAGGACAGAAGGCTTTGACGGCTTCTTGGTAAAGTTCAAAGAGATCTTTCCATTCGCTAGTTTTGAATGAACAGTCGTTGTTGTCGCCTTCTGTTTCAACAGCCATAGACTTTGCTTTGCTTGGCTTAGGAGCATGGGGTTCGAAGTTTTCATTGATAACAAGGAGAGCCTTTTCAAGTAAAGCAACTTGAGGTGGTGGTGGTGGAGTAACTAAAATGTTCTCCTTATCATTGGTATTAACAGCAATGGTAGTAGCTGGAGTCTCAATGGTGGCAGAATGGGAAAGGGGAGTGGGAAGGGTGCTTGCAGCAGTGCCAATGGAAACTGGCAGACTGGTTGAAGTACCCAATCCTCTTCCGGCTTGGTTGTCGCTGGACTTTGGCAGAGTAATGACTTCAGAAGTGAGTGTCAGTTCAAAGATTCCATGCTGTTGGTTGCTAACAGTTTTAGGAACTTGATGACGGTGGAAGAAGTTTTGAAACTTCTTGCGGAAGGAGGAGAGCTTGGCCCTGAAGGAGCCGGTGCTATTTCTGGAGAAATTCATAATTCAGTAAACTAGTTTCGTGTTTCGTTAAAGAAGAAGAAAAAGAAGAAGAGAAGAAATCCTAGTTTGTCAGCGAGTAAAACCTCTTTAAAAAGGCCTAGTTTTCGCAGCCATTATGAGAGTTCCGTATACTTTTCAGTGCACAAAGAATCCCAAATAGGAAAATAGTTACTCCGAAATTTCGCAGCCAAAAACTACTAAACTAAGTACCTTAGTAATAAAGGAAGCTACGATTTTGCAACAATAAAGAATTATCTAGACCTGCTGAATATCATACTTTCTCAGAATTATCATAATGTGTTTAAGAATCAATTTTCGGGGAAGCTCCAAAGCTTAGGTAACTAAGGTGGTGTTTTACGTTACAATGTATGTAGAAGATGTATACATAAGAGAGATTATCTGGTTATTATCTGGTTTTATAAAAGCTGAAGGACATTTTAAATTAATTAAAAGTTTTTAATGAGAGAGAGCACGACAGCTTGCATGATAAATATTAATGGCAATTAACATTGCATAAGTCATCACCTCTACCTTGTGAAACTAATAAATAAATACATAAAAAGAATAATATATGTGAACAATTTCTTATGTCCAGTTATGATATAGTTTGTTACCACCATTCCCTTCTGAACCTCTCATAAGTTCACCTATAATTGTTTTCTCCTTTTTGATGATAGGATCATTCATCTTGTTATTATCGTTGTTCTGAATGTTTGACGCAGTCTGTTTGCTCGAACTGGAGCCTCCAGATGTCTGCAGTAACGATGCTTGGGGTAACGTTAGCGTGTCATGTTCTGCTATCGACATAGGAAACTTGTAATTGGGATTCTGGCTATCCAGATTATGAGCTCCTTCAGGATAATAATGTGGACTCATGATGTAGTCCAACCTATTCATAGAAGGGATCTTCATAAAACTAATTTGGGATTTATTGCTTGGAAGAGTACCAGGCGAAGCTGCGTTTGATGGTGTATAGTATGTCAAATATGGTGTCTTTGAGTCACCCATGTCATCGTGTGCTGAAGAGTTTACATATAAACTGTTCAGATCAGCTTGATGCCCTCGAGGTACGATCTGGTCTTCAGCAACAAGGGGATTGTGCTGCTGTTCATGTTTAAGATTGGATCCACCTTCGTATGTATGGTGGTGGTGATGATGAGTGACACTTGTTGGATTAGGCATTAATATTCCCGATTGAGACCTTGAATGATGCTGTTCATTGGCCTTCATTTGTTTAGATTGATCCAAAATACTGTTATTCTTATACTTTAAAAACTTGAGGATCTTAAGATATTTCAAATCTTCATCTAGGTTCTCATCATCCCAATCAATGGATGAATATGAACTCATACCTGAAGGATCATAAGGCAAATCTTCACAGTCTTCATCATCACTTTGTTCCTGATCTTTCAATATCTCGTCCTTAAAGGCATCACTCAACAACTTATTGTACAAGTAATCTTCTGAACTTCTTTTCTTTGACTTTTCATTGTAAACATAATTCTGCTCAAAGTTGCTTCTAGTCTTATAGTTGATGAAAATCTTGATAAATAGTTCAACTGAAAAGCTCAACACAGTACTTGATTTAGATAAATCAATCTTGTCCTTTTTAACAAACTTCAATTGGCAAATCAACAAGTAAAGCATTTGTAATATGATGGCCTTCTTGAAATTAATTATACATAATGATAAACCGTTCAACATAACATTGAATGGATTGGAAGGAATTTGTCTCCACGACTTCGGTTTCTTGGTGTTACCAGAGTTTGGTTTTTGTCTCTTAACAGAGAAATCATTCACGATGAACCCATCCTCATCTGTTCGTAACCCAAGATGATTAGCATTAGAGGAATCCTTTCCGGAACCGTCATAGTTTACTTCTTCAAAATCACCAATATGACTGAATATCAATAAGAAATACTGAAGTACTTCTTGAGAAATGTTAAAAATATTAACATAGTACCCAGGAGTCAAGTCCTTGTCTACCATAAAGTTGATATAATTCATGGATCTGATTAATAGATAATGGAAGTTAAGTTGGATCTTAATCAACTGGGATGCCGTATATATATCTGGTAACCCACTATTGAAGAAATGAACCAAACCTTCTCTTGATAAACCTAGATGAGATCCTTCTGAGTTCTTTTCATTGGAAGACAATTCATGGAATAAATTGTTACTAGTAATTCCGGAAACATTATCAAGACCCATATATTGCAGTAAAGGTAAAAGTTCCATTTGCTTTACTTTCAACGAATTTCTCCAGTTTTCAAGGTTTTTATCAATGGTTGCAAACTGGTTGAAGTTATAGTTCAAATTACCATCATTTCCATCACCATCATCATCATTCAAAATCCAGTCCAAGTTATGAGGTTTCCTTGCTCCACTGCCATTTTGCTGATTCGCAGTGTTGGGTGGATGGTTGGCCTGACCCTTTCCATCTTTCGAGTTTTTCAAGTACTGGTAGTAATTAGGGGAGAAAGATGAAGGAATCACAATATTCAACAACGTCAAAAATTCTATACTAGGTTTAAGAAGGGCTCTAAACAATTCATCGTAACCTTCAGGATCATTCTGTGGTTCCAATAATGATGATAATTTTGCAGGAGTCAATTGAAAATATCTATCAATCGTAACTGGATTGATAACTGTGGTGTTGATACTTGGTTTAAACCCAAACTTCAAATTGAAACACTTTAATAAAACTTTGAATACCCAAAAGATTTTCACTCTAATTCTTCTTTGCTGTATGGAGAGGGACAAATCATTGAAGAATAGATTATTAGTATTCAAGTTAATCCCCAAAATACCTATGTAGGAATTGATGACGGAAGACAAAACTAATGATTTCTCCTTATTATTTGTTACTAATGAATAATGAAAGAACAACAAATAAGTTTGTAACTGGTTCATAGAAACATGGAACAAGTTAAAATATGGCAACAAATCATAAAGTGATCTAATCAAAGAATGTGCATCATTAGATTTCATATTACTCATGTTGCTCATGGTGTATGAAGGATTATCATGATTTAAGATTAAATTCAAGTTTATAGTTGGATCATTCATCATAATCATAGCATATATTTGAATCACAGTCATCATGAACTTATTGACAACAGAATAATCATGAGATGAAATGTTGAACCCATTAATTGTTGCATCATTGTATGTGAACATAAAGGGGTACATTGTGTGGAATTCTTCGTATGATTTCTTGAATTCTTTGTATTCAAAAACTGGAATGAAGATGTTATAACTCAAGAAAAATTGGGTAATCTGTTGATCCAATTCTTTCTTGTTCTTGAACAATTTCTTAAAGTTGTTAATAAGCTTGATGAATAAATCATAAACATCAAGTGGTAATTTGTCCTCTTCTCGAGAGTTTGGAAGTTCTGTAATCGGATTGTAAGCAATTTCCCAATCTCGATTATGAAATAAGTTATGATTGGAATAAGATGGATTAAATAAATATGAATTAGGATCATTCAATAAGAAGTTATGAGAATTTGATATCTTCAAAAACGGTAGATTCAAATTGATTAGTAGGTGGTTAACTTGTGACTCAAAATTTAAATTGTCATTCCCTATTATGACCCCATTATTGTCGAGGTTGAATATTTGATCTATAGGATTGTTGATAGGAATCGTTTTATATTGACTTCCTGGCTCTAGTCGAGTGGGTGTGTTTGTTAGAGTCAGTCGAGCATCAAAATCTCCCTGTCTTGCCAGTAGCAAAGGGGTATCCAATTGTGAGTTTACTCCTGAAAGAGCACTTACTTGGTTGGTATTAATATCAAGATTCTTTGGACCTTCGTTGCTGGTCTTTTCTCCATCTATTCTTTCCTTTAATATTTGATTCTCTTCCTCCAATTGCTTGACTAATTTCTCCAAGTTCTCTGTGTATCCCTTAGGGAACGCTCTCCGGGTCAACTTATCGCTTGTTTTACACTCAAAATTAACCTTTTGACAGTTAGAGCAAGGTGTCATTCCATCACATTTGATCTTCTTGACACGGCACCGGTCACAAGCTTGAGATACTCGTATACCCGTAGAAGTAGCTATGAGTTTGAAGTTAGATTTGCTCTTTTCTGGTCCCTCATTTGATGAATTCATAGTTATTTGTGGCTCTTCGCTCGCTTTATCAGACGGGGGTTGTTTGGGTAAATCATTCATGGTCTCGTTATGCTCTACTTGGTGGTGACTCGTCAGCTGAGGATGAAGTTAATTGTGAAGCTAATTCTTTCGAAAGGATGGAAGGCAGAACGCTCTGGCAGTAGTTAAGACTAATATATAAAGGGAAGATTCAATAAGAAAAAAAAGCTGAAACTTTTTCTCTTAAAAATATTTCATAATAATAACATGTCCGATACTGACTTCTCCTGTGATATGTTTTTTTTGTGTATAAAATGGGGTTATACTAGCGAATTTCCCCAGAATACGGGTAAAAGGAAGTGACCGAGCATAACCCAATCGGGCAATACTCACGTGCGACTTACTTAAAGGCCGTTGGGACTTAGTTTACTTATCCGTGGCATTAGAGTAGCCACGGTGGAATTTGAAGACTTTGTTTCTTGTGTAGACCCTTTAGCCTTAATTAAAAGGGGTAGGTAGAATTGGATAGAATTTAGGAGAATTCTTTTATCATGATGTTCATTTATTGGAGGGGCATGGCTCTCGGTCTTCGGTCTTTAGAACATGCGAAACTTGATCTTGACAATAAACAATCATTGGCGTGCGTTGTCAAGTGTACATATACGTTGATTGGGGTTAATGCCGAATATTTGTAGTCATAGGAAGGATGCGCTTAGATGGCAGACGCAAGGTATGTGCTTAATTCCGTCCATATTTGGAACTATAAACCGGAACCTTATTAGATTCAAGAATGTGTTAGGTAATATTGCCAGTAGACGTTTCGTATGCACAAAGTCATTGAATCTATGCGATTTGAGGTGAATTAAATGAGATTAATGATCTTTATCACTGAGAATAAGATGACTCCATTTACTGCTACATGGCTCCTACTAAATCTTATATCTAAAGGATCTATTTCTCCAAAATTTAAAGTATCGAACTCTTTTAATATTGAGAAGTCTAATTCTTGAATACTACTTACCAAATTGACTAAAATTTTTTCACCGATGCCTTAAAGCACAGCCAGGCAGCTATATGCTGTGATGAAATGGCCTGTAAAAAGTAAGGTACAACACTTAAATTATACATATAGGAAATAGTATTGGATTCAGATCCTCCTGATAAGCAGTAGCCGCATATGATAGTAGTAGAGTGGTGATTTACAATACAAAAGAAGTCTCCTCTCACACGACCCTTTAGATTTAATGGTTGTGTGACGCTAGTGCCATGTAGGAAAGTTTAAGATAACAGAGCCGCACAGTACCAGCACCAAGAAATTTGGTGATGCTAATAATTTTGTAAAAGTCATCTCAAATCGGTAAGGTCGATCCAATTAACTGAACGGCCATTTGTTAACAAGGGCCTGTGAGATCTCTCATCTTTACCATGAGAATCGGCTTATCAGTATTAGTTTGGGTGCTTATCCCATTAGCACATGCCTTTTCTCTTTGGAGTTTGGGCTCAAAGCAAGATTTGTTGCATCTCGACGATAATGAGTTTGGTAAACCATATGCACACATACGTCCTAAAGTTGTCATAGTATCCATGTTCACCTGGGAACAAATCCCTTGGTTTGAAGCAATCGATTTCCACCATAATGTAACTGTTCCGGGAATGTTTTATCTCTTCCCTCATGTCAGATGTAACAGAGATTACAGCATCTGTCAGCTAACCACCGGTGAAGGAGATATCAACGCTGCCTCAACATTAACAGCATTTGCATTATCGCCCAAGTTTGATTTGTCTAAGACTTATTTTCTTATAGCGGGTATAGGTGGAGGTGAGCCACATCTCACCACTTTGGGCTCAGTGACATTCGCTAAGTATGCTATCCAGGTTGCCTTAGAACACGAAGTTGCATATCAAGATTATAGTGAAGCACATCCTGATTGGCCCGTTGGGTATTTTGCCTATGGGTCCAAAGATCCGTGGTCGTATCCTGCGAATGCATACGGAACAGAAGTGTTTGAATTGAATGAGAATCTTCGAGATAGAGCAGTTCAACTAGCTCAAAATATCCCATTGCACAATGGCTCGGAAGCCAATCATGAGTTCAGGCAATTATACGAACAACCAGTGGCTAAAAGTTTACCTCAAATTGTTAAATGTGATGTTCTCACCTCCGATGCATATTGGAGTGGGGCCACCTTAGGTGACTACTTTTCCGATTATGCTCGTATGATGACTAATGGATCAGCAGAATACTGTGCTGCTGCACTGGAAGACAATGCCTCATTACAAGTATTTGTAAGGATGCATCTGATCAAGTTAGTTGATTTCAGTCGGGTCATAGTAATGAGAACCATTCTGAATTTTGTTCGTCCTCCACCACTTTATGCCCATGATACCGTGAAATTCTTCACTGGAGTATCCCAGGGAGGAATTGAAGGTGCCACCGCCAACCTTGTTCGTGCGGGAATGCCCATCATAAATGACATTTTAACGAACTGGTACTCTGAATATGAATTGGGACTGAAATATTCCCCTACTAATTATATTGGAGATATTTTCGGAACCTTAGGAGGTGAGGCTGATTTTGGTAGGGCTGATTTCATCGAAGCATAGAGGAAATGAAAAGAAAAGTAATTGCAAATAGAATTATAGAGATTATTACACATTAACCATGTCTCAATTATATATGGAGACTCACAATTGAGCCCCGAATACAGTTAGTAATGCATCTTTCTTTTTCTTTCTGTCGGCCGTTCATACCTTGAACAATCGACCTCCTCTATTACTTCTCACTTGGCTACCCAATGATACCATAATTCATAGTTACATCTCAGTTACCTTCAAATCTTTACATCACTCCAACCACAGGAAATTTTCAACACCTACCAAAATGCCCGTAAGCCCCATCCATCTCTACGGCATCAGAAAGGAGATAAGTTTGGTAAAATTGATAGCGGTAACCGCAAATTCATATACGTGTACTGCCAAATTGGTTGCGTATCTTCAAGCTGTCAAATCGATGGTCAGTCTTGGCAAATCAATGTCAATGTCAACGTTAAAACACAATACGCATAATCGAATGATAGCTAGAAGAGACCTCTATCTTTTCATTCTGTAATATCATATTGTAATTAATTCCATGGTGATCGTTATCCGCGCTGCACCCTATTGTCTCTGGTTGCCCAATGAGATGTGATTCTAGAGTTATGTCCGTCTCAAGATACTGAAAGTAAGCGTTCACAAAACGAGATTCCCAATCCAAACATATTTTCGGGAATAACTTTTGATATATTAGAGATTGGTAACCAACATGGTAACCAACCTGTAGTTTATTTTATTGTTGAAAATATCGAAAGGTAACAGAACTTGAATGGACTGCTATCAACTCTCATCGTTTACAACTGAAAATTTTTCAATTGAAACATCTTAGCGTATAGTAATCAATTCCCTGTCAACTAACAGATAATTAACACACCCACAACACCCAAGAGCTTCCGTCGGACCTCGAGACAACACCGCTGGAATGCTCTTATCGCACCAAATTGTCAGCGCCGTTGAGTTGTTGTTGTATATAGGTTTTAGCGATTGTAATTTATCATTTTCAATATGTTCTTTATGCAGACTGTTTATAGTTTCTTTTACGGAGTAGTAATTTCATTACCCTTTTAGTCCGGGTGCGTTAGCACAATATAGTCTGAGTAAGTTTATGTGTTTTGCGATTATTAGCTTTCAAAAGAGATAGATAGGGGCAACCGATTCGACCCGATAAGATTCAATTCTATGGTTCGCGATGCCTTTCCTATCAACTATTGCGCTTTGAATAGTATAAATAGTCAAAGGTTTACCCAATGTTCAAGTTCCAGTTGTAGTTTTACTTGATATCCATCAAGAACTCTCCTCTCTTCAATATGCGTTTAGAATTTTTGGCATCTGCCTTCCTTGCAGCCACTGCAACCGCATTTCCCATCTTTGGCAAGAGAAGTGCTAACACCACCTTCTTGGAAGAATCAGTTCCTGACTCTTCAACCAACAAATTGGAAACCAGTTATGGTAAGCCCTTTGCTATCTTTCAACCCAAGGTTGTGATTGTGTCTATGTTTTTCTACGAACAAGACCCTTGGTTGGAAAACATGAAGTTTGTCAACAACATCACTATTCCAGGTCTTTCTCCTATTTACCCTGACGTTCATTGCACAGCTGATTACGCTGTTTGTCAAGTTACTGTTGGTGAAGGTGACATCAATGCTGCTGCTTCAATGACTGCTCTTACTTTATCACCATTGTTTGACTTTTCCAAGTCTTACTTCATGGTTGCAGGTATTGCAGGAGGTGAACCTCAACACGTCACATTAGGTTCTGTCACTTTTGCCAAGTATGCCATTCAAGGTGCTTTGGAATACGAAATCGCTTATGCTGACTACCATGAAACCAACCCTGATTGGAAGACCGGTTACTTTGCATATGGTACTAGTGACCCATCTGCTTATCCCGAAAATGTCTATGGTACCGAAGTATTTGAATTGAATGAAAAGTTGAGAGACAGAGCCGTCGAATTGGCTAGCTCAGCTGCTTTGAACAATGGAACTGAAGGAAATGCTAAGATGAGAGAATTATATGAATTTGAAGCTGCTCAAAACCTTCCTTCAGTAGTTAAGTGTGATGTCATGACAAGTGACAATTACTACTCCGGTAACACTTTAGGTGATTATTTTGCTTTCTGGGCCTCTCTTGTCACTAATGGTACTGCCACTTACTGTGCTACTGCTCAAGAAGACAATGCTCATTTGGAAGTCTTGACCAGAATGACCGTTCACGGTATTGTTGATTACGACAGAGTCATTGTTATGAGAACAATTTCAGACTTTGCTAGACCTCCACCATTGTACTCTAACGACACTGTTAACTGGTTTACCAATGTGTCCCAAGGAGGCAGCTCTGCATCTGTCGCTAACTTGTACTTGGCTGGTTCTCCAATTGTCAACGACATCTTAGAAAACTGGGATGCTATTTACAAGGACAACACCTTGTACAAGTCCGAAAACTATGTTGGTGACTTGTTCAACACTTTAGACTCTGGTAACAGAGACATTAGTGCTGAATCTTTCCTCATCAACTAATTGATATCCCCGACCTTATACTTTCAAAAGTTAGAACAAAATCACTCGTTTCTTTAGTTCGCAAATTACAATTATTTAGATATAATTATTTAAAAGCTTTCCTTACATTTTTCTTCATTCTATTTTTGCAACCTTGAACGTAAATAACGTTTAATACGTATATGTAATATTATTATTTTGTTGACCAGTTTTAGTCGAAAACTAATACCTACCATTAGATCTACTAGCAAACTTCCAGAATGACCATTCATAGTGAGAGTACAACGGATGCATTGTGCCTTAGTTATTATGTCGAGCACGTGATAACTAAACTTGAATCCTATTAATATAACACCTAAAATATGTATCGAGCAGCCTGGCTAGCTCAATCGGTAGAGCGTTTGACTCTTAGTCTTGTACAAGAGAAGCGATCAAAAGGTTGCGGGTTCGACCCCCGCGTCGGGCTAAATACCGAACTTCGTTCACCATTATTTTTTGTTAGCATTTATGTTTAAACTAAGGGGGTTTATCCGTGGGTTTTGTTTATACCTAACATAACCAGGAAAAATCTATTTCAGTATGATATTAAGTCTATGCAAAAGTGGAAAGCATTTAAAAATAATGAAGCTAGCCACGAGGGGAAAAAAGAATGAGTAAGAGTGTAGCAGACTGCAAAGATTCAATAAGTGATATCTTCAGCATTGTGCACTAAATCCAAGAGATATAATGCAAAATTTATTAGATAGACTATTTCTAATAGTTGTGCATCGCGTACCCCAAAGAACAACTCCACCCAAAATATAATGATAAAAAACTAACTTCATAAGTAGCTTTATAGATGTAGATGATAGTTCCACTTAATCTTTTGTAGGCAGATATAAAGCACGAGTGCTACCAATGCAAGGATCATTAATAGAATGATTATCCATTCATCGAACGACGACCCTGAACCTGAACGTCGTTTTGACGGTATATTGTTACTTGATGAGCGAGATTCACACGACGAGATGGGAGTATTTTTTAATATGCCCTTTTTGAATCCACCCCACATTGAATTATTTCGTATATTCGAAATAACTGGTGTACTTGATGAAGACATCATATTAGTGCATATTGAAGATGCCTTGGAAGTTGCTCTTCGCGGCTTGCAAGGGTCAGTGATTTCTCTGCATTTAGGGTATACTTTACGATCTCCTTCAATAACATCACCAACAAAGTAAGGAGCAAGCATGAACAAAGCATCATCAGAATGGCCAACATCTTCAAATGGTTCCGTGGCATCAACACCACCGCAATCAAAAAGAACCTCCTTCCCTCCTGGGTGATCTTGTGCAAATAGAGTTATATCAAAGACTTTATTATAAATAACCATCCAAAGATCATCCGGATGTTCGTGACGTTTAACTTCTTCTAAGGTATAACGTCGTACCTTCTCCATTTTATTCATTTATTAATTTCCAGGTATTTGGTTATGAATGTTTGAATGTCCATATAAGCACAAATAAGTATCGCTAGTTAAGCAGGAATAAGATAACCACTAACTGCGTATTTTATGGCTTTGATTGTATCAAATACGCGCCAACTGAATAGATATACTTTTAGTGTATTAATGCCAATGTTGATACGAGAGTGGGAAGCAATCGTGAGAGGATGCCTTCACTAGAACGAGCTCCACACAACAAATAGGAGTAATCAAAGAATATGCCAACGAGTCAAAGGTTATAAACAAACCAAAGGATTATATAGTCACAGCACGATAATATTAACGGATAAAAGCCTACAAGATAGTTCCCACAACAATCAAATGGTTCATGTAGTTTCAAAGTCCGAAGTGCGTAATGGATTGGCCAATGTCAACAAAGATAAATAACGATTCGATTTACCTTTTACACCTTTGATTGATAAGAAAGTGGGCAACAACTATAAGGAATACGTAAAAGGAATCTATGAATCAGTAAATAGAGGAAGGAAGACGTGGAACAAAGGTAACCAGAAGAACGTAGTTTATCTTCGCAAATAACCCATTGGGGCGGGTAATGGAGGAAAAAAGTTGGTGGAGAAAGATCACAAACCTGGTGAACTGTGATTGTTAGAAAATATATTAGTTAAGTATAGGAAACGAAGCTGGCCAAGTCTATTATTTCAACTCTTAAGTATCACAAAACTATATTGTGACCCTAAGGAAGCAGAACCGTCGGCAGGAAACCACCATGTAGAAAAGCTAGCTGCGGCGTACGAAAAAGGACGAGGTAGTCCCTTCTCTAGCTTAACAGACATGCGTTAAGGTAAGATTTAAAGGAGATTAGGATCTGAGTTTGGCCCTAATTAAAATTATTCATAACGGCAATTAAATGATGAAACCTTATAAGTTCTGAAGGAATAATAAATAGTAGTAATAATAACAATAATAATAATTACGAAATAGCAGGTCAAGGGTTTTGAATTTCTGGCTGATATTATTAAGGTCCGTCTCTTCCCATTCACATTCCATTGTCGCAAAAATGTGTTTCACTACTTTTGAATTTAAAGGGTTATTAGTCTTTATTTTTCAACCGTTTACACTCTCTGTCTATTTCAACGTCTACCTTAATCCTGTCTAAACAATGAATACTTTTTAAACGCTAAATTGTGAGGATCAAAGCCTGGGTCCAACCTTGATGTTTTAGATTTCGCTCGCTTGAGGGAAATGCCACATTCCAATAGAGATCAGACCTTTAGAGCTTGTAGCCTAAAACAAAATAATACCAATGTGAATACTACGATGATTCCTGACCTAGATGAGCGAACTCTTATGTATGTTTTTCTGTATTTATGTATTTCCATGTTTAATCCGATTCTCCCGCACCCACCATAATGACATCCTAAACAAGATGATTTCGCTTACATGTCCTTACTCTAACCCAGATCAGATGCTTGTTGCTTCTATCATTGTGATTACATACTACAAAGCTTGAACATTATGCTAGGTGGCTTTTACCATCTCCCTAATATTGTGGATGATCTTACCGAATATCTCTTCTTTTGTTGGTTACTGTAAACTCGAATTTCAACTTTACAGCCCAGGATTCTATCATGCAGTTTGTTGGCCCGCATACAACTAGAACAAGAATTCGTATTGTTGTCACTGCTGATGAAGATTGTAAGCAATACCAATCGTTTCAGGGACTTCTTGTTGCAGTGCTTTGGTGGTTGTGAAAGGATGACGACCTGTGAACTTCTAAACTAGCACAAAAGATACTATTAAGCAACAGTAGTTGGTAAAACCAGTAAAAACGAAAGCCGTAATTTCATATGGAATGAGTTTCAATTACAGCAATTTCAAATAGTTTGAAGAATATCCAATAGAGATAAACTACTATCTATTATGTAAAGAAGGCCATTTTCTTTCATATATATGAAGATGAAGATTCTGAACAAATTGCGTTGAAAAGAAAACATGATAGTATTTAGTTTCAAATTGAATTAAATACTATGTGGTTGACTGCTAAGTTAATTGATATGCTGTTCCTACCACAGGTGCTTCCTCTTTCATAAAAATATGGTGAACTGAATGAATTACGTAAGCTGAAACAACAAACAAACCGACGAATTTTTCTTACTGTTTTAGGACGTTCGATCTGACATGAAAATGGTGGTGCTATCAGTTGTACTTATTGGACTTTGATAGTGTCACGCTGATCTACAGAGACCTACAGGATAATAAAGTTGTACTATACAAGATTATACCAGTAGCTTCAATATAAAGTTTTAGTATTCTGGTTCAAAAACAATAAACAACGCATTACTGGGGTAAATTTGAAAATAATAAATATGTCCCACCGTCATCAGCATAAGGCAACAGCTGCTAACAACGAAAAGAACCTCGCTATACTTAAGCAACTTCTTCGAGAAACACCCAACAGAACTTGTGCTGATTGTAAGACTTCTCAACACCCTCGTTGGGCATCATGGTCTCTAGGATGCTTTATCTGCATTAGATGTTCTGGAATTCATAGGGGAATGGGAACTCACATTTCCAAAGTCAAGTCAGTTGACTTAGACACTTGGAAGGATGATGAAGTGGAAAATATGATCAGATGGGGTAACCAAAAAAGTAACCAATTTTGGGAAGCCAAGTTGCCCGATGGGTATATTCCTGATCTGTCCAAGATTGAGAATTTCATCAAAACAAAATATGATATGAAGAAATGGGCTGCATCCTCCAAATTACCTGACCCTCTGACTTTAGGGAAGGCCTCTTCTTCAAGAGGTGCGAATCCCGGTTCTGCTAACTCAAATATCAACAGCTCTAAGCCTGCATCAACCAATTTATTAGATGATGATGAAGAGTTTGGAGACTTTTCAGCCAATTCTTCAGGTTCTATAACACCACAACCAACTCCAAAGAGCAATAATAAACCTCCTGCGCCAAAGTTATATTCTCAACTGACTTCTCAAATCAATCTGTTGCCACCTGTACCTCCCAAAGTTCATGGTACATCGCAACATACAGTCTCGACTTCTGCCATTGGGAACCTGAATATCGCCACACCTCCTACTCCTAGTGCTAATAATGGTCGTGCTGACTTAAAGAAATCAATCTTGTCCTTATATTCTTCTCCATCATCTTCCAATTCATCTTTCTTCAACAATTCCAGCTCTATTCCAGCGCCTAGAAATAACTACAATAGCTCTACTTCTACAATTACTAACCCTGCATTGCTTAGTAACTCATTACAATCATTGAATTTAAGCGGACAATCGACCTTGTCTCAGAGATCATCTAGCCCTCAGGTACGTTCTGCTGTGACCTCTGAGACGACAAAATCCACAAGTCAATGGAACAACGAATGGAGCAGCCAATCAACAAGCACGTCCAAACCTTTAAACTCAAATTCCACACCAATGGATGATGAATTATTGAAGAATGTATGGGGTTAATTTTCTTATCATTGTTGCTTACAGTATAATACTACGGGCATTTATTTACAGATTGAAATTGGTGTTTGCGATCTTATAGAGTAGGCATACATTCATCGCTTTCAATCATCAATTTTGACGCTTTGCTGAGCATGAGGTTTGACATAAACTAACTTTTTAATCAGAATCATAATACGAATATATTTCTTATTAGATATTTTTCAAAATAATGTAAAACTTAAAATTCTTCTTGAATATATGAATTAGTGGCCACCAGTTGTAGGCAAGCCTACGTAAACCTTGAAGGAGTCATAAATTAACCATTGACAGCCTGTCAAAGTACCAATCATGACAATTCTTACTGGTAACCCGTTCCACAAACCTACAAAGCCAATACGGTTATAGATTCTGCCTACTGCGGCACCTATACTTTCAGTAGCTGACTTTTCGCTTGTGACCTTTGAGACCATAACATCAGCTGGGTGAGAAACAATGGCGCAAAAAATACCTGCAATATAACCACCTAAGAAAGAGATTCCAGTCTTTTCAAGTTTTGAATACGACTTGTATGGACGACCCAAGTAACTATAGATACCTTCAACGACTCTTTCAAAAGTTGCAAACTTAACCATTGTGTAAGGGATTTGTCTCGCCCATAAAGGGACTAAACCTTTATATAACCCACCAATTCCTTCTTGGGCTGTAATCTTCTTCCAGCCATCTAATGCAGATGTGGCATATGGTGGAATAGTTGTTTGGGTTTTCACTTTAATGGTTTCAAATGGACATAACATAATATCGGCAAGAAACTCGGCCGATGCACTTGCGGCCAAATAAACTCCTGTCCGATACTGCGAAGCCTTCTCAGGACCCACAAGATCACTATATGTCTTTTTAAAGTATTCATAGAACCCATACTTACCTGCCCCTTGAAGTGTATATCCAATGAATGTGGCCCCTACACCAGTCCAAATAGAATCTCCAGAAGTTCTAAGAATTGTCTTCCAGCCTTGAATGTTGGAAGTGTAAAGTTTCGGATCGACTTGTCTCCTACATTTGACAAGATCAAGAGGAGTGACTAATGAATGTGTGGGTCCACAAGCAAGCATACCACCTAAGGTACATGCTGCGTAGTATTCGGGGGAGTACAATACAATCTTGTCAGGCATAATAGTTTTTGGGAAACTTTAATTCAAGTTTTATGAATACGAGATCAATCAGAAGCTTCAATTAAATGATTGTAACACACCGTATATTAAATCAGTTTAAGATCTAATAATAATCAAAAATTTTTTAATATTGAAACAGTTTGTTTTCTGTCAGGCGTTGACTATTTTTATATGTTTTTTGTTATCACCGTACAATATCGTACCGGCTCCACTGGTTTCCGTCTTTGTTGCTTAATCCCTCGATTCTAATACCCCTTAATTGATGGTTGTGTAATACTGCATGTTCGCAACCGCAACAACCGAGTTTTTAACTTGAAGAAGCATTAGCGAGTTTGCTTTTATTTGGCCGATTACTTTGCGAATGGATCGTTCGAGTAAATAATATAACAGTTAAAAGATGTAGTGAATTAGCTGAAGTGAAGCTCACAATATTCAATCCGGTTTGAACTTGGTATTGTCAAAAGTTGAATATAATCTACATGGAACTAAGTGTCGTGCGAATCTCAGTCGACTCAAGGTTGAGGGTATTTTATAGCCGACTATTGATCGGAAACTATTGAAAAGTAATTCCATACATATTGTCATATTTCTCTGACTGAAACAAAGAAGAAAATCACAGATATGTGGTAATCATACGTATATCTAGATACACCTATAGAAAAAAAATGTAAAGTAAGTACGTTTTAACAAAAGGACGTTCTTTTCAATTCATTGAGCACCTAACTTGAGGAAGAAAGCACTTTAGTGGTTATGATTTTAGTGGGTACGGTTATGTAATCAAATTCACAGTATAAAATGCTGCCGTAGTTATCGTCTGGCCAATTCCCATTTCACCTCAGTAATGCTAACTTCTTCTCCTACCTTGTCATCGTAGTCATACCATTCACTTTCTTCTAAATCGACTTCATCAAAATGAGTACCACTATCAGATCCCACGCACTGGAACCGACCTTCTGGGTTAAACTTTTTAAGTTCCATACCTCTGGAATCGATTTCCAAGATAGTGGCCCATTTGCCACTTTCCGACAATGACTCTTTAGTTCTAGTTATGGTGGTGGACTTCTCGTGTCCACAAGATGCACATTTATAAATGAACAGAGCATCTCCACGGGACTTCTGTAAGTCATGCTTCTCAAACAGATTGATGGTAATGGGTCTATCATGTTCTTCACGACAGTTGGTGCACTCAATGACAAAAGTGTATTCAAAGGGAGAATCAGTAGTATCCACAGGTTTCAAGTCCGTCACATTGGACAACTCTCCAGTAACTTTCAATACGTATTGACCCATTATATACGGTAAACTATAATGATAATCTTTGGCAGGAATGTTAAAATTACTTGACAAAAATTCTTACTGTGATTTTGGTTTGATTTTTGTGGAGTTCAATCTTCGCATAATGGATGGACCAAATCAGATAAATGGAAATGCTACAGAAGATTCATTCGATACATCATTTAGTATTCGTTGGCGTAATCAAACCAATAAAGCGTAGTTTTCGAATGGAAGTTGGTTTATTCCCATTTCAATTGAATCATGAATAGAATAGAAGTACGCCATATCGTCAGTTAACTGTCAACTGTCTTGCACATAGAAAGTGGAAACGATTAAGTGAATGGCTTTGGACTATCAAGCGTTTTCATAATACAACCAGAAGTAGTTGTATTTAGGTCAAGTAAAAGTATTTGCAACCAGTTGAGTCTTGTCTTTAGGAATGAAACCCGATCAATTAGAGATACCAGAACTCACTCAATGGGGGATATTCCCGCACAAAAAAGGTCCTATATATAAAGCGTAAAACAAAGCGATGCAACAAACCACTAAAAACGGAAACGATCGACGGACTTCAGTCACAAGAGCTCCCACTGATTTTATTGTGATTAGTAACTAGCCCAGCAAACTATGTTTGTAACAATAGTCTTTCTACCATCTTAGATTTTTTATATATTATCTCTATCACTGAACGGAGTTATCTTGCCAAAAACCGCTGCTTTCGCCTTGGTAGCGCCCACTAAGAATAATTACACAAACTTCTTAGGACCTCTCTTTCCGAAGAGCAAAATCACAGAACAAATCATATCGGAGGTTGATTTCCATGGTCCTGTGAATCTGCTGTAAACCAATAATAAGCTGCTATTAGCACAAGTACACTTTTACAGAGCTAAAAGGAAGTAGAGGACGGGCATATATATATATATATATATATTAGCTTTTTGCAAATATCGGAAGCAAAGGACTCTGATTTTGGTTAGGAATCATTAGGCTTACTGGCGTTAGCTTTAGTAGGAGGTTGGTAAACTTCTTCTCTGTCAAGAATTTAATAGAGAAATAACTTGACACAGAGATGAGCCGAACGTCAAACAATGCGTTCCATACTTCAGTAGCTAATACTATGACAGCGTCAGAGAAAAATAGTGATGTTAGTGACTTCCAAGATATAGTACATGGTGAAGATCTACAATTTCTGCATCCTATACAACATGAAATACACCCTTTACCAATCAATTTACCTAAAAAAACAATAAGTCCTTCTATATGGCTCTCTAAGTTGAGCACAAGTCAACTTATCACTATCTCCGGAGCAGCCAGTGGTTTTCTTGCAGGGATAGTGGTTTGTCCCTTGGATGTGATTAAAACCAGGCTACAGGCACAAGGAGCAGCCAGAATAGCAGTCCAAGAAATAGGAGCTAAGGTAAACACAAAATCATTAGTTGAATTTCCTGGATTTAAATCAACGGTGGCTTCCATATTCAAAAACGAAGGCATTAAGGGGTTCTATAGAGGGTTGGTACCAACAATGATTGGCTATTTGCCAACATGGACAATCTATTTTACAGTCTATGAAAAGACTAAGCAAATATATCCCAAACTTAATGAAGAATATTTGAATGTTAAATATGAATCTTTTAATCATTTTTGTTCTGCATTAACAGCTGGACTTGCTAGTTCCATAGCTGTGAACCCTGTTTGGGTTGTGAAAACAAGATTAATGATTCAAACAAATGATCGTCAACAATTTCCAGATAGAACTTATTATAATGGTACTATGGATGCATTCCGTAAAATGTACCGCGAAGAAGGAATTAGAGTATTTTATAGTGGGTTGGTGCCATCAGTGTTTGGACTTATCCACGTAGGCATCCATTTCCCAGTATACGAGAAGTTGAAGAAAGTGCTACATGTTACAAATCATAAATCGCATGAAAAGGAATTATCATTAGGAAGACTCATCTTAGCTCTGGCAGCTTCAAAGATGATAGCAAGTACCATTACTTATCCTCACGAGATTTTGAGAACCAGAATGCAAATCCAGTCATCCAACAAGCGTTGTCTCACGCATATGGGTTTTGTTGATACTGTCAAACTGATATTCAAGAGAGAAGGTATAAAGGGATTTTATGCTGGATATCTTGTCAATTTGTCTAGAACAGTACCTGCATCTGCCGTCACACTTGTTAGTTTCGAGTATTTCAAGAGTTATTTATTGACTATCTGTGGCAGGGTATGAAAATCGACGATATTTGACTCCCCTTCTTTGTATTCATAGACTTATTTATTATGCATACCTCATTATAGATACATATATTCAATTAGATTATATTATATTACTTTATACTTTTCGCTTTTTAGTTTGTATGAGTGTCCCAATTAGGAAATGGAGATAACCTAACTTGTAGATCGAAAAACTGCTCACGTAATCTGAACTTGAAACAAATAATCATTGTCACTTTTTTATTCTACGTATCACATTAGAAACAAGCCATTAGGGTTCTTGTTCTGGATTGTTCATTTCTACATTGTGATTTGGATAAATGAGGGTATCTCATATATTGCTTGTATCTCAGCTAGCTGCTACTATCTGGGGTGCATCTATTGAGAAAGACAACGGAGCACAAGTTGCAAACATCAATGAAGACGGTCTGAATAAGCAAAAGGGAGCACCCGATTCTGAAGAAAAGAAGTCTACTAAGGGAAAAGAAAATGTTCAAGCTAAATTGAATAAAGAGGTATCCAAAAACAACAAAGTTAAGGTTAAAGGTGAGACATCAGATAAATCAAAGGGGAAGAGTGAAAAAGATGATGATGAAGAAAAGGATAAATCAGAGGAAAAAGATCAGACCGTCAGTGATATCAAGATACCTCCAATGTTAACGATGGATACCTTTGATAAAGAAGTTGGCAAAACTTTAACATTAGTCGAATTCTTTTCTCCTTTATGCTCTCATTGTAAACATTTTGCCCCCACATGGGAAAAGATTTACAGGGAATTCAAGCCAGAAATGGAGAGGTTGCAAATTGACATGAGACAAGTCGATTGTGTGGTGTCTGGTGATTTGTGCAATCGTGAACAAGTGATGGCGTACCCGGATTTGAGATTGTACCATTCAAATCCTAATGCAGATGTTAAATCAAGCGCTGAAGACGACAAAGATAGGAATAATAAAAAAAAGAAGAAGAAGGAAAGTACCTCTAAACATTTGGCGACATTTCCTAAAGGAAGACTTAGAACAGAAGAAAATATCAAAAAGTTTTTACGTAATTCAGCATCTGAATATAATGATGGAATTGATATTATGAGTTCCTCGAAGATGTTAAATACTGACGAGCTACTTCATATTGCATCTGGAGCAATTGACGAACCATATTTTGTTGCCTTTTTTCCATGCACTGAAAAGGAATGGAAAGATACAGATAAAACAGGTAAGAGCATGTTTAGCAGAAACTGCCTAGAGTGTGGTTCCAGTAAATTAATTTGGGACAAATTATCAAACAAAGTACCAATGAAAACAGGTCATTTTTCGTGTCTCACAAACCCTAATGCTTGCATATCTTTTGACCTCGCTTCTTCAACTTATTCTGATAACGAATCAACTCCCAAATATATGATGTTCTTACCTAAGAAAGTGGCTCACGTGGGTAAGATTGATTATAAGAAACCAATTGCTACTTTTAAAGGGTTGAAACTGTTTGCGGAGAAAATCTACAGTAACTATCACTATAGATTGTCTTCAGGCGAAACATTGCGGAGAGATAAGACAGTCGTCACCGAATTATCAGATCCTATTGAATACGAATATCCATTAGAAAATAAGATTTCTTTAGTTTATTACCATGATCAAACCATTGTTGAAGAGGATAAATCATTATTACCATACATATTGGAATATATTGCTGATTCTCCATTCAATTTCGACTTGAGAATTTGCAAGTTTGATAACGTGGAAAAGCTCTTGAATGAACAAAATCATGCTATTGTTAACTATGCTAATCTTTTGCAAAAAGATGAAGCTAAAAAAATTGAATATGATGAAAAAATGAACATTATGACTGGATATACCACCAAACCCACTTTGTTGATGTTTCATGAAAACAGCTTAATAAATCACGTTTTCCATAGTTATGCCCCTGAAGATATTAGAAGTTTCAAGAAGGTTAAGAAATTCCTTGATTTAAATAAGTTTCCATTGCACCAAGAATTGACACCTGCCCTTATTCCCCAATATTTCAATCCTAAAGCTAAAAAGCAGGATGATCTTCAAGGTAAAGTAGTTGTTGTATTTTTAGATACTAAAGACGAGAAGCAAACAAATGATGCATTATCCAAGATAGCTTTAGCAGCACATTCTTATCATTTATCACATCAAAAATATTATTATGATGAGGTTCTCGAAGGTAGAAAGTTGAAGATTGAAAAGACGAAAAAATTAAAGCTAAAGAAACAAAAAGGGGACAATAGCGTTGATGTTGTCTCTGCTATGAAGGAAGAAGTACCTCATAATTTTGATTTAAACAGAGTTCTGTTTGTTTTTATTGATTTATCATCCGATGTTTTTGCCGAAGAGGGTAGCATCTGGAACATTGATAATAAGCAATACGCAAAAGGCGATGCGGTTATCTTATCTAATGACAACAAATATATGTGGGAGACTGATTTGAATGGTACCCGATTAAGAAATGATCCTGAAAGAGTCACGGAAGTTCTTTTATCCTTGCTAGATCCCAATTTAGCCAATGGTAGGAAAGCAGCATGGAGATTGGTAGGTAGTCCCTTTAATAACTCTGTTCCTTTTATGAACTATATTCATATGCATGGATTCCTTGGGTATTTGGGTCTTTTCATTGCACTTTGGAGCTGTTTGAGCCTCCTAAGAGGAAGTCGAAGAAGAAGAAGAAGCAGACATAATGGAAATTCTTCTCTGGTTAGACAAGGGATTATTGGGAATCACATCAACAGTCCCAAAAAGGATTGAATCCTAATAGAGTGTAATAAAACTAATTAGCTAATAAAGAAGTCTTAACTGTTTAGCCTCTAACTCTATGAGTTTTCTATAACTGTTATGCAAAGGTATCACTTCAAAGTTTATACCTGGAATCCCCAGAACTTCACTATAGCTGGGGATCTTCTTCAGTGGTGGAATAATAGTACCCTCACGTATTATACAACATTCCTCAATTACAGAGCCACTAGAAAGTGTAACATTGTTTTCTACTATAACTCTACTCCCTATACTCTTCAGCATCACTTTGGATTTTGTTCCTATAATGACATAAGACCCTAACGTCAATCCTGAACCCTCAGGAGGTAAAAGCTGACATTCTTCATGTAGATAGCACATCTTTCCTATGCGAATACTCAGTGGAACGTTCTCCTTTGTGGGTACATCACCTTGAAGCAAAACATTTTGACAAATGGTAGTGTTCCCACTTATAAGGATTCTATTGGACCCATGTATCTGGGTCTTTTTATTGATTCTGTTCCCTGTAGTTGTCTCTAGCCATTCGTCATTCATTGGCGTCAATACGGTTCAATCAGGTACAAAACAAACAATGCTTGTGTTTTTGGAAACACTTCAAGTGCTTTAAAGGAACACGTGTATTGACTAGGGTTTACGTACAGAATAAATGGGGACACTTATTATTTTGGTCTAATGAGTATCAGGAGTATATATGAGAACGAGAACGCGTACATCTGAGCATTCTAGTTATTTAATACACCCTATAGGTACTTGTACTACAACTACTACATAGGAAGAACAGAATCAAGATCTATGATTACATGTAACCGTTCAGCGAATATTATTATTATTGATATTATTATAAGTGGATCTAACTTCTTTTCTTGTCTCCCCACCACCCCCATCCACGATTGTTCGTTCTCTCCACCCGCGTTCCTCATCATTTGTCCTACGGTGTAAGCACTAATTTGAACGGCTATTTTACGTAACTGTCATAGTAAGTAGCATGGAACAAATCTCGCATGCAGTGCACACAATAAGATCATAATGTCGTCGACATTTTACAACCGTGTCACAGCGAAAACACGACATGTATATATAAAAAGTCCGAAAAACTTGGAAAATGCCAAATAACATCGTTTTACCTGGACTCTCTCTCTTTATCATCGACTTCAAAACAAGAATAATGTCTGATAAGGTATTTAGAATCGACTGCGGTTACCAAAACTACGACTGGGGTAAAATTGGTTCGACTTCTGCTGTTGCCCAATTTGCTTCCACATCTAATGTCAATACTGTTATTGATGAGCATAAGCCTTATGCGGAATTATGGATGGGTACTCATCCAAGTGTTCCCTCCATTGCCGTTGAAAACGGTAAGAACTTGAGAGATTTGGTTGGTTCTGATCCCAAAGATTTATTACATCAATCAATCATTGATAAGTTTGGTTCCTCCAAGGAATTACCTTTCTTATTTAAAGTTTTGAGTATTCAAAAAGTATTGAGTATTCAAGCTCACCCTGATAAGGCTTTGGCTGCTCGTTTACATGCTGCTGATCCTAAAAACTATCCTGATGATAATCATAAGCCAGAAATGGCTATTGCTGTCACTTCTTTTGAAGGTTTCTGTGGTTTCAAACCTTTACAGCAACTTGCTACAACTTTAAAGACTATTCCTGAGTTCCATGCCATCGTTGGTGATGAATTAACCAATAAATTCATTTCTGGTATTGTTCCTGATGCCAAAGCTGGTTCTAAAGAAGATGCTTCCAACAAAGAATTATTGAAGAAATTATTTGCATGCGTCATGAACACTGAAGACTCCATTATTTCTTCCAAGGCTTCAGAATTAGTCAAGAGAGCTGAAACTGAACCTCAAACTTTTGATTCCATCAACGAAGGTTTAGCCGAATTGATTGGTAGATTAAATAAGCAATTCCCTAACGATATTGGGTTATTCTGTGGTTGTTTGATGTTGAACCATACCTGTTTACAACCTGGTGAAGCTATATACTTACAAGCTAACTGCCCTCATGCATACATTAGTGGTGATATTATTGAATGTATGGCTGCCTCTGACAATGTTGTTAGATCTGGTTTTACTCCTAAGTTTAAGGATGTTCCCAATTTGGTTGAAATGTTGACCTACGACTATGAGTCTGTGGAAAAGCAAAAGATGCCTTTGTTATCCTTTGATAAGTCCAGAGGTGAAGCATCAAGATCTGTGTTATACAACCCGCCTATTGATGAGTTTGCTGTGTTACAAACACTTTTCGAAAAGGCCGGTCAAAAGCAAGAGTTTGATGGGTTCTTGGGTCCATCTATTCTCATTGCAACCAAAGGTAAAGGTCAATTGAAGGAAACTGCCACGGGTAAGACATTTGACGTCAAGGCGGGTTATGTCTACTTTATTGCCCCAGAAGCTGCTGTTGAATTAGTTTCTACATCAGATGATGTTCCTTTCACTTCATACAGAGCCTTTGTGGAGGCATAGACTTTGACACCGTTTGATACCTGACAATAATTCATAATAAACATACATAAGAGACGTATTTAACATTAGAGAGCCGACTTTGAATTTTCCTTCCAAACACGTTGCGCTACCATACGAGTTTACACAAAATCGCCTTTTTCTGTCCAGTAACCGTTCGAACCAAAATTTTCAATGGACGATACTTTATTTGGGTTAAGAAAATATAACGTACTCAAAGTAATTACTCAAGAGAATTGGAACGTAGGCTGGAGACAAGAAATTGGGCGGAAGCTGGGATCTTGAAGGAATATTAAGATAAGATAAGATATAATAAAATAAAAATGTCCGTTGTAGAAGAACAAAACCAAGTAGTTGTTGAAGAAACTGCTCCTACTGAAGAAGTTGAAGTTTCTGAAGAGGCCAAGACCGAGGAAGAACAACAAGTTGAAGAAGATCAAGCTGAACGTTTGAAGAGACAATCGGAGATTGATTCTCGTTCTATTTATGTTGGGAATGTTGATTTCCAAAGTACTCCAGAACAATTGGAACATTTCTTCAATGTCGTGGGTGTTATCAAAAGAGTAACCATTTTGTTTAACAAGTTCACTCGTTTGCCTAAGGGTTATGCTTATATTGAATTTGAAAATGTTGAATCTGTTGAAAAAGCTATTTCCGATTTGAACGAGAAGATTTTCAGAGGTAGAGAATTGAGAATAACCACCAAAAGAACCAACTTGCCTGGGTTCAACAAAAGGGGTGGTTACAGAGGTAGAGGTAACTTCAGAGGTAGAGGTAATTTTAGAGGAAGAGGTGGAAGAGGTGGAAGAGGTGGAAGAGGTGGAAGAGGTGGAAGAGGTGGATTTGCTAATGGAAGTTCCCCAGAAAGTGCAGATGCTCCTGTCACATCTGAAGCCCCTGCTACCAATAGTACAGAAACTGGTTCCGTTGAAAACTAGATGAATCTGGATCTTCCCTGTCATATGTCCAGTTCCATTGGATCAATAGTCGAATGTACTTCAATACGCTGAGTAGTAATGCATTTTTTTTATATCAACAAAATGGTATCTTAACTTTGTAGTCAGACTTTCCTTTTAATTGTTTTTACTAGGAATGTTTTATAAAAATGAGCTATTTTTGGTTCATGGAATATCTTGTAAGAAGATATGGTGTTTGGTTTTATGCTAAGAAAAAGTCCAGCACCAAATAATTTGACATAATTGTAGCTTTTGCACATTTTAAACGTCAATCTATTCACTTAAATACTGGAAAGCGCAACTAACGTCCTGGATTTCTATTAATGTATATAAAATTTCAGAAGTTTAGTTTCTGGCCAATAACATATCAGCTCGTAAAAACATTGATCTCGTAAACGAATTTACTATAGGGATAATTGCGCCCTTTCAGGCATATTGTGCATCGTATAAATGTACGAATCCCGTGTCCCGACATTTTTTTATGTACACCGAAAAGTGACATGAAATTCCATGTTAAGGTGAAACAAAATGAGATTATTGTAATGTGAATAAACGTCGATATGTATTCTCTATATTAAATTTTATTTTAAGGAATTGAAGAGAAGAGCAAGAAATAAAAGTCTTCAAAAAGAGCGAATGACAACATCAAATAATTTTAAGCAATAACACAATCCTTATCCTTCGCTGCATCCTTACCAGGTGAGCCTTCTTTGGAGGAAATTTTTAACCTCTTCTCTAACTTACGGGCAAGATCTTTGTCGACTAAACGACTAAGTGCCTTTTCACTTCCATTTTCAGCTGCCTTCGTATACCAAGTTTGAGCTTCATTACTATTTTTAATGCAACCAATACCCTTTTCGTAAAAGTTTCCCAAAGCGAATTGAGCCTTTGGTAATTGACATAATGCTGCACGATGCGCCCATTCAAATGCTTCACTTTCATCTTTAGGAAGAAATGGTTCAGAACCTACCAAATACCAAGCACACATGGCAAGCATAGATTCCGCGTCGCCTCCTAAAGCTGCTTGGGTGTAATAATGAATCAGTAAATTTGCATCTTGGGCAACGATCTCTCCGACTTCATAATTATGTCCCAAAATTGCAGCTGCTTGGATGTGACCTAAAGCTGCAGCTTGTGAATATAATTCCAACGCATATTTTTCATCAGGAAGGACAATATCTTGGAACCCTTGAAAATGAATTCGACCAAGTTCATATGGAGCAGCGGAGGTAAGCTCAGTAGCAACATTGGCAGCACGAGTTAACCATTTGATACCTGATTTCTTGGTATTGATGTCGTTCCCTAATCCCATGCGACCGTAGAATGAATAAATACCCAACTTATACATGGCTGCAGAATGGTTTTTGGAAGCAGCCATTTTTAAAAACTCAATAGCCTTACGAGCATCTCTTCCAGTTCCCAATCCTTCTTCGTAACAGTGTGATGCTCTATAAGCTGATTCTGTGTGACCATGCTTAGCGGCATGAAGGAAAAGTGCAAATGCATCCCTGTTTTCTACTTTACCAAAAGCTCCAGATGAATATGCATCACCAAGAAGATATTGAGCCTCAGAATAGCCCTTATCCGACAATCTGCGCAAATATTTGTGTGCTTCCTTAAGCAAAATACGCTTCAATTTTGCTTCGTTGATATCAAGTTGAGTATCATTTTCAGTATCCAATCCCAAATCTAAAGAATTACTTGATTTTGAACGTGAATGGGCCTTAACATTCAATTGGTTTGACAGTGAAGATCTTGGTGGAGTAGAAGTTGAAGATGACGGATGATTTTGACTATCCAAATCTAATAACAAAGCTGTTTGTAAGATATACTGGGCATATTGGAAAAGCACAGTAGGATCATTTGATTTTTTGGCATTCTTTTGATACAACTGAAGAGTTTTAATCCGAGGTAACAAGTTAGAAGAGTTATCACCCAAATATTGAGTAATATAACTTTGACTGAAATCCACCAAAGATGCATTATCGTTCCGGTCGTACATGAAGGACGATGCAGAAGACACTGAACGATTATGGCCCAACTTAGCATTGAACTGAGGACTAGCCACAAGTGATAAATTGTTCTCAGATTTACTAAAGGGGCCATTAACACCGTTGGCTGAATTTGTGATGTTTAAATTGGTTACCGAAGAGGTAGCCGAAAGGGCAACGAATGGAGGTGATTGGCCCGCGGAAGAAAAAGCTCGAGGTGGAGTATTTGGACCATATGATGGAGATGTAGCTAAATGTGCTGCATTATGATAAGGTACTGAGCCTGATCCTGATCCAGTTGCATTAGGAGATAAAGTTCCACCATTCCTCTTTGGAGGATAAGAGTAGCCTCCAGAATTATTGTTAGGCGTGGGTCCACGATGTCCTCCCACCGGGGGAATGGAAGAGTCACTAGAGGAAGCAGACAAAAGCGACTCAGTTATGTGTGGGGTAGTGCCCTCAAAAGTAGGAACAGATCCAGAGGATGTCTGATGTATTTGGAGTGGCCTATGATTGTCGGTAGTTGTGAAACGAGGCGATAATTGTGGTGCTGCTAAAGGTTGTTGTTGATGAGGGTATCCAAGTTTACTGGGTCCCACTGGAGAAGGTACCATAGGGGTATTCAAGGCTCCCTCTTGAATGGGATATGGAAGTGGTGTAGCTACTGTAGCTTCTTTAATTGTGGTGGCTTCCGATTTCATGGTATCTGAGACTGTCAGCGACGAAACTCCGGGTTGAGGAGACGAATGAAGTTGTCTATAAGGATGGTTATGGCTCATTATTACAAAGTAATATGACTAGATAAGAAAAGGGAGACTATAGTGGGAAGATAATTGAATAAGTTTGATTGGTGAAGCTGAATAAATTCTGATGGATGGAAAAAAATAAATGCTGGTAAATATCTGGAAGGATTTGACGCGTTCAGAAGGGGTCTGATGCCAAAAGTTGAAGTTTGAAGGGAACCTCAATAAGTTTTGGAAAGCAAATACTGAAGAATATATTAATGGTATTATTATTATATATAATAATAATAAATAATATTGTTTTGCTTCGTCTGTAAATTGCAGTTCCAAGGTCTTGATTTCAGTTTCCAAAGGTGTGTGCTGAATTGAAGCGATGCAAAAAGGGGGTTGAGAAAAACGTAGCCAAAATCAAAACGCCGACACTACCGGACAACCACACAAGTATTATCACAAACTTGAGTTAGATGTTTATCAAAGAAGAAACTATTTGATATATATATATGCAAGTTTTATATTAGTGGAATTCTTCAGGTCGATATGTACATATGTTATATAGTATAAATAATTAGTCAAACATGCATGGTGTTTATGTGTCTGGCCGGCAAACGGGAATAGTTTAACAATCGGACACAAATTGAGAGAAATTTTTTACTTCAGACAGACACCACTTTCTGGGTCAGGATACCAGAAGTTCACCTTGCACCACCACGCCTTCACATGCCCTAATTCGGAACCAAGCCATTGGCGGCGTCAGACAATTAGCTATAATTAGAGCTCTGACAGACAGGCAAATTGATATTGATAAGGGTTAGATGCCATCACAAGCGACAGTGGACCAAGGAACAAAAAGCATGAACCCTGTCACGTGGACTTGATTCTAGAACATGTAGTTCTCAATGGTTACCACATGACATACTACTAAAAAGGGGAACATACATCTCTGTGTACTTGCTTTATGAATAGTTTAGTTCTAATTCAATCTAATCTTCGTGCTACCATGTAAGGTCCGAAGCATTGTCTTGTTACTCTAGATAAATATACTTTTGTTGCAGAGTGTCTATAACTATAAAGACACTAATAATGGATTTGCCTCATCGCAAAGATGAGATTTCCGGTCGTTCTGCTTGAGTACGTGTGGGTACATGTGCAGCAACGAATAACCCATAATACGCCATAAACAGCCACCTTATGTTTACCATATCTGCTTCGTAAACCCGGTATTTCTCTGTCTTAAGGCAAGGTATGTTAACCGGCGTGAGAAATTGTCAGAAATTGCTTAATGAGCCACAAAATCAAAACTCTTTTGTCGTATTTATTTATTTTCTTTCAAAATTAAAACCTAAGCCCACCGGCCGACAATTTTACTTTTATCTGAAGAATAATTATCCAATTGGGAAATGATAATAGAATATACCATGTCCTGTCGTTACTTGTAACAATAATAACGCATCCAAGGGTACCTTCTACACAGCCTTCATTCGTGCCATTAATAGTAGATGATAGGTTGGAAATTGTCTGTCTCATGAATATATGTACATATATATACAAATATTAATATGTTGTTTCTTATAATTCAAAGTGCTTGCATAAATCTTAAACAAGATAAAACTTGTGCAAGAGTGAACAAAATAGAGCAAATCTATATATGCATACGTCAGCTTGTAGGATCCCACTACCCATTTTATACCCATGATGTCATGTTATTATGATCTAAAATAATTGGCAAATGCAGCCACAACAGCCACAAATACTCCCAACATAGAAAACCGTTGAACTAGCTTGAGTAATCCATCATTTTGTTCACGATTATTAATTCCACCATTATCTCTTCCCTTAATCTCATTTTCCAGTAATATACGGATTCTATCTTCAAGATCTAATTCATCCAAATTGATGGTACCACTATTTGCATCAGACTTTACCGACTTTGCGGCTACTGCTGCTGCTTTCACAGCTGCTGCAGTATCCTCATCAAGTTTCTTTTGTTTCACATACAGAAGATTTTGTTGATATAATTCTGGAAACTGTTGTCTGAACCTCACATTTTCTGAACAATTCCATGCTTTTGAAGCTTGTGCTAATTGTATTTTGGTATAATCAGAAGTCGTAATCGACCCCATTGTAGTTTCATCACCAGTCATAAAACTTAAAAGTCCAACTAAAATAGTCAGAACTGACCATGTTGGATTCCAAGTATCGGGATGGTAATCACTTATCAGTAAACAAAGTCTTGTATTACACTGAAACCGTCCCAGTGGTGTTATCATTATAATGCTGGGTGGCAAAAAGGGGTATTCCTTGGGAAACCGAAGTATCCCATGATATTGGCCATCTTCATAAGGTGTCTTTGGCGGGCCAGTGATCACATAGTGCCACTCAAGAATATTGGCGTCACTAGGCTTGGCCACAATATACTGAGGGGGACTAGCCTGAATGGATCTGTATTCCTTTGTCAATTTTTTCTGTGCTGGAGTAGAAACCATGGCTATATGTTGTGCTATCTATAATAAATAAGCGCTCTTGTAACTATGTAAATGTGTCTCAATCTTTATCATCCTTTAACACAAACTGTATAAATTTCGCTGTAAACATCCTGAGTCACGTGGCACACCAAGATCAAAAAGGATAAGAAAGAAGAGTATGTCCGATAGTTTTCCATACTAAGTTTGAAAGTACTTAACAAAAGGCGTATTATTGCTTGAGTATGTATAAATAATAAAGAAGAATAGCATTTTTGCAAATCAATCCAATTGTTTGAGTTTTTTATGACAGTTTTGTTCCAGTTGCAATGACCAATTTGATAGTTATTTCAAAGAGGTTTGACCCATCTTTGGCTATCTTTTGTGGCAATTTACCGTCCTTTAAAGCATCAATGGTGCTTTGAGTACTATGATTCATAATGAACTTTTCTGGCAAAAAAAGCTTAAGTTCGGCAAATGGGACAGCTGAAACGTTGCTAAGTCCTGATAAGTCACCAAGAGTTTCCTTTAACTTTTCTAACTTTAAACCTCCCATGTGTTGGACTGCACCACCTGGTGCTTTTCCTGGAGCAGTTTCCTTTTCGACATCTTCATTGTAGAAATCAATGATAACCAAATGACCATCTTTTTTTAAAAACAGGGCAAGTTTCTTTGTCACAGTTTCATAATTATGAATATGATGATAAGAAATAGTCAGAAAGATTAAATCAAATCTATCTTGAAATTGTGCTGTATCATCATTCAAAACATCATTAATAACAGCTTCAAACTTGATATCTGGATGAGTAACTTCCAATCTCTCGATTCGTTCAGTAAAAAGCAGCATAAAACTCTCATTAATGTCGATACCTACAACTTCGCTACCATTTTGAAGATAAGGAGCTAATTTCTCAGTTAAAGATCCAGTACCCACAGCAAAATCTAAAATCGAACGAGGTTCTTTAGATATCCATAAGTCAGATCCAGGTTTAGGTAAGTCAACTAACTTATCTATAACCGAATCAGTTGGTGGTAAGACTTTCAGCGGGTCAAATTCAAGAAGAACTCGGGCATTGACAGAATTGAAAAACTTTTGACTGTCTAACTCATCGTAGATACGAGCAAAATTCAGGTCCATTTCTTTTTTATTAGCCTCAATGGCTTCAGCGTGAGTTTCAGACATGTTTGCGCATTCAATAGTAGTTAATATTAATAATTAGTGCTGCAGAATAGTGCACATTCCCGGCATATTTATATGGGGAGACGACCCGAAATGCGGAGTTTGAAAACCTAAGTAACAATGTCAAAGATCCAACGGTTTCCCACACGCATTTAAATTTTCCATGGGTACAGCCAACCCCTTAGCAAGAAAGGTTTATTATATATTCTTTAAATAGTGATAAATAGAAACGGTTGAACTAAAATTAGTTGACACAACAGAAGTATAAAAATAGCGGGACGGCAAGGGAACTGCTGTATCCATAGGGGAAGAATTGAGCAACAAATTATATATAGCATCAAGAATATAAAAGCATGACCACCTATATCACTATGAGACGATGAGAAAAACGTACTGGAAGCATTAAAACAAGATATCCCAAGATCACTTGCCATGACGAAGATAAATAGACTTGCTACACTTAATGGCAGCATAACTTAGACCAGAATCCCTTTTCTTCATGATCATCAACAATTTGTTGTTGTTCATATTGGTTTCCCCTTGACTCATAAGGCCTTTGTTGTTTGTTCATAGGGCTTCCATGACCATTCACCAATGGTGAGTTGTTGTTATTAGACATGCCATTGTTCAAGTCAGGACTATGAGTATCTTGTTTAATCGGTGGAAGAGGTCTGTTAACCAAGTGCTGTAATTTTTGTTGATGTAACTGTGCAGCCAATTGTTGTTGGTTAGGATTTTGTTGATTCAATTGAGATCCAGTCAATCCTTGTTGTTGCCCTTGAGCACCAGTTGCAGCTTGTTGTTGAGCATGATGTTGGTTGTGTCTACTTCTTCTTTGTTCTCTGTGTCTTCTATCTCTGTCACCTGGTGGGTTGGGATGGCCATAACCGTGTAAGTTAGGCTTTTTATTGATTGACGAATCCCATCCGCGACCGCCGTTTAAATGCATCCAATCATAGTCACCGTCACATTTTTGTCCCAAATCATCCAAAACTGATGCCAAAAGCATTCTATATTCCAGATAAGCAGGTTCTGCATCAAAGGGTAAACTTCTAACAGAATCCAAGTATTCCGCAAATTGTCTTGGTAAACCATCACATAATACAACTGCTGGAGTAGATCTCTTCTTATCACCAATCTTCTCATATTTTTGTTTGTTTGTCGGAGCTTTCAAACCTTGCCATGGTAATTGACCTCTAAGGAAGTAGAAAAATACATGGCCCAATGCTTCCAAATCGTCTCTTCTCAGTTGTTCTCTTCCCAAATGGGTGTTAATGGACATATATCTAGCGGTACCACTTAATGACTTCTTTTCTCTATATGGTATATGCTGTTTCGTTCTTGGATCACGATACTGCTTAGCCATACCAAAATCTACCAAATGAACCTTATTTTCATCTGGTGCACCTTGACACCCAATTAAAAAGTTATCAGGCTTAATATCTCTATAGATCAAATCGTGAGTATGAACTTCTTCAATTAAGTCTATCATTTGAATAGCCACCTGTACGGCTGTTTTGATGGTGAAACGACGTCCACACCAATCAAATAAATCTTCCAAACTTGGTCCTAATAAGTCAATTACCAAGATGTTGTGCAATCCTTCTTGACCAAAGTAGTACGCATTAGGAATACCTTCACACCCTTGCAAATGCTTATAAGTTCTATACTCATCTCTTAATTGAGGAGCTTCGGTCTTTCTGGGTTCAAACTTAATTGCTACGCTTTGAGCATTTATGATATTAGTACCTTCAAAGATAACCCCAAAAGAACCTTCACCAATCTTCTTACCAATCTTATAGTGTAAACCAACCACACTATTATTAGATGATCCAGAAGAGCCGGAAGCAGCTGCGGCGGCTGAAGTTCCATTTTGTTGTTGTGCTAATTGACCACCTTTTTGTTGTGGAGTTATAGGTTGACTACCACCACCACTTGCATAATTAGCATTGCTTGCGCTGGTATAGTTTACGTTAGAAGGATTGGTAGAGTTGCCCATGTTAGCATTGTAAGGGCCGTTTGTACCAGTTACACCCAGGTAGTAATTGTTTTGTTGGGGTGAATGCTGGTTAGTAGCAGCAGCAGCGGCTAATGCAGCAGGATTTGTTTGACGGTTAGACATTGGTTTGAAACAGATAGATCAATCA
The DNA here is from genome assembly GCF_019049425.1 of Lizanozyma spartinae. NCBI lineage: Eukaryota > Fungi > Ascomycota > Pichiomycetes > Serinales > Debaryomycetaceae > Lizanozyma > Lizanozyma spartinae. The sequence goes on from NW_025065061.1 coordinate 183,670, forward strand.
ATGGGTTTCTATCACAGACTTTCTTGATCAAACTCAGAAGACTGATTTGTATAAAAAATTGTCAGATTCTTGAAATGATAAACAAAAAATGAACAGGACTCTAGCTTTTCGATCTCTAATTCAAGTATTATCACCACGATACAGATATTACGATATCAACTGAAACTCTAAAAACTTTGAATTGAATTTTATAATCAAAAGGAATCAAATCGGATAAATGGGAAATACTATATGAAGTTGATTGAAGATTATTTTTGTTGGTCCTTTGTTAATTACCAAAATAGGACACACGGTGATGAAAAAAAAACACTATGGAAAGGAGCTTCTTATTAATATGTCACAGGTGACGGAAGTATCTTCCTAAGGGAACAAACGAAACCTTAAAAAATTAGCTGTAGTCCTTATGACTTTCAATGAGTGTTGTTGAATAGCTTCACTATCCCCTCGCCAGCATCAGTGTTGAACGAAGAAATTTGGAACAAAAAAAACCAAGGCGCGCGACATTTATAGGTGGAAAATGTCGTTGTATTGTATGGCTGAGGTCGTGTGATGGGACCAAACCCTCACAAGAACGGCGGTACCAATTTTAAGAAGCAAAGTATTCCTTTACTACTCCTTCGTAGAACCATTCGTACACAAACAAACCAATTAGACGAGAGGGGAGTTGCACTACACATCCAGAGTAAACAACGTCAACATTGCTAAAATTGCTACGGTTTGGTATTTTTTGTTATGTGTCAGATTTGTTGATATTTATCATCTTGTATTACCTCTGAATTTCCAAACCACGATTGTGGTACTATTTGTTAGTGATTAATCAAGAACAAACAATAGATAAAATTCGCATAGTACTTTACTCACATACTAGGTAATTTTACTAAAAAGTCATATTATTAACATTATTATAACTATTGTATATTATACTTTACTACAAATTAGCTTGGGCCCGAACATATTCTTCCACCTTGTCTTCCATATACTTATTTATCTTTCTGTAAGCAGGGTCTTTACTCACCATCTTGGACCATTTGGCTAACTGTGGATACAAGTCCTTCATATCTCGTTTTTCGCCAGTACATTCCTTTACACCAATCATATTGTCAAACACATTCTCGTAAATGGGGAAGCTCAAAATTATATCAGCCCCGCTTAATTTGTCACCCACAAAGAATCCTGTTCCTTGTTTACGCATATGGTTCTCCAAATAGATCATATTCAACTCAAACTCGTGCTTGTAGTAACCGTTATTGATACCTTTCCCAACTAATTTGGTCACACTCTTTAATGGGAATGGAGCCATATTCTTGGCGCTGCTGTTGACTAATAACGAAATCAACAAATGCTGTAAAGTCCCCTCAGTGTAATGTAAAAAGTAATCAACCTGCATTCTTTGCTTTCTATCTTTGGGAGCCAAAACTTTATCGAAATCATAATGTTTAAGCAAATATTGAATCATATTACCACTTTCAAGTAATTGAAGACGTTCACTCCCATCAGCAAAATCAATATCAAGGATAGGGGACTTACCCAAAGGATGGACTCGAAATAATTCTGGGGGTGCTCTCCAGGTTTTAGGGTGACGGAAGTAAATTTTCACTTCATAATTGAGCCCTAAAAGCTCAAGTAACCATAGAATACGGTGTGCACGTGAATTGTCAAGCCAATGTAATGTGAAAAGGTCGTCTTTGCTGTATCCCATATTAACTGACCTTATCTTTTATGTTAATCTTATTTATATTATTTGGCTATAAAAGTTTATCGAATAGGACTATATAATTAACAGTTAATGTTTCCACTGTACTGCTACAATCACTTTATATTTATACCACGACGTGGACGCATAGTCTACTATAACGAATGTTGCACATAGCCCTAGGGTTAGAAGTCAACCTGTATTTAGACGTATGTATGAACTATGGTCGGTTGCATATGTGCGATATAATGAATGCTAAAATTGCCAATTTTGGGGCAAACAGTTACATCGCGATTTCCAAATTGGGTAAGAACAAAAGTTGCCTTGTTAGGCTGCTTCGTATCATTCCCCAGTCATAATGACTACAATTAAAAATTAGTGTGGGGAGGATCATCTTCATTGCTTCTAAGGGCACTTATTATAGTTTAACAATAGAGGACAGTAAAATGGCGAAATAGATAAAAAAAAATATGACTACGCTTAACATATACTCATGTGATGAACCGGGCTTACTAAATTCGTAAAAATATGGGCAAAGAGGGGTTCAACGTGCATATCAGGAATCCCTCTTAACGTGAGTACCATGAATCCTTAAGATCTCTTGTGCGAGACAGGAAATCAATTGATCCGAGGGACCAAAGTCCAACTTCACTAAGAAAGCGAAGGTGGGTAAATATGCATCTATGGTCCAGAGCGTATCTGTATATAATTGAGACCTAAGAGGATCACCTCGTTAATTTTGAAACAGCAGTTCTTAAATTACTGGTCAAAAGCACATGCCTGGTATCATACAAACAGATGTCTTTAATATACTCAATCCCTTGGGAACCTTCAAAGCCGTATAGGCAGCATGACTTAATTTGGCTGTAGCAATCATTCCCTGTTACTGGCAACAATTCACACCTATCACGTGGTTTTGCACGTGATCTCGCGTTTATCCTTTTTCCTTCCTTGAGCTCGATGCTCATCTCTAGCTAAAGTTCAAAGTATGCTATAGTTCTACACCAAGATCCACTAGACACAATACAGTAAAATGTCAAAGAGCATCCAATCCTTGGTTCTTGATGCTGGTCCTTTGATTACTCAAACTTCAAGTCAACTTCAGCAATTTGCCAACACTTTTTACACAACTCCGGGTGTGCACTCAGAATTAAAAGATGAACATTCTAGACAACAACTAATTCTCTGGGGAGATAAATTGCAGGTAAGACATCCAAAACAAGAGTATATTGATCAAGTAAGCAGGTTTGCTCGTTTAACTGGTGATTATGCTGTTTTATCTGCAAACGATATTCACATTATTGCATTGGCATATGAACTTGAAGTCGAACTTAATCATGGTGACTGGAGATTAAGAAAATTCCCTGGTGAAAAATTGGAATTTAAGACAAAAGCTACTACAACAGAGGTAACAAAAGAAAAATCGGATGCGACACCTGTGGAAGTTGCTTCCGAGACTCTGGCACCTACTGAACAACCATTTGAAGAAGTAAAAGCTAAAAAACCCAGAAGAAGAGGGGGAAAGAGACAAAGAGAGAAGAGAGAAGCACAGCTTCAAAATGAATTGGTTGGAGAGAAACAACAAGACACAAAAAATACAGAAAACACAGAAGAAAGTGAAACGACAATTCTTCAAACAAAAGAAGTGTTAACTCAAGCCATCGAAAAAAAGAAAGAGGAAAATTATGAAGCTCTTGAAGAAGACTATGGTAATGATGATGATGATGATGATGATGATGATGATGGAGATTGGATCAATCCTGAGAATTTGTATGAAGAAATGATGAAAGATAATAACGAACAAATAGCTGAATCCAAAGTGGGTGAAGCTAATGTTCCATTTATTAAATGTGCATTGACTACAGGAGATTTTGCATGTCAAAACGTAGCCATGCAAATTGGTCTTAATTTGATGAATTCTATGTCTGGAAGACAGATTCGCAGAGTTCGTAACTATATGTATCGTTGTCACGCATGTTTCAGAATGACGCCAATTCCAAAGAATGGTAAGCCTAAACATTTCTGTCCTAAATGTGGTGGTCAAACTCTTTTACGGTGCGCAGTTTCTATTGATAACATAACTGGTAAAGTTACTCCTCATTTAAAGGCAAATTTCAACTGGATCAGACGTGGAGATCGTTACACTTTACCCTCACCTTTAAGTAAGAATTCCCAGAAACGTCAAGGTAATGCTGGACACCAACACAACAAGCAAAATCGTCATAGAATCTTGCAAGATCCTGTGTTACTTCGTGAAGATCAAAAGGAGTACGTTCAAGCATTGAAAGATGATGACTGGCAACGTCGCCAGAATGAAAAGGCTCTTCAAGAATGGATTGGAGGAGGAAGTGCAGACAACTTCATTTCTCCTTTTACAACCGGTCCGACAGTAAGAGGATCAGGAGTACGGGTTGGACGAAGCCGGTTCATCAATTCATCAAAGGGAAGAAAGTAAGAGTCATAGTACGTAGTGTTATTGTTGAATAGAGCTTGTACATTCATCCAGTAAATTTTTCAGCCAACGACAATGCTGTAGTTCGACAGTAACAATAGATAAAGTCTTTTTTTCGATATTGTACTAGTATGCAGTATAAGCGGGCAACTAGACTGAACAAGCTGGATAGATATGCTTTTGCTAGTTTCTTAAAGTTACTGATTAAAGTCTGGAGAGGGGCAGTGAATTAACAATTCGGTTTAGATTACAGGCACAAGGTTTACTATATTTGCTAAGAGTTGGTTTGTTGAATCTAATGCTCTATACCTATAAGCCGAAGTTTTGAGAACACATACCCCAGAAATCAGACACTCGTAGAGTGTCTGAAGAATTAAAAGGGCCACAATTTTTAAAAAATGCCTTGGAATTATGGAGATGGATAATCCCAGCTTTGCAGTTATGTAGTCAACGTTTTAGTACTCTCGGTTGAGCTAATTCAAACAATGGATTAGTTGTTTGAAATCTTTGTAATATAACTGTGAGTCACTGGGAGTCCGAGCCTCTGATCTGATCCTCTCTAAGCTCACTATTTATGTTGATTGTGTTTGATGAGCCGCACCGGCGTAAGTAGCTGTAGCCTGTACAGGCATTCTGTCTTTTAGTGTAAGGCATGCGCACCTGTATGGTCTAGTCTATTTCCAGCTTCTGACTCATGAGTTCCGACAAATTTTGAGACACTTACTGTGGATTTAGCGGTAGTATATAATGGAGATTACTTTTTTCGAATCAAATTATAAGTCAAATTCGTATTCACTACCAGACAGTCTCTTAGAATAGTCTCTACAGCATAGAAACCTTCAACAGGAACATGAAATCGTCTTCAACTTCAGCATTTCTTGCTACATTGGCTGCAAAGCCATTAGTCATGGATGGTGGATTAGGAACCCAACTTGAAAAATTGATTCCAAAAGATGACCCTGTCCAACCAAAATACCACCCTTTGTGGTCAGGTATTACCCTTTGGAAGTCGCCTCATTTAGTTGAAAAGGTACATCAGCTTTATGTTGATGCTGGCCTGGACCTTATTATCACGGGAACTTATCAGACCAGTTATGGTAGTTTGAAGAAGTTTACATCTACTTCTGATTCTGAAATCCAGGCTCTTTGGCAAAGAAGTGTCAACATCGCAAGAAAAGCAGCTAATTCTACCAAGGACCGTCAAGTATTTATCGCTGGTAGTGTTGGACCTTATGGTGCCTACTTGGTCAATGGCGCTGAGTACACAGGGGAATATGGTGACATTACCAATGCTCAATTGACTAAATACCATTACCCATTGGTGAACTTTTTCTATACCCATAATGAAGTTGAAGTGATTGCCTTGGAAACCATTCCAAACTTTAAAGAAATCAAGGTATTGCTCAACTTGTTGAAGAATTTACAAGCAACCACCAATTCCAAAAAGCCAGTTTATTTATCTATGAATTTCAAAACCAGTGAGACCTTATGTGATGGTACCCCAATCCCATCAGTTATGAGGTACATTAACCAATTTCTTGACAGTCATCCTCATCTCCAAAATCAGTTATTTGCCATAGGTGTTAATTGTATGGACTACAAATTTGTTGCCGATTTGGTGAAGAACTTGGACAAGGAAAACCGTCACAACTTGGCTATTGTTATCTACCCTAACTTGGGTTTTGACTACTTTTCTAGTAGAGAAGATCTCACCTACGAATCTCACAAAGATCAAGACAACTGGGCAATTGCCGTTAAGAAATGGATGTCTATGTCTCCCAACGTTCGTATCATTGGAGGTTGTTGTTCCACGGGTCCAGAGGAAATCAACACTGTGAGACGTATATTTGACCAATTGTAGTACCTTGCATAGTATAGGTAAATGTAAATTAGTATACATAGAATAAACAACCACCAGACACTACTATACATGTATTTTCTAATTCATATAGATTATATGCCTTTTCATTCCGTTTACCCATTTCCTTTCTCTCATTATACATTAACCTAATCATCGAACTATACGTGCGATTGGGGTCTGGAAGTTTCGATCAGTCGACGATTGTCGAACTCTGGTTATTCGGGGAGTTTGCATCAAACCCGAAGGGTTTCTATTGTTACTTACTGTATTTGAATTCCCGATAGATGGCGTTGGGAATTCAGTTGTTTCATCCAACAGAAAATTGAATTGAGGTGGTGAAGTTGCCATAGTGAATTGTTGGGGTCGTAACAGTTGATACCCATTGGCTAAGAACTGTCCCAAGTCGGCATCATGCATTGGAGTCAACAAAGTACGATCTCGTTGCGTTTGGTGTGATTCGAATCCAGAAACTGCTTCACTTTGAAAGGGAAACCCAGTGTCTACCCGTTGATTGCTTTCTGTTGTTTGAAGGTGATTTTTGGTATGGGCATTATGTAGTTCTAGAAAATTGATATCTAAGTCTTGCCATATTCTTTCCTTTTGATGCTTTTGTCTAAATTTAGAATTAGAACTGAAATTAGTGTTATTCACTAGAATAATCCCTCCATCTTCTTCTTCCTGTTGAAGATATGCTAATGGAAATAAATGCATAGTCGCTTCGGTAAGCGTATGAGTATCAATATCATCAAATGCAATGTCGGAATCCAATTGCCATGATTGCATGTAAAGCACCCGATTCGGGTCGTCCATGTGCATGTAAGAGTATATAGTATCTAGTGACATGTTGCGATCTGTACCAGGACTTGGGTTTAATTCTTGACATCAAAAGCAGACTACACTTGAATGTATAATGTTTGTGCTAATTCGTTGGTCACGTGACGTAAGAAACATAAGTTCATTATATGCCCATATAACCTAATCTACAGCAATTGCAAAGCCCTGGAATTATGTCAGACACTTTCTTAACTCTGTAGCATTTGTTACTGCTATAATTCATTCTATCGTTTTATTACTCAAACATACGGTTCTTGGTTCTCGCTTGAATCCCACTGTGAGAATTGAGAAGACTGAAACAACTCGCACCAGCTTATCAATTTTACTTTGCATGTAAGCTTGTTGTATACATACCCACGTATTCAGGTATAACTTCAAATTCTTTAGCTTTGCAGCCACATTGATGAGGTGATGTGCAATCGATATCACCATCCAAATCAATATTATCTACTCATATCAGTTCTTTTATTCATAATACTGTGCCGAAACAAATGTATTTAAAACTATAAAGCTTTCCCCGACTCCTAGAACAAAAGTAAATAATCGAAAAGTATTAACAAAGAAAAAAACAACATTAAATATTATCATCAGGAGATCGATTGGGGGGGGTAGTGAAATAAGAAAAGAAAACATAAAAATAAATAATGAGATAATAATCCTAAGTTCAGTTCTTCAATTTATCTCGCAAGTTGAGTAAGAACATTTCCCAAGCCATAAACAAGGCCACTAATCCAACACTAACATTGAAAGTGAACATTTCTGTTAAGCCATGAAATTCCATTGATTCAATAGCTGGTTCGGTAGATTCCATGAAAATCAATCCGCCTCCAAGAAGACAAAACAGCGCCATTAATTCAGTAAATGGAGCTCCTGAACTACTCTTACTTTGAGGTTCTGACTTTATAATAAACTTGAGAATGTACAGCAATAAACGGAATGCACAAGCAACAGTAAGAAGTTGTCCCCATTGAATATGGACTGCTGTCAGTAATTGCGATGATTGCATATGTTTTGACATAATAGCTCCAGTAAAATAAACTGTCATAAGAGGGAATGGGTTAGGACTAAATCCTGGTGAAGCTTTAATAATATTCAGAGACCGTGATGAGTTCAAGGCCTCAATGGCATGATCATAACGCCATTTGCTAAGTTTAGACTCTATAATTAATCCACAAGCACCACAACCAATGTAAATAAAAGCAATGGAAGCATGTTGGAGATCCTTTGCTGAGTATCCACTTCCACTAGCAGCAGATGCTAGATTCTCCAAGAAAATATTGGTGCATCCATAGAAGAATATTAAAAACAGCTCAATCCATTCCATAGTAAACATACCCTCAGGCTGAATCCGGTTCCACCATGTGGATTTATTATTGGAATGTGTACTTAAATAGCGATGTTTCCAATTCCATCCTTTATTCAGCCACGCACCACAATACCGGGCCAAAGTTACCATACCATAGAGAAAGAATACTCCACCTTTAATAAAATGAGCAAGTAAATTGAAAACCGTAGTACCAAACCCATATCTAGCCATCACCGCCACTCCAGTTGGAACATATATGAGGAAATAGGTAAATTGAATCCAGGTGAGAATACTAGCGATACGTACACACCAATGACCTAATTTATCAACTATGGAATTCACCCACTTATTATCCAGGATGAACCAATTGGAGTTATTTTCGCTTCTATTCAAATACAATAAATGATGTTGAGCTTCATCGTTGTCTTCATCTTCAGCGTTACTCAATCCAAGTCCGAATGATTGCGGACTAGCATGATGATTATCAAACATTGAGTTATTGCTCGTTTTCATATTCAGATCATTTTCTTGGCCATCAGAAGAACCCCTATTACTCAAATCGTACAATGTAATTGAAGGCAGTGCCATTTCTCCACCTGAAATTTCCTGATCAAACTCTCTTACAGGCATAGCATACTTCTGTGTTGGGCCATATTGGTAATTGAGCGCTAAAACAGTGAATACAAAATGGGCTACTGCTAAAATAGCCCAAATTCCGGTCATTGGCACATACGCATTCCCAGGGTACAAATTCTCATCTGCTGAAGATGTGAACACCGACAAACTGATGACAGCAGTGGTGGTGGCTGCACTGTACACTAATAAGGACACAAGTGCCATTTTAGTACGCTTGGCATTCCGGAATACTAGGAATAAAGGATAAACAAACATCACAGCCAAAATCATTGCTGTGACATGCGTTCGAAGAGCCTTCTGATTGGTATTAGGGTAATTGAAAAACGTTGTGGCATCATAAGCTTCCCAGTATAGCCTTTCCTCGGGTAGGAGGCTTGTTTCAAGAATTGGAACTCCATGTTGATGCTTTTCAACGTGAGCAATTGGGATTAGTTTCTCATCCTCGTTATTATTGTGATAGGTCTCAATTGAGTCAATTGGTTTACTTTCAGTCATCATACCCTCCATATCCATATCCATATCCATCTCATCACCATGCGCCATAATGACTGGCGCTAAAGCCATTAGGGCTATATTTAAAAAGAAACTCCACTTCATGCTTAAGGGGTAGAATAATTTATACAGGTAACAATTCACATCCACTATTCAATTGAACTAGTGCTTTTAAAGAAAAAGTAATGAAGCACTACCAATTGGATTGGATTGTAACAGAAGGAGTACCAAGTACGGATAGATTATTAAATATCAACCTAAAACGTTGTTGAACGAATATGCTTAATTAAGGAGTAATAACTTTACTATGGAAAAACATCAGTCGATGTGTGCGATCACTAACAGCAGATCCACACAATTATATACTACATGCAAAGCCCGACAAAGTCATACAATTAGTTTACGGGTTTCCAAAATAATTTGTTCTTTGAGGATCACAATGGTGGCTTAATAATTATGCATTAAAACCGTTCTATATAGTACCAGCCCACCTCTTCAGTTATCCGTTTTAGGCATGGGGGTAGTAAGTTGCGTTTTTTATGAATATCGGCCAATATCAATTGAACTAATTCCTTCTAATACCCGAATTCACTTCATTGCCATTGGTCATCCGGTCCTTCCATTATTGGTAATTGTAAACTGAAAATGTTTCCTATTTACTTGGGGTTTCATATTCTGCTCACACTTTTTTTCTCTCAATTGTTCTTCCATGAGGTCTATTCAAGTATCGTGCTAAACTTGTGCAATTTGACTAACATTAGTTTCGGTTTAGGTCCCCTTTACAATTTTGCCGTTGACGTCATTACATGTGTCGTATTTGTTATCAATTTGGTTCCTCAAACAGATTCAATCTTCTAGTACTAACTATAAAATTAGATTGGGGAAATTGATCAACCTTTCATATAAAAATACTCGATCTTATAGTACAACTACATACATATCCAATAGTGTCATCTGTATTACAATGTCTACGCTTTCTCTGTATAAGTATTGTTCAATAGTTCTCTCAGTATATTCAATCCACTTTCGGAATTGGCGGATCTAGCGGTCTACGTTGCCTGGGTGTATTTTACGACCGATGATTGCGGCATTCCAAGAATAATAGCCATTTCTGTATGCCGGCGTGCGATCTTTACCTCATCGGTAAAGAGCGGAGGGATTTAAATCCACCCACCTCTCTTAAATCCGAGCCCTGCTTAGTAAATAGTGTCACACTACCGTATCTTCGTCTAACTATAATAACTATGGCGGAAGATATCAATCAGCGTTATTGTTTATGTTTTACTCGCATCGTATTTAATCCCGTAGCCAAGTTTCACTTTATTTTTGCATTCAGTTATCAAATGATTCGACGTACATTATCGTTTGAACCACTTCACTTTGTTGCCTTCAATAAGATATGTGCATGTGTATTCATTTAATCTATAATTTATATTAAGGAAAGGGATCCATACTATAGAGCATTCTTCCTGGTTAAATAATCAAACCGTGAATAGGTGTAACCAATAAATGGTAAATCTTCTTTAATGCCATCCTTGCCATTGTCAATACCACTGGCCTTTGCAGTGGCACGGGCATTACCAAGACCAACAGGTCCACCATTGTCATCCAACTGTTCAGGAACATTCTCCAATTCCTCTGTAGGGAAGAATCTTGTATCAGTGATGCTTCGTAATTTAGGAATGAATGGTGCATCAACTTTACGAATGGTTTCCCAATCAACTCCACGGAAAAACGGATGTCTCTTAATCTCATCAGCACCTCCATAACGACCTAAACGACGGTCGGCACTAGTTAATAATCTCCGAATTAAATCTTCGGCTTCAGGACTTAAGTGAATATCTTCAGGAATCTGTAATGTTTCTTGCCAATTCAAAATCTTTCTGTATGTCTCATGACTTGTTTCACTACAGAAAGGTGGCCACCCAATAAGACATTCAAACATAATTGCTCCTAAACTCCACCAATCACATTCTTGACCATATCCTTGATGAATAAAGATCTCAGGCGCAATATAATCAGGTGTACCAACTGTAGAATAAGCCATCAACCGTCTAGACTTACGCCAAGTTTGCATCTGCTGTCTATTAGACATGGTTAAATGAATGGCGTCAACCATCATACTGTTACGTGACTTTCCAGCACCACCTATATTTGGATTTAAAAGACCATCACTGCCAACATTACTTTGTTGTGCTTGTTCTCTTTCAAGTAATTTCTTGTAATAATTGGAATCATGGGTCTTGTGGAAACCAGTACTTAACCCGAAATCACTTAATTTGATATGCCCTCTAATGTCAATCAAAATATTATCAGGCTTGATATCTCTATGAATAAATCCTAGCTTGTGAATCGCTTCAATGGCTAAAACACATTCGGCCATATAAAACCGAGTGATATCTTCTGTGAATATCTGCCACCTGATAAGCATTGTCATTAAATCTCCACCAGGAAGAAACTCCATAATAAGATACAAATATTGAGAATCTTGGAAAGAATAATACAATGATACAACCCAAGGTGAATCACTACCAGCTAATACATCTCTTTCGGCCTTAACATGAGCCAATTGATCCTTCTTGTACATTTCAGATTTCAAAAGCGTCTTCATGGCATATATTTTACCTGTATCCTTCTTCTGAACTAAACGAACTTCACCAAATGCACCTTTACCAATAACTTTAACTGTAGTGAAATCCTCTAAACTTAATTTGGTTCGTCTTAATCTTAAAAAGTGTGATTCTTTCTTACCCAAATTTGCCAATTGACGATTCTTACGTTCTTCTGACAGATTTACTTCTTCAGTAGCAAGACGGTGCTCTAAGTCTACCCTCCGTTGGTTACGTTCTATGGCATGACTAATACCCATTTGGTAATAATTCTCCAACTTGAGTCGAATGGCACTTGCTCTGTCTTGAGCAGTTCGAGTCATAAGATTAGGAGTTCTTGTAAAGTACACATACGGTGTATCCAGGTCTGCAGCATTTTCAGGTTTTCCTCCTTCTACTACACTGGTTTGTTGGAGCAAAGGAGTAACTGGACCTCCGTTTGAAGACCCTTGATGTGGGATATTTTGAGCTATGATATCTCCGCCAAGTGCAGATGTAACTATGTTCAGTTCACGAGTTTGTGCTTGAAGTTGATGCTGTTGCAGTAATTGTTGCTGTTCTTGTTGTTGCTGTTGTTGCTTTTGCTGCTGTTGCTGCTGTTGCTGCTGTTGCTGCTGTTGCTGCTGTTGCTGCTGTTGCTGCTGTTGCTGCTGTTGTTGTTGTTGGTGGTGATGTTGCTGCAAATGCTGTTGTAGGGGCTGCTGTGAATTTTGAGTAGCATTGCCACTACTCAACGTAGGAGATGACAGCGGTATTATTCCCTGATTGGAAACAAGGGAATTATTGGTCCCATGACTGATTTCACTAACGTTTGTCAACGAGGTATTGCTGAGCTGTGTGAATTGTGTAGTGGCGGTTGGAGGCTTGAAGTTCAAGGAGTCTATCGATTGGAATTTTCCCCCGAAACCTGTGGGCACGGGATCAGAATGGTACTCAAATCTTTGGGAACTTGAAAAGGTGGGGGATGTAGCAAAGGATGCCTCAGGAGCTCGATTGATATTTAAAAACTGATGCTGTGGTGTATGAGCTTCGTACATATATGGAGTAGCCTCTTCAGGTTCTCGTCCACCAATAAAAGTGTCCTCTTCCATGTAACTTACGTCTGCAATTTCATGACGCGGTTCTTGTTGCTCTTGTTGATAGTACTGTTGTTCTTGGCGTGGCTGCTGTTGCTGTTGTTGCTGTTGCTGTTGTTGAAGCTGATAAAATAGTTGATGGTCTGCTGGCTGCTGACGTTGTAAAAGTACTTGAGGCTGTTGTGGTTGTTGCTTTTGTTGTTGTTGTTCTTCGTAATACCGTTGATCCACACGATTATACTCCATTATGACAACTTAACTTCAAAATGCTTCCATGAACTCCTTATAAAATCTATGAAATAGCCTTTACTTTATCTCGGTTGTTCTAAAATTAAAGGACCAATTAATTATTTGTACGAGAATTCTTTGATCTGGCGTTCACCTACGCTAATTGGCAAGATGTTGAGATTTTCAGTTGGTCGTCTCGTTTTAGTTACACGAAATAAGTCCTCCTTTTTCTGGAAAAAAATATTGTATGTTGGAGGTGCCAATTGGTTCTGGCACTACACTGTATTTGAAAAACGTGTGTCTTTTGAGTATATGGAAATCATCTTCTGTCACTTACATTAAAGGTTAGCTATTCAAGACATAGTATACATAGATACATACAAACACATTTACATATACAAAGTGATTTGAAATTATGGATATGGCGGCGTGTGTGAGATGTGAGTGGGCTAGACATATGCTTAGAATTGCAAGGCTTGACCCTTTTGCTTCTTATCACCACCCAATTCGAAGTGCTTACATCTCTTCAAGGACAATTGAGCCTTGGTCTTGCAAACAACACATTCCAATCTCAAGACAACCTTCTTGGTAGTCTTAGCCTTCTTGTGGAAGACAGGCTTGGTTTGACCACCGAAACCACTTTGCTTACGGTCATATCTTCTCTTACCTTGAGCAAACAAGGAGGCCTTACCAGCCTTATATTGGGTAACCTTGTGTTGGGTGTGCTTTCTGCACTGCTTACCCTTACAGTAGGTCTTTCTAGTCTTTGGAACGTTAACTATACATTAATTGTTAGTATTATGTGCTTTAGTAGTCGTAAGACTTGGAGAATAGGGAACCATCCATGTGCACGTTGTGATATGATAAGAACTCGGAGCTAGCATTTCGATTTCTTGGAACCTGCTTCGACTTGTATTAGGTGGATAATAAGTTGTTTGAAATTGACAAAACTACAACCATTGTATGATAATAGTTGACTATTTTGCTGTATTTCTTGTGTTGGATAGCTCTTCAACTTTACTTGAATCCCTCAGACGATATTCTTTGCCTTGGTCAATTTATATCTTGGACTTTTCACACCTCTTAACTCCAATCACAAATCGTCAAACACTTTAGAAGCACTGACTTCATTTCATCCACTGCTCAAATCTTATACGTTTCATCTTATGATGGTCCTATTGGTGTATACCACATACCCATTATGCCTCAATAATTAGGATAGTAAAGTGAACTCCTTAAGAAAGAAAATCTACTATTCTAGTAGAGTATTTCACCATGAAGGTAAATGAAAAATTTTTCCCAGGCCCCCACCCAGTGTACGCGAAGAGAATACTACTATGAGGTCCGAATTAGGTAACAAATGTTGGTACACGACTAAATACGTCTAATGTATCACGTGAATGTAGTTTTTCCAGCGATCAGTGTTTTCGTATTTTCCACGTGATTTTATGTTAAGTTAGGGCTAGAGGACCTTAGCTATAGGTGACTGTTGTACACCTTAGATTCTAAATGTCACCGGCTTTTGATATTTTGGAGCTACCACACAACCTCCTGATGTCGCAACTTCAGTTCACCATTACTTTCGGAGTTACAATGTGGATACACTCTTAGTGGTGAACGTTTCTAATAGACTCTATGTTACTGCTAAATATACCTGTACCACGTTTGGTGTTCAAATCATTTATCTATGAATCTAAACTGGGAAACATATATATGGAATGGAAACATCCTGTCAGTCATGCATATAACTATCAGCAACCGTAATCTTTATCTTTGCAGCTTATATATTATATCTTTGTAGTTTATGGTATAACTACGTTTCAAAAATAAGATAAATGTTCGTAAATATACATTATAAAAGTAAACTATTAACTAAATCAAAGGATATCGGACTAAAATAAGCCAAAATGAAACATTTTGTTGGTGTTTCATTTTTATATAAAATTTGCTGCAATACTATAAAAAGTTGTCAACTCAAAATCAAACTTACACGATCAAATAACGCCTCAAGGTAAATATAAAAAAAACTCTATGATACTAATTTCACTGTTTAACCATATCGGTCAATGATTACAACGTCAGTAATGTCTCAAGACGACAAAGTAACAGTAGTGTAAACGGTAGTTTGTATCGTAGTAGTTTCTTCTTCTTCGCCTTCTAAGTAATAATCGTAGTTTATCACGCACAGACCATCTTCAGTGGTAGTATAGATGTTATCCAAGATCCAACCTTCGTTTGTTGCTTCAGATACAGAAGGGGCATCTGTAATAAGACTGGATCCCTCAACAATAGTACTAGACACAGTCTTCAAACTTGATGAAGACAGAGAAGATGTCTTTGTTGGAGCAACTGAAGAAGATGTCGATGTGGAAGCAGTTGAAGACGAGGATTGGGTGGATGGGGCAGTAGAGCTCGTAGACGAGGAACTAGTAGTAGTTACTGCTGCTGGAGTTGCGCTAGAAGAACTGCTACTAGAAGAAGTGGTAGGTTGCACTGTACTAGTAATGTACAGTCCATTACCGATGTAGATAATCATTCTCGTAACAACATTCTTGACTGTCACTGTAGCAGGTTCATTATTGTCAGTTGTTGAAGAAGGCGTAACCGTAGGGACAAAACTGGAAGATGTGGATGAAGTAGTTTGCATTTCTGATGAACTAGTACTAGCACTGGTTGTAGCTGAAGTAGAACTTGTGGTAGCTGGAGTGGTACTTGTGGTGGCTGGAGTAGAACTTGTGGTAGCTGGAGTGGTACTTGTGGTGGCTGGAGTAGAACTTGTGGTAGCTGGAGTAGTACTGGCACTGGATTGACTAGTTATAGTGGTAGATGGAGTATATGTGGTTACTTCATTTTCACTAATAGGAGCAACATCAGAAGGACTAACGGAAGTAGTAGCAACAGTTGTATATTCATGAGGCACGCCACTGATAGTTAAAGTCACAGTTGCAGTATATCTGGTAACTGTTGTGGTTGAAGTTTGAACCAGATAAGCCACGGAAGTAGAAGTAACAGAATCAATTGTTTGAGTAGCAGTAACTTGTTGAGTATTGACATTCGTCACATAGACAACCCCACGTTTATTCAAATTCAGATCCTTATTATAAAAGGGAGGAGCAGCAACAGCCAATGAAAACATAAGAAGAGAAGAAAAGAGTTTAGAGAATTGCATATTTGGATAGAATATTTTTTTGTTAAAAGAAAGACAGTAGTTGGAAACTAAAGAGTGACAATATAGTTGGAGTTAAAGAAGAAGCTGAAAAGCTGGGGTATAAGAGAAAGACTGGAGTGAGTTCACAGGACGACTAAAATGAATGTGGGGCCAAAAATGACTTTATCTAACCTGTTTGTTATTGGAGTTAATATGGGTAAAAGAATTTGGGGACTAGAAGGTTAAAATTGCCTTGGTCAGGAACTTAAGGTTGGGATCTTGGATGACTTTATATCGTACAAGTATATTTGACAGTTTACATCTTAGATGTTAATAATTCGGTAAGTGGATGTTTGTGCTATCTGCACAAGTCTCTAGGCGAATAAAATATTTGAAGAGAGCTGGCACATCCCTCTAGATTGGGATTGAAGGTTTAGTACAGTATGGATTGTTTTCGCAGCCATGGAGGAGTACAACAATCGAGAAAAAAAAAATAAGACTGCAGACAAAAGATTTATCTTGAAAGCTTTATTCAGGGGAAGGCTGGCTGCAATGCCATATATTGCCTACTCTTTCCCAAACGACCTTGGAATTTCTCTTACGATTTCCAAGTGCATATTTGATGATACATACTCTGGTCACCCTAGACTACAACTTCCTAGTTTTAAGCCGGAATTCAATGTGCATTGATCTGGGAAGGGAGTCCGACGATGAGGGTTCATCTTAACCTTCTTTACACCTACCGCGTCATCATCAAAAATGTTTGGCCCTAACTCTTGCGCCATCGATTATGATTTCAAACAGATTGATACTTGGAGTATAATTACATAGTCTTGCCATAGATTCTTCTTCCTTGACATTACATTTTATGTAGCTACTTCCAAATTAAACTTAGGCCAGCATATTTTTTTTATTATGCTTCTACGTCCTACATCGCAACATATTGTGAGTGTAAATAGCCATATGTTTGTTGGAGCCAAATAGAATGACTTACTGGCATTAAAGTTGGTTACTTCTTAGTTACTTGATTATCTTTTTATTTTTGTGACAGCTGGTTGTGGAACCCATTATGGTGTTTTGTGTCATAAGGAGCTATCCCCGAACCTTATCACAGCCAGCCCTATATCTATCCAACAATAAAAGGCCGGATTCTATATAGGAGTGATAGAATACAACTGTCTCAATAATTTGGATATAAGGGTGGCAGAGCGATATTCCATGCCAATTACTGATAATGCGAGCTAAGAATTGTGTAGTCCAAGTAATTAAAACGATAGAGAGAGACGCAATCTTAAAGTGTTGTTGATGGTCTATATCGTTTCAAATCAAGATTTTCCATTCTCAGTACAGATTTATGAACCAAACTATATCCATGTATAAACGCTTAAGGTAAAAGAAAAAGAAGTTTTAAGGGTTCACAAGATATCGTCTAATTATTGACGAAAAGAGCAACTAAGACCTAAAACAAAAAAATTATGATCACTAATATTCATCGGGTTGGGAATGGGATCTTTCTATGGCTTTTGTGAACGATTTCCAAGTAATTTGGTTCATTTTCAGGTGTTATGTAGCCCCACCTAATTAAGAAATCTATTATCACAAGTGCGCAGTTTGGTTTAAATTCATGTGCTTTAATTCTCTGTAATACTTCCAGAAATCCCATTAACTGAAAGTCTTGAGCTTCTCCATCAACAGGAAAAGGGAGAATCGAAGTTTCATCAGGGAACTCCAAATCGTAAATATACTCAACTTCTGGTTGATTGTGTGTTCCTTCTGGTTGAATCATATACAGCACTACTCCAGCAGCTTTTGCACCTTGTTCAACAAACTGCTTCTCGAGTCCTGCTTCTTCTAATGACTCCTTCACTAACGTTTCCCATACCCCATAAGGATGCCCAAGTCCACCGGCTACCGTGTTATCCAATTTGTTAGGAAATGTTTGTTTCGTTGCCGAACGACGAGGAATCCAAAGCTTTAATTCTTTAGAACTCGTGTTACACGGAGCAACGTATCCATTCATATGAACTCCATACGTTACAACTCCTATTAACACGGAAAATGCTCTTTCAAGTAGCATATAAGGTTTGGTAGTTGGGTTGTACACAACATAGAGTTCGTTTCTCCATGCTTTATCCAAGGATTGCTCTAACTGAGGTAAAGAACGCCATTGAGAAGCAGTGTTTGCCATGAACTGGTTCCTTTTCTCGAATGTGTCATATTCAGTAGGGATAGCTGCTATCTTTCTTGCATGATCAACCTGGAAAAGAGAATCTGTGTCCATTAACTGGGCAATGTCTTGATAAATGTACCCGAGTACTGTAGATCCATCATGTGCTAGGAGCAGGTAATACTCCGTTGGAATATCATTATACGGGAAGGTATCTACTTCCCGAACTATAGATGCTAAACTACTCCTTGTACTCATCATAATTCTACTGAATGGGCCCATCGTATAACTGTTAGTTCCTTCGTGTACAATAAACTACGAACTATTCTTTTGGTAGCACCGATTTAAGAAACCATTAAGGATCATGCTACAAGTGGATCCAATATCGAAATTAACAAATGAATAAACCCGTGGACTGGCTGAAGATCCGACATCGAGCCACGCTAACATTCACGGGTGTTTAGTGGTTTCTAGTCGTACTATCAAAAGAATCGATATTTGGTAACTACGATTTGGTTAATAGGTGTGACAACGAGCAGATTTCATTTACTGAATTAATTCTGTTCACACCATATTGCTATCGTCTAAATGGTTACTCATTGGCCGATATGGCAGTTGAGTTGAAATGTATAATGCAACCGAATGTTTGCTTGAAAGCTTCTCCACATTCAAGTTTATGATTCATCCAATTTTCGGCCCTGAACCGGCGATCTCCTAAAGCGACTGATGAGTCAACACACACGTCCGTTAATAACCGAAAGTTCAATCTTCCGCACCAAACGTCTGACTCCCCTTCTTGCATTATCGGCATTAAAATGTTCTACCGTTACTAACCGATTTGTTCTTTTACGGTGCTACCAAAGCGGCATTTAGAGAGTAGACATTGCTTGTTCACTTTTCCATTACCCCGTAATTAGTATATAAAGGACGGTGAAAAATGTGAAAATTTACACCACTTCGATAGTCTTAACATAGTGCATTCATCGAGCCATTAACAATGTCTGATATTGATGCTTCTAAGTTGGTGATAGAACCAACCACTAAACCAAGTGAACCTCGTCCTAATGAGGACTTAGTGTTTGGTAAATATTTCAGTGACCATATGCTTGAAATTGAATGGACAGAAGCTGAAGGTTGGGGAGTTCCTAAGATTAGTGGATATCACCCTCTACTGCTTGATCCTTCAACAGTTGTTTTCCACTATGCATTTGAATTGTTCGAAGGTATGAAGGCTTACCGTGACAAAGACAACAACATTCGTACATTTAGAAGTGATAAGAATATGGCTAGAATGAATAACTCAGCTGCTAGAGCATCTATGCCAACTTTTGATGGTGAAGAACTTATGAAATGCATTGACAAATTGGTACTTTTAGATAAAAAATTCGTGCCTTTCGGTGCTGGATACTCATTGTATTTAAGACCCACAATGATTGGTACTACACCTACATTAGGTGTTCATGAACCTGACAGAGCTTTACTTTACGTCATTTGTTCCCCTGTTGGTCCTTACTACAAGACTGGTTTCAAACCAGTTTCTCTTGAAGCTACTGACTATGCTGTGAGAGCATGGCCAGGTGGTGTTGGTGGTTATAAATTGGGTGCCAACTATGTTTCTTGTATCCAACCTCAAACAGTAGCAGCTAGCAAAGGTCATCAACAAAACTTGTGGTTATTTGGTGAAGAAGGATATGTTACTGAAGTTGGTGCTATGAATGCTATGTTTGTCTTCAAGGATGAAAATAACAAGAAAGAATTGGTTACAGCTCCTTTGGATGGTACTATTTTACCAGGTGTCACTCGTGATTCCGTTTTACAATTGGCCAGAGCAAGATTACCAGCTGATGAATGGACTATCTCTGAACGTAAGTTTACTATCCACGAAGTTGCCGAAAAAGCAAGTAAAGGTCAATTGGTAGAAGCTTTCGGTTGTGGTACTGCAGCAATTGTTTCCCCTATCAACAACATTGGCTTCCAAGATAAGCAAATCCCTGTCCCATGTGGTGCCAATGGTGTTATTGGTGACTTGACCCAAACTGTTGCTGATTGGATCAGAAAAATCCAATATGGTGAAGAAGAGTTTGCTGATTGGTCTAGAGTTGCGAAATAAGATTTAGTTACAAAATATATAATTAACAAATAATTGACTGGAAAATTCGTGTTATAAAGTGAAGGGTAATTGTATTATGAAGTTTTAAGAAGGTACTCCGTTATGACTCATTAGGAAAACGAAACGTATATGTACATTTTTAAAGTGTCGCCTTGGACTACTTTCTGTTGCAAAAGCTGTAGCTAATGTTCAGTCTCAGGTACAGGACTAATTGCTGTTTACATGAGTCACAGTTGATATACGTTGGATAAATAAGGTGTTGTCCCTTCTAAAGAATTAGAAACAGAAATCGAAACTACGACCAACTGACAAACTGATTCGTGATGTCTATGTTTAAGCAAGTGGATGTTTTCACAAACACAAAGTTCAAAGGGAACCCAGTGGCAGTATTCTTTGATGCGGACCATCTCAGTAAGGAAGAAATGCAACAGATTGCGAGGTGGACCAACTTATCGGAAACCACTTTCATATTGAAACCCTCGACGCCAGCGACCTCTTATAAGGTTCGTATTTTCACACCTGCTACAGAGTTATCATTTGCTGGTCACCCAACTCTTGGTACTTGTTTTGCTCTCTTGGAAGCAAAGCGGATACAAGTCAACTCCAAAGGATTAATTGTACAGGAGTGTGGTGCTGGTAACGTTGAGATAGAACCCATTGGAAATCTCGAAGATCTCAATTCAATTGACTTGCAGTTGCGTGTCCCTCGCTATGACTTCCACCAAGTGAGTGATGAAGCCATTGAAGATATTAGTCAACTGCTAGGGTTACCTAAAGATCAATTTGATACTCCTGTACTTGTTGAAATTGGGCCTAAATGGGTTGTTGTTCGCTTAAAGGATGGGCAGTCTGTTCTTGATCTTGAACCAAACCACGGGGCATTAACTGACGTTTCAATAAAATATGGGTGGACTGGTCTATGTACTATTGGCCAACATAATGACGAAGGAACCAAATGGGAAATGAGAAACTTTGCTCCAGCAGAAATGGTTCCTGAAGATCCTGCTTGTGGATCAGGGGCAGGCGCACTTGGAGCCTATTTGGGAGTCCATCAAAAGGGTGGTGAAGGTGTTTACCATATTTCTCAAGGGAACAAGATCAACAGGGATGCTCATTTGGTGTCTACTGTTAAACCAAGAGTAGATTCCGAAGGGTTTGATGTTTTCGTTAAGGGTCATGCTATTACTACAATTACAGGGTTTTACTAAATGTATAATATACCATAACGTATATCTTACATATTGAGAACTCTACTTTGCCTCCTGTGGTTTACGTTTGTTCTAAGTGCTATTGCTGCAAATCATTATTGTTAGCAAAATCACGACATTTTTCAAAAATGTCAAATCAATATATATTCTGCGACAAAATCATTTACTAGATAAAAAAACTATTAGTACATATACTTCCTCACTTATGCTGAATTCCACAACATGCTGAAGGTGTCCGAGTTCCCTATAGTGCAAGTCAAGAACTTACCATATAAGACCACTAATCTGGACCTTTGTAATTTGTTTTCTCGGTTCGGAGCCTTAAGTCAAATCAGAGTGCCTAAAGATGAACCAGATGGTACGGCCATAGCAGTGTACATGAATTTATCAAGTTCTCAAAAAGCGGTCAAAGAATTGAACGGGGTCAATTTCAGAGGTCGTTACTTGGTGGCAACAACGTACAAAGTTGATACGAGTAGAATCGCAGCTGAAGATTATTTAGTACGTCAAGAACAAGTTGCTCTCCTCAAACAACGTTATGACACTTGATGAATTACGTGATGCGTACCCAATAAGATTAGACTTACATATTATAAACTACAACAAGAAGAATTAGTGGATCCAAATTGTTTGTTAAATACAATTCCTTTTATTGAATCTGATAATTATTTAATTGTTGATTCTATTTCTTGCTCTTGTCGTCAACTGACAAATCTAAGCTTCCTAGGATGAAGTAGGATGTCAAAGCAGTAAAGATAAAGCCACTAATTTTAAGGATTTTCCAGATAAAACTTTTACTGGAATACTTGTATTGGATGAAAACGTCCAACTTAGTCATAGCATCAATGACATTGGTGTATGTTAAAGTGATTTTGGTGTGACCCTTAGCAACATCAAAGTAACTCAAATCTGAAGAAACTTCCATATTTTCAAAGGGAATAGGAGAAGAAACATTAACAAATTCAGCTCCTTCCGGTAAGTAGAAAGATAAATAGACTTTATCATAAGTAACATCTTGCAAACCATTAACTATTGGGAATGCCATAACGTAAGTATCTTCTTCATCAATAACACGACGAATACTATTAACAACCAATTGATTCCATCCAAGAGTGAAGTTATATTTCCAACCACCAAACATTGGATAACGAGGTTGTATAACCAAATGTTTTTGTATGATTTGATGAGTATCAACTTTCCCAACCAAATCGGTGTAATAATAATCAGAATAAGAGTTGGAATCTGTAAAGGGAAATTCCAATTGAAGTAAAGAAAAATGGTTTTTATTCTGACCGTATCTTCCCTTCATAAAGTCGATTCTGGAGAATCCAGATGCTAAGGCTGCACCATCATTAGTTAATTCAAAGTATTCTTCAACGGGTAATTGAATAACATCCAGTCCTGGTATCCAAACACTACGGTCCAACTTTGTTACTTTAGCAATTGCCTTTGAGTGAGTATATAACAAACCCATTGGAAAAATAGTCTTTGGACCAACAACTGAAAGTAAAGGACCATAAACAAGCATATTGTTTTCCACACGGCCTTCCAAAGATGGTAAATCCTTTGTGACAACTGAATCATTACTTAAGTTCAAGTTCATCTCTTCAGACTTTCCTACACCACCAAAAGCCAATTGATAATTTTTAGTGGCATAAAGTGAGTAAGGGAACTTGTTTGTCTTAATAAGAAGTTTCTGAACATCACTTAATTCAATCTTTTCGGGGAAAGGACGGACTGAGTTCATGTAATTATATTGGACATTAATATCAACACTTGATTGAGGAGAAACCGGATAAGGTAAAGTGATTTTGAACAATTTATTGGAAGCAGACGAAGAATCTTCTTCTGACTCAATAACCGGAACTATATCAACAGCGTTTCTATTTTTAACCAAGATAGCTGAAATCAAAGATAAATCTTTAATAAAGTCCAAGCCATCGCTTAAATGGAAATAATAGGTATCTTGAGGAGCACTTGCAGTGTTTTTAATATTTAATAAAACTGATTCTCTAACATAACTTTTGGACAACTCAACTGTTCTTGTATATTGCTCATTGAACCACGAGTCTGGATCCACGTCCAATGCAACAGCGAACAGAGCCACAAACGAGATCACAAGTGACACCCAGCCTACAAACATCATGGTATTTATATACAATGGGGTCCCCAACAGAAGATGATACTTTTAAAAGGATTGGTTGGTGTTTTTTCACCATCTGTCTGTCAAACACGTATATGATGTTAGGAGGGAATGGAAAAAATGCAACCGCGCTACCACAGCAAAAAGCTCCATAGAATCGGATGCCTGTTACGTATTACCATTGGAGATCATTATAAAGTAAGGTTATAGCACAAGCTTGATTACTTTAGTATAATCCTTTATATCGTGTTTGTAGTGTATGCTCGTAATGGTTGATACACATTGCTATGGCATAGTTTTGCCATAAAACGCTTACAAGGTTTATATATTTCCTGCGTGTTTGTAACAGTAATCCTTTACTTCCATAAGGTAGCAGTAGCTTGCTCGAGTTCAGTTCAATAGAACGTACTGTGCCTACAAATATATACTGTTCTTGAACTACATACGCTTAAGTGTATGTCTCTCTCCAATATCACACTAAAGCATTCGCATTAATTGCCACAAGCTGGCTCTCGGAGTTACATTGCAAAACACCATGACTATTGCCATCGTAGTGTATAGATACGAAACGTTTATAAAAGCTCCACATTTGTTTAAGAATTAAGAACCCAAAACTAGTCTTTAACAAAAGTAAAGATATTAGTTTAAGATCAGAGATTTTAATTTCAATTTTGATTCCAATTCTACTCAGTTCGATTCTATAGAGCAGAATCCATCATTACCACTACTGAACCTGAACGGTTTACAGAACGTTACCGTAAAATCTTTACACTGCAATTTATACAGTTCAAGCTTCACGTACATTATTGTTCGATCAATTGGAGCCCACCACCATAGAAGCTGACTGCTATCTACACACAAAACACCATATCAAACACTAATACTGAACTTCAACTACTACTACTACTACTACTACTACTACTACTACTACTAGTACAATATTGTTCTAATAGCCTCTTTTTTCTGTATCCGCAATTCCATTAGATACCCCTGTAAAATCCCGCCTATTTGCCCTCGCAGCGCGCTACCAAGGTTTTAGCTCTAGTGAAGCAATCAATAAATCAATCAATCAACAAACAAAAGGTGGAGCTTTTTTTTTTTTCAGAACACAGCAATATACCTGAAATTAAGCTACCTATAATAAACATTGGTCCCCTTTAAATCTTACTTATCACCACCACACCACGATGTCGTTACAGGATTTGATACCCGTGGTAAACAAACTTCAGGACATTGTGACCACAACCCAACTAGCCGATTTAGATTTACCCATCTTGGCTGTGGTGGGGTCTCAGTCCTGTGGTAAATCGTCGGTGATTGAGAACATAGTGGGTAAAGACTTTTTACCAAGGGGTACTGGTATTGTAACAAGAAGACCTTTAGTGCTTCAGTTGATCCACGTGAATCCTACAGATCCCATTGTTAAGGAACAATCTGAATCAATGTCAAATGGCACGTCTATTGGTGGTCATGGATTTAATGATGATCACCTGTCATCGTCTAACGTTGAAACATCAGAAATTGACTTGGAAGAGCATTTACGTAGACACGCTGCTACCACCAGCACCACTAATAATGGTACAGCATCCACCTCCACAGGCAATCCCGTGTCTTCTTTTGCTCCCCTTCTTGAATGGGGTGAGTTTTTACATATTCCAAATAAGAGATTTTACAACTTTAATCAAATTAGACGTGAAATTGAATCCGAAACAGCTAGAATTGCTGGCCAAAATAAAGGGATCTCTCGTTTGCCAATCAACTTGAAAATTTATTCACCAAATGTACTTAACTTGACATTAGTTGATTTACCAGGTATCACAAAGGTTCCAGTTGGTGATCAACCAGGTGATATTGAACGTCAAACTCGGAATTTGATTTTAGAATACATTTCTAAACCAAATTGTATTATCCTTGCTGTATCTCCCGCTAATGTTGATTTGGTTAATTCAGAATCACTTAAATTGGCTCGTCAAGTTGATCCCACAGGGAAACGTACAGTGGGTATTTTAACTAAATTGGACTTGATGGACCAAGGAACGAATGCTTTAGATATCCTTAAAGGCAACATATATCCCTTGAAACTTGGATTCATAGGTATTGTTAACAGGTCACAACAGGACATATCTGAGAACAAAGCTTTGGAAGATTCACTCTACGCTGAACATCAATTCTTTCTTAATCATCCAGCTTATCGTTCAATTTCAAACAAATGTGGAACCAAATACTTAGCACAGACTCTTAACCGGATCTTGATGAACCACATCAGGGAAAGGTTACCAGATATCAAAGCCAAGTTAAATACTTTGATGGGTCAAACTGAACAAGAATTAGCCAGTTATGGTGATTTTTCACTACTTGACACTTCTAAGGAGTCTCGAGGTGCACTTGTGCTCAATTTGATGACTAAATTTGCCACTTCATTCATCAACTCTATTGAAGGAACAAGTGTAAATGAAGTATCCACAAAGGAATTGTGTGGTGGAGCTCGTTTATACTTCATTTATTATGAAGTGTTTGGATCACAATTGGCGGCAATCAATCCAACTCATAATTTGTCTATAAGTGATATTCGAACTGCTATCCGTAATTCTACCGGCCCAAGACCTTCTTTGTTTGTTCCTGAATTGGCGTTTGATTTACTTGTTAAACCTCAAATCAAATTATTGGAAGATCCTTCAAAGAGATGTGTGGAACAAGTTTACGAAGAATTAATGAAAATCGTCCACAATATCTGTTCAACAGGTGTAGGTATTGAGTTGAATAGGTATCCAAAGCTTCAAAGTAAACTTATTGAGGTTGTATCTGATTTGTTACGTGAACGGTTAGGACCAACGATCAAATATGTTGAATCATTGATTGATATTCACAGAGCTTACATTAACACCAATCATCCAAACTTTGTTGGTGCTGCAAAGGCCATGAGTATGGTTGTGGATGAAAGACGCAAACTGAAGGAACAAGAACTGCAACGTAAAATGAAGCTTACTAGTGAAAGAATTCTTTTGAAGAACTCTACCAAGGTACCTGATTCACCAGATCTGCAACCTAAGGAATCAGGTGATGAAGTTACTTCAGATGATCAAGCCATTTATGATATTAATCAAGTTGATGACTATGTCAAGCCAGTTAAGCAACTTCGAAATGGTAGCCATTCCATTAGGTCATCTGATGTTAACTCTACTGTGTCTAACACAAGTTACCAACATGAATCATATTTGAATTACTTTTTTGGTAAAGATCCTATATCCCAACAACAACATTTGGCAGCTCAAGCTCAATTGAACCCCACTCCATTTAAATATCCCAACTCAGTGGAAGCACCATTGCAATTTAATTCCAACTTTACCCATCAAAATGGAGCTGTTCAAATGAATGGCAGTGTTCAAGTTTCTCTTGAAAACGGACAAGCACACGAACATGAACATATGGCTGAAGAGATGGCCCGGGTTTCCATGGAGGAAAGTATGGAATATGATCGTTCCTTCAATGATTTGAGTGAAAGAGAACAAATGGAATGTGAATTGATCAGACGATTAATTGTATCCTATTTCAGTATTGTGAGAGAAATGGTTCAAGATCAAGTGCCTAAACTGATTATGTGTTTATTGGTGAACTTCATTAAAGAAAATATTCAAAACAGATTGGTGGTGAAATTGTACAGTGAACAATTGTTTGATGAGTTACTTCAAGAGGATGCCACCATTCAAATTGAAAGAGAAAAGTGCATTGACTTATTGAAAACTTATAGAGAAGCATCCAGAGTCATTAGTGACGTGGTTTAAAGCTGTTATTGTTGTTGCTTCTTCTTTTGTTTGGTTAAATTTTTGTTTATTCATGTCTTGTAGATAGAAATATGGAATGAAAGTGTTTAACAAAAAAATTAGTAGTTGTAGCTTAATGATATCGATTCAAATATACATGAACGCAATAATTGTAATTACCAATAGTTGAAGTTCTATTCCATTTATGAACCAAATTCTTTTTATCATCACCACCATTGAAAGGTTCATTCCAATTGATGTCGTTTGGATCTGGCTCTTCCGTTAATATCTGTTGAAGCAGTGAGTCATTGAATTCCATAGTTTCCCTCAATACAGCCATTCGACTAGATTTAACTCCCTTTACTTTTCTTGTTTGGGCCATCTCTTCTTCAAAACCACTAAAGATTCCAAATGATTGTCTGAAACTTACTATTAGTTCAGGCATAATGGCTATGGTACACCCCAACGGGTCTGTATTGACCTCCTGGGTGTACTTACCCGAATAGATACTCTGAGGGTGAGCCTTAGAGGCTATTTGAATGGAGTTTAGTATATCCACTAATGGTTCTTGTAGTAGTACTTTCAGAATGTATGGTTTTACTGTCTCGCATAGTAGTTGTAAGTCTTTTGGTGATAATTTAAGGTGAGTTGCCTTTTTTAGTGTGATAATTGACTTTTGATTCACTGCTACTGTTTTCTTTGCTTCATTGGTAACTTGTTGACGATTAATGAACACTTTGAGCGGGATTGTCTGTTTCTCACGTAATTCAATGAAAACAATTTGAGGCATGACCGTATTTTATTGTGATCATTGGAAATGGAAATAGTCTAAAAGGTTTTGTATACTTCATGATTGAAGAGAAGTCTAAGTTGATAACCTGTAAAAAGCAAAAAGAAAGGATTTGACACGGACAGGAATTGAACCTGCAACCCTTCGATCTGGAGTCGAAAGCTCTACCATTGAGCCACCGCATCACCCTTAAACTAAAAGTGCCTAGCACACTTACATACAGGCATTGTGGATTTCAAACGAGCACGTGTGCAGCGCTGTAGGAGCAGTCGGATATCATCCAAGTAGTAATTCCGTGGTTCTACTAAGTGCTCTATAGCTACAGGTAGTTACCACGAATGTATAATAACTTTTGAAAATGAACATTGTGTATGTGATTTCATGAAATTGTAGTTAGTTTTAGTGTACGTTGTGTGTTGCAAGCATCCAATGTGCCGTAAATTCTCATTGCACCTCCAAAACTGTCCTAATTAAAAACTAACTGTTGCTATTAGGTATTGAGTTACCAACGGTATTCTTCAACGCCAACGGTATTCCTGTTTACTACAGGCCGGATATCAACCGCAATGATTACAGATAACAAGTACAACCAGTGATAGGTTTATAATGATGCACCAATGCCAACGGAGAAAGAATAGAAGCGGAACACGATAGGCACAAAGGGACGGATTATACCCCATTAAGTAATACCAAGCGTAACAGATCACACACAGGAATATTGCGTAGTTTTATGATAGTGGGTAAATGATGTGGACTGTATATTGGGGCTGACTTCTTTACGGAAGAAGATTGGAATTCATAATGATTGCGAGAAATTTTTCACTTAATTAGAAGGAGAGATTTAGTTTATATATAAGGAACCAGATCCCCACCAAATTTTCTTCGTGTAAGAAATTTTTTGTAATTCAATTCAATTAAAATCCAATTGATTTAACAATGGCTTCCGAATTGACTCACCCATCCATTAAGGATGGTTGGTTTGCTGAAATCTCCAACACCATGTGGCCAGGCCAAGCTATGTCCTTAAGAGTTGAAAAGATTTTGCACGTGGAACAATCCAAGTATCAAGATGTTTTGGTTTTTAAATCTACTGACTATGGTAACGTTTTGGTTTTGGATAACTGCATTCAAGTCACTGAAAGAGACGAATTTGCTTACCAAGAAATGATCGCTCATTTGGCTTTAAACTCCCACCCTAACCCTAAGAAGGCTTTAGTCATTGGTGGTGGTGATGGTGGTGTTTTAAGAGAAATCTTGAAACACTCTTCTATCGAAGAAGCTTGGTTATGTGACATTGACGAAACTGTTATTGAAGTCTCCAAGAAGTACTTGCCAGAAATGTCCAAGTCTTACAATGACCCAAGAGTTAAGGTTCACATTGGTGATGGTTTCAAGTTTTTGGCTGAATACAAGAACCAATTCGATGTTATCATCACCGATTCTTCTGATCCTGAAGGTCCAGCCGAATCTTTGTTCCAAAAGCCTTACTTTGAATTGTTGAATGGTGCTTTAACTGAAAAGGGTGTTATCACTACTCAAGCTGAGAACATCTTTTTGCATATGCCAATCATCTCTAAGTTGAAGCAAGATTGTAAGCAAATCTTCTCTGTTGCTGAATATGCTTACACTATGATTCCAACTTATCCATCTGGTTCCATTGGTTTCATGGTTTGTTCTAAAGATGCCAATGCTGACGTTTCCAACCCAATCAGATACGAATGGACTGACGAATACGTTAGAAAGAACATGAAATACTACAATAAGCGAATCCACAGTGCTTCTTTCATCTTGCCTACTTGGGCTGATGAGATTTTAAACAAACAAGATTGACGTAACTTCCCACTATATTAAAGAAGATAAAAAAGAAAAAAAAAATTAATGAATCGATGAAACATTTTGTATATTATTAGTATTGGGGGATTTTAAACGGTTATTTATATAGTTATTGAGATTAAATAATTATTCACGTCAATTTTTGGTTGTTTAAAACGTTTTGTCTTTTCCAGTAGCGTTCTTTGTAGAGGTCAAGACTTTGTGGGGTAACTTTTGATTCTATCAAAGTCTTCAAATCTTTTATATTACTGAACAGAGGAGTCGGTGTAGATGTATTGGTAATAGTATTAGTTGTGCTAGTATCACTTTTAACTGAAATCTGAGCTTTAGACTCTTTCTTGACAGTTTTATGTGGTCTAATTGGTTCTGCTATTGATTCACCCATTTTTGCGCTTAGTATTCGATTATAGAACAGACCTTCATTATCTTCATCATCATCATCATCATCATCATCATCACCATCGATATTTTCATCAATATTTTTTGAATGTCGTATCTTCTTGTACTCGGAAGACTTGAACACCATTCCTCCAAATGAATCAACTCTTCTATCTTGTGCTTGCTTACGGGCCCTTTCAAATGTCTTTTTTCTTTCGCTCGCAGCATCAAGTAGTCCACCAATGTATTTGGATGATGATGGCACTGCTCCAGATGAAGGTCCTAAGGGTGATCCAGATGATGATGACTGATTGGTTTCGTTTGTAGTTCGACTGTCTTCGTAGTTATCTTGTAGCACCGCTGTATCCTGAGACATTACTTGTGCTTCTTTAGACTTGATGCTCTTCAAGAAACGATCTTCATTATCATCAGAATCTGAACTCACATTAGTTCCAAATAGAGATGGTTTCTTTTTAGGTCCATGGCCCTCTTTCTTCTTTCGTTTAAGCAGGAACATAATATTATCAGTTAGTTAGAGAGAAGACTACCATCACTTGTTAAACGTAAGACGCAAATACTTAGGGAGATTCATTATATGCAGTACGGAATCAAACTTCACCTACTTTAACATAGTGACACGAAGTTTAACTGTGAACTAATTTAACATTAATACTGGATTTATAATTTGAATATATATATATATATATATATATATATATCTAGACTGTCTTTATATGAAATGTTAACCTATCATCTATACTTTTATTTCTCTCTACGTGCTTCGCTTCCTTACTAACAAGTTTACCTTGTACACAAAAGCTCGCTGGTCGGGCCAAATTACCGCGACACCAACCTACTAATTTTAAAGAACACACTATAACCTTCACACTCGCTACCCTTAACACTGTATTTACCGGTACAGAATATCGGAAACCAGTGGGAAACCATACTAGGCCAGTTTTCTACGAGAAGAAGGTAATCTTAAATTTAACGGATCACCAACGGATCACAGCACTAATTGTCGTCGGTCGGTGGATATTACCTAAAATAGTGTTGAAGGGATCAAGTTGGAAGAGCCAAACGGCAGGAGACACATTATACATTTATTATTTATAACTCAAATTATCAACAACATCAAATACAGTATATATACACTAATCGGTTGCGTGCTTTTATAATTGAGGTCTTTTCAATTCCTATTCAAGTCGTTGTCCTTCCCTTAAAACAATATAACAGTAATCAATAATGGACGGATTCGAATGGCTTAATATCCCTAGACAATCTGAAACAAGTGGGTCAAGTACTTCTCCAGCACCTCCACAGGTATCATTTGGATTCACATCGGATTTGGATTTATCTTCTGCACAATCACTGCATGCTGTTGTGTTCCGAAGTTCTTCATCCGATAGAATCAATAGAGGAGCTGATTCATATAGAACAACTCCATCTGCATCATCAAATATGCTGGTTGAATCAATTGATGATGAATCTATCCCCTTGAGTTTAACAGCTCAGGAAATGTCTCTTCAAGAAGCAAAAACTTATATGAGATGGTATAGTGATATTCTTACCCGAACAAATAGTCGTACAATCACTCTTATTGATGTTTATTCATTTTTAGTGAACTTTAGAATCCCGGACTCTCGGAAAGAGAAAATATCTCGATTGTTTCAAAAGCATTCCCTGTCGATTAATATTGGTCAGTTCTTTGCATTGCTAAGAGTCATTAGTCATGTATTATTAGGAAGGGAACCTTCCAGACGTCTTATAAAGGTAATGGCTCCGGTGCCTACTCCACCGTCTATACTCTCCAAAAAGAGAACAAATGATGATTATAGGGATGATGACTATCGTTATGATGATACAGATGAGCAAATAATGAATGAGTCTCTGAACTCCTCTTTAGAACCCAACAAGCCTTTAGATCTTGATGGGTTCACTCAATTCATGTTAACTGGAGAACGTCCTGATGAAAAGGTTTCTATTAAAAAAAGATCCAAAAAATTGAAATCAGTCAAGTTTAGTGACCAAATTATTAGTGACATACATCAAGAATCCTCAAGTAGGGCATATTCCCCTAATATTACTTCGGAGCTCGATTATTCATTACCAATGGATCAACTCTTAGAACAAGTGAAGAAACAACAACTGCAACAAAAACCAGATGCAGAAGAACAAGAAGTTCTTCAAGAAGTTGAATCACATATGGGTCATTTCAAGAACTTGCATATTGTTGACACCATGTCGGTGAATGGTGTCCCTGCAAGTCTCGAGGTTAATAGACCGTTAAGGCCTAATAGAACAGGACCTAATGAGATGGCCCAACTATTAACTGAACCTAATTCTATTGCTGAATCTCCCACCAAGCAACAATTTCTTAAACCTAACATGACAGGCCCAGCTCAAATGGAACAATATTTACATGGACGAGAGAATGACTCCAACACGGACTTTTCAAACTATTTTACTACTTCGGTGAGCAATAATGATAACCCTATTATCCATAATAATAGTGTTAATATCAGCAATAATGACGAAATAATATTTCCTGGTCTGAGCACAACACCAAAAATATCTTTGCTGTCATTTACAACTCAAATGACAGGAGATACTTTTAACAATACAGTACAAAATTCCCATGTTGCTGATAGCACAATGAATGGATCCAATAGGCCAAATTTAAGCAATCATTTAAGCTTTTTAAATACCCAAAGAACAAATCATGCTTCGCCTTCACCTACAAGAAATGGATTAACACCACCACCGCCAGTTCCTTCTCGGAGAGCCAGGTCAGCCTCCACACCTTTAACAAGTAGCAATTTTTCAAGTTTTGATACGGGCATGAATGGAAATGGTGCGAATGTCAATACTTTGCAAGGAGTTCAAATCCCACTGGATCCAAACCAGAATGATCGTGCCACATTATTAAAGGGCACTACTATCAATTCCAATTTAAATGTTGGACGGCCTGTTCCACCACCTCCACAACTTGGGGCTACAATATTTAGTGGATCACATACTAATGGAAATCCTTCGACTACTACCACCACTGGTAGGCAAGTGCCTCCACCTCCACCACCCTCGAGACGACGGGTATCCAATGCACAATCTCCTACACCACCACCACTTCCGCCAAAAGTTCCTACTAATAATTTTACCCTGTCACCTACGTTTGGACAGCCCTCCAATAACTCGACTGACTCGGGTTTTAACGGTCAGAACACTCAAACACCAGCACAACTGTCAATATACAACCCCAATCATTCGAATGACAGCACCACAGAGATTCTCGACGATCTAAAAGCATTACAAGAAGAAGTCGATAAGATTCGGTATATGACAGGAGGGTTTTAATGGAACAATAAAGTACACATAGTTGTTTATTTATTTTATTTTGGGTTGGATATTTAATTAATACTATAGACATTTGACATTGGGGTTAATATTGTAGATACAAGCGAGGACTATATAACTAGTAGTACAGAGTGCTCAAAATGCAGAGTAATAGTACACTAAGCGCAGGAGAAATGAATTTCATTGTAACGTAGCAGTTTACCATTATTACTATCCGATATAGTGTAACGGCTAGCACGGTTCTCTCTCACAGAGCAGTTCCGGGTTCGATTCCCGGTATCGGAGTTCTTTTTTTGCCAGAGATACTTTTTGATTTGAATCGTTATAGATTCTTCCAGCCAATAAATGGCAAAGAATAAATGCTATTCAAGTTTCTATAACCTTTTTAATATCTTCAATAAGGTTAGCACTTGCAAGTTTATTAAAGTGAAAAGAAGTGAAGGGTGAGTGCGATTTGCTCGTCATCGCACTAGAAGCCTAATCAAGTTACATGCATAGTATTTTAACATCCATATATGCTTAGACTCTAAAACGTCAAATAGATCTCCATACCGATGCCGACTTCATCTTCGTCGATCAGTGATACTGAGACGAGTCTCTCGATGAAATCACTTAGAGAAATAGCCACCAACGTTTGCATACGCCAAATCCATAAGATAGATGATGTGGGGGATATTCCATATAGATTACTACGACCTATTCTTAGACGAATGAATGCCAAACAACTTACCAAGATAGAGGAGTACAGTTCACAGGTGACACCTGAATCGGATGAGATGTGGCAAGATCTAATCATTAAGGAGTTTCCTAATAGACCTGCGGATCCTCATCCTAAGGGAGATGATTATATGCCCTATAAGTCATTATTTGATCGATACTTTGACGAAAGAAACGCTTTGAGGAACGATTCTGCTGCTCGACTTCGAAGTATCAACGAAAGATTGAAGAAGGAGAAATCTGCAAAGTCTATAGTTGCAGTGAGTCAAATGGTCCGTGATCCGACTGTTAGAAGACGTGGTACCTTTTTACAAGGGGGAACCTCCACCAATGGGTTTGCCCCATTTTCAGGGAATAAAAATAGCATACTTTACAAGGCCAAAAGAGAGTTACAACATCGGCAGTTGATGTTTCCTAAGAAAACTTCTCGAGGGATGATTCATCCCAGAAGGGGCTACACTTCTTCTACGAATAGTGTCGTACCAAATGCTGAGTACCGGATGCCAGTTTTACCTTATCCTTCTGCTGCTCCTCGACAGAGTAATAGTGATTATTATGTGTCAAGATATTACAGACAGCCACCTACAACAGTGAAGCCACATCATAACACAATTGCATTAGATATACAAAAGAGTACACATCATAAAGAGCTGCCAACAGAAGAGAGTACTTCGCAAATGCACTCGATGGTGCCCAGAGAATCCAGTGCTAATGATGATAGTAATAGTGGATCTGATACTACAAACGACGTTCTTCAGGAAGAACTGCGCGATTCTACTTCACAAATGCCACCAATTGGTGATAATGTAATTCTGCCCAAACGTATTCTGGCACCAAGAAAGCGAAGACCTGAAGCATCGATTTTCTTACCCAAAAAGAGACAAGTCACTCCACCTTTTATTCCAAAACAAACACACAAGAAGAACCCCATACCTCTTCCAAAGCCTTCAACCGAGTCACAAATTAAGAAGATCAAGTCTTCTATATTCAATTAATGTTGCATAGTGAGCTGATCTTCGTACTACTATCAGGTTGCCATCAGGGATAATATTAAGCACAGGTAAGTAAAGTGGACTCAATGTATATACGTATACATACATACATATATATATATATATACATTTATAATATAAATGCTAATTAGGCTTGTGTTTCTTTAGTAATCTTCCACTTGAAGTATCATCTAACTTCTTCTTATAAGCGTTTGTATCACCTTTCTTTAAAGGGTCTTCAAATTGATTATCAATTAGAACATCTCCTCTATTATCTATGATCACAGTTTGCTTATTGCTCTTTATTCTGAGACGACCGTTTCTAAGAGCATTCTCTGGGTTCTTGGTCATGAAATGCTTTGCTCTTCCGTGATCCATTCCTAATGTCTTCATTAATGTTATAACGTCAACTGAATTTCTGGCTTGTAGAGGTTGAGTAGCTCCGCTACTTATAACCAACCCTCTTGATCTTGAAGCTCTTATCAATTGTAATACGTTATTGAAGAAATTCTTACGTATTAGTAAAGCCGAGGATGCTAAATTGAGACTATCATTAGATTGAGATAATGTATAACCAGCAGGACCAGAGATGACATAAGAATAACAAATCTCGAAAAGTATGCCCTTTTCTATGGCACTTCCAACAGTCTTATGTTTAAGAAAATAAGGCAATCTACTACCAAAGTTCAAAGATACCAAATCTATGTCAAGATTGCTAGTAGCCAATTGAAGGGCCTTTTCAGTTATAGGATTCACTGCTAAGATATCAAAGCAACTCTGGAGCTTTGCAAGTCCTTGACATTGTGAAGGATCATGGATTATAAGGGTTAATCTTGTGAAGAGTTTGAGACCTTCATATTTGCTCAATCTTGCCCTTAATAATTGTATATCTATAGGGTTAATAGGGCCATTGGGTAATTTGATTTTCTCATCTAGAGTGAAATTTATTGCAACATAGCGATAACCTAGAGTATAGAGCGTAGCAATGGTATTGATCAACTGAGTGAGTTGTTGAGGCGTGGGCTTAACATTATAGTTGCTCACAGGCCATGGAACATTAAGATCAAACATAGTGATAGTGTGGAGGAAGAGTGCTGGTGATGTTCAGAATTGTGCCAACCATTTGTCCAAGTCATCGTGCTCGTGATGAGTGCGACCCAAACAAATACAATCGAACTATGGATGCCAACGATATACAACGCATTCTACGACGTATTACTTAGATACACCAATATACAAACGGACGGTGGAGTTAATCAATGAGTTAGTACAACATGACATTCAATCCAAAATTCTATTATACATAGACGACCAACCACCACACGTTAGCACCCTGCTTCAGCCATGAGTTCTACTGACACTAGGAACCACGCCCCTCTTTCTAGTTACCCCAATTGCTTGATACTAGCTACTGCCACTAACTACAACACCATCCATTTATAATTCTATTACTATTCTAGCATTTGTTGTAGAAGATACTAGAAGTAATGTGCTGTGACTCCGCGCCACCGCCACATAGACAATTAATCAGCCATACTACGAAAAGTATATAACATCAACAGAATCGTGCACCCAAATATGCACCACTGTCTTACTATTCCATTCGCATACACACGCATAGATTACTTTTATAGTATACGAGTTATATAGCACCCCGACGGACTACCAGGTCTTTACCTTTCCTAAGCACTGCAGACATAATTTTCTTGATCCAAGTGCAAACGATCTATACTCCGCAAAAAAACCATGTCAACTGCCCTTCTTATGGACAAGTCAAAGACTCCAACAGAACAAGGGATATTGAACCTCGGCAAGAACTGCGCCTTCTGTGACCAATTGGATTTTCTTCCTTTCACTTGCCAATACTGCAAGAAGGTGTTTTGTTCCAATCACAGAACAGAAGTAGCTCATAAATGTCCGGCAACCACCAATAATAGCGTTAAAGCGAACTATAGAACCCCTAAGAATGGGCCCTCAGCTGCTTCTCTTTTTCCTAATAGAGATGCGGATCGTGAAAGAGTTAATACTCTCTTGGAGCAGTCTCCTGGTCCTTCAACCCGAAAATCAGTGGCGTTACTTCGTCTTAAAAAGTTTCTTAATATATCCCCCCATTCCAGATCGTCGAGTTCCAAAACTTCCATAGGCTCTATCTTTGGTAGTAGCAAACTGAGACAACTGGCTGTGGCTTCTAAGTCAAAGACTTCAGATATACTATTACTAAAGAAATCAGCTAAAGGTGATCTTAAAGTCACTGTCCCGGATAGAATATACTTATGGTGTCTATATATAAGTGGTGATACAGATGTGACCAAAATAGACTTTGAAAAGAATCAAAAACCGGTGTTTGTATCAAATAAATGGCCTGTGGGGAGAGCATTAGATCTGATGGCCGATACACTTGCGATTTCCAATTTTAATAATTCCACCAGAGACTCAGAGAATAGATTAAATATATTCAAAGTAAAGGACGGTGTACCTGAGTTGGTTGAACCAAGCGAAAGAACAATATCAACGTTTAAAACCGGTGAAACCATATATTTAGTCAAGGGAAGTATAGAGTAGTCTATTTAGTATATTTTATTTAGATTGTCTATGCTGTAATCGATCCAATTTTGAAGACAATTCCGGTCCTGTAATTCCAAACTCTCTGAAAACTGACCGGGCAAACAACCACGAGTATTCTCTGCTTTAGGACAGTTATAGTATGGGTAATGGAAGTACCCAATATCTCTAAACCAATGAATCTTTGATTTATCAGCAAATAATCCCAACCCAATAGAATGAACAGGAGCATCACCCCATCTTTCATAGTAAAACTTGTTTGTGGTATCCAAATGTTGGAACCACAGACTATAGGCCTCACCTCTAAAGAAGTTCATATCCCCTATCTCGAAATTGGACCAGAAATGACACGTCGAATACCCATTTGCCTTAGCATTGACACCAGGAAGCTGTTGGTTTTCGGTAAGCCATTGGAAGGATCCCTTTTTGTTGACATATTGGAAGTTTGAACCTTCATTGAGAAATCCCATTGTCTCGGGCCAAAGGGTCTCCACAGTTAATGGATTATCGTATAAACTAATACTGAACCCATAAAGTTTCCCTGTTCCTTGAAGATATTTGAACACGTCATATTTCAATTCAGTGAAGAAACTGACTTTAGGTTCTATTCTCCAATAATAACGATATTTCTTCATCTCAGGCACATGATAAAAGTTCCCTGAAAAGAATCGTAACATATTATTGACAGAGAAATCTTTAGAATATTTAATACCAGATTTGGAAAGCTTATTCATTTGCTGTTTGGCTTTCTTCTTATCTATATGAGGAGGCATTTGCCAAAGTGACTCCGGAATAGTGACAAACTCCATTTGGGCTTTACTAAGTGCTTGCATCCCCTTTTTGAAATTGTCGCTGAATGTTCCATCATTTAAAAAGGTATACGGATATTGAAATTTGGCATTGAACATTTTCTCAAAGCTGAGGATGGTCTTTGCAAGTTCATCAAAATCCTCGTTTCTCGCCAAGGCTACAATCGTAGCACTTGCTCGTTCATAACCATCTGGGTTTTCTGGAGATCTAATTGATTCAATATCATAGTCTAAGGGTTCCAAAATCTCTTTACCAGAGATATCTGCAAATCGTTCCATATTTAAATAATTCATTTCCTCAGGGGTACCTACTTTCTCCACCGGATTTATAAACTGGAACGCAACATCGCCCTTATGTATATAGTAGCCATTTTTACGTAGCAGTCTTTCTTTAGTACTGACAGTTTCGCCCAGTATCCATCTTTCACTTTCAACCATTACTTCACCACTGAAGTCTGCAACTTGATCAGGGAATACATGGATGGATAACACTAGCAAAAGTGTTGTACTTATGGTAAATGCCAACAATAACAACAAGAGCTGGTGACTACGAATCCCCATATTATTGTAGATGTCCAACATTAAAACACTAGGGGTTTAGTTTTATGTATTTGGTTATTGGTTTTTTAATGTTGCAGACGAAGGAACGTACACAAAAACGCTTGAAGATGCACGCGGTTGGACCCCCAGCTCGTAAATTAGATGGCCCAGATCTATGCACCACTTACATCAATGGGGCTTCAGTAGAGAAGAAAAGTATACATATACCAGAGCTCTAGTAATAGGGAATAAATTTCCATTTATAATTTATCCCAGTTGATAAATGATGCTCTCAACTCGGACGGAAAGGAGGTCTATCACAGAAAAGAGCTGTTCATGAAGTTGTTGCATACAAGGTACCATAAAGAACGCAGTCGGCTTTGCATCTACTACGTTAGTATATAAGGAAATCAAAAGAACATTTGTAGTATGTAGTAAACACTAAGATTTGTTATTGCCCAATTAAGTACAATGTTGGAGCCATTGAACTCATAAGCTGATCCAATACCAAACTAGACGTAACGCATTTGCTTTATTGTATTTGGCCCCGTGGATATCCGACCAAGTTACCCTCGGGTTTAATTTGGTCACGTGATCTTAACGTCTCTTGACGAAATATAGTGTACATGATTTGCAAAAGGATGGTAGCTTACTTGCAACCAAACATTAACTTTCGTAATGAGATCTACTGTTACGTCAGGGTGGACCCTGCTATCAAGAGCAGTGTCTCATAGTGTTTCTCGGCGATACTCGTTGCTTCCTGAGAAGAAAATCACCTTAGAAAAGTTTGAGTTCCCTTCAGCAACACATACCATAGCTGGTGTGACTCGTGATCTAGACAACTATTTAGACAACCAGGATGCTAAGATCATACTTAATGGACATATGAATAGAAAGCCAAAGAAGATTTCCAAGCTAGGCTTTGCAGAATTAAGAGATGGGTCAGGTGACGGACAAGTTGTTCAGTTGATGATGAGTCCAGAAACAACTGATGAAAAGTATCTTGAGTTGTTGAAGACAAGCAAGCCCGAGGACTCTGTTGCTGTGATTGGATATGCCCGAGAAAAGCAAACAAAAGGCAATGACTTTGAATCTAAAGAGAAGCAATGGGAATTGGTTGTTGAAAAGTATCAAGTGTTGAATCCATCAACGTTAGAAGCCAGTAGATTAGACTATTTGAAACATACCAATCCCGAGGATATCCCACCACATTTGCGATACTTACAATTGAGAACTCCCTTCTATCAAAAGACATTAAGAACGAGAAGCAAAGTGGCCCAGCTTGTTCGGAACACCTTAATTGATGACCATGAGTTTGTGGAGATAGAGACCCCTTTACTCTTCAAGTCAACTCCAGAGGGAGCCAGAGAGTTCTTAGTACCCACAAGAACTCCCGAGAGGTTCTATGCCTTACCCCAGTCGCCCCAACAATATAAGCAGATTCTTATGAGTTCTGGGTTCACCAAGTATTTCCAAATTGCTAGATGTTTCAGAGACGAAGACTTGAGAGCCGATAGACAACCTGAATTCACTCAGATCGATTTGGAAATGAGTTTCATTAACAACAAGGATCAGATTTGCCGTGTAGTAGAGGATATTGTCAATAGGATTTGGAACGAAATTGGTGGATTGAAGATGTATACACTCAACGACAATGGTGAGATGGAACAAGTGTCGAAGAATGATAAGCTTAGGTTTTCCCAGTTAAGTTATATTGATGCTTTGACCAATTATGGAATTGATAAACCTGATTTGCGGTATCAGCTTAAGTTCCATGATCTTTCCAAACACTTTGAACCAATGAATCACTCAGCTGAGTTCCCCATTGTTGAAGCATGCATCCTCAGAGGAGCCTTTGATCCCACTATCAAGAAACCTAAGATCCCCAAGGCTTTATCTGACCACGATAGTTATACTCGGAGAGCTGCTGTTGTTATTCCCATTACCAATGATTATGAAGCTAAAAACTGGTTCAAGGGACTCTTGAAGAAGGAATGGTTCAAGTTCAAACTACAAACAAGTCACAATGAGACTGAATTATTGAAAGAATTGGATTTGAAACCTGGTGATATTATTGCTTTGGCTACGAGAGCAGAGTTCCCCTATGAGAACCCAACTCCCTTAGGAAGATTCCGACAACTAGCCATTCAAAACTATCCTACCAAATGGTTAACACCAATAAGAAGAAGAGCAGGTGGAGATAAACACGAAATCTCAACAGACTATGACCCTAGCAAAGTGTTTATTGGTACATGGGTCGTAGACTTTCCCTTGTTTAGTCCAGTGGAGATTAATGATCTGACAGAGGAGTTCCCCCAGTACTCAGCCACAGCTCTTGAGTCCACACATCATCCATTCACTATGGCCAAAACAGAGGACTACGATTATCTTGAATCAAACCCGAAGAAAGTCCATGGTGAACATTACGATTTGGTTATCAATGGCGTTGAAGTTGGCGGTGGGTCCAGAAGAATTCATGATTTTAACCTTCAACAATATGTCTTTGAAAACATTCTTGGGATTACCAACTACGATGCTTTATTTGGACATTTGTTGAAGGCTTTAAGTATGGGATGTCCACCACATGCTGGACTTGCCTTAGGCTTTGATAGACTCTGTGCCATGCTAGTTGGTTCCAGTAGTATTAGAGATGTGATAGCATTTCCTAAGAATCAAAAAGGTGTTGATCCCGTGATAGGGTCTCCATCTGATGTGCCTGATTCCTCCTTGAGTTTATACTACATCAAGAA
The DNA here is from genome assembly GCF_019049425.1 of Lizanozyma spartinae. Classification (NCBI taxonomy): domain Eukaryota; kingdom Fungi; phylum Ascomycota; class Pichiomycetes; order Serinales; family Debaryomycetaceae; genus Lizanozyma; species Lizanozyma spartinae. Next base: position 226,119 of record NW_025065061.1, read on the forward strand.
GGATAAAGAGAACAATTGACTATATTAGTTTAAACTTGTATATATTTTATTATAGACTTCACTTATCTATTACGCCCTCTAATCTTTTGTCTCTTTGCACCATTAGACCCATCATCATCACCATTTTCTTCCTGCAATCTTCTCTTCTCTTGTAGCTCTCTTTCCTTTGCCAATTGTTCCATCTTAATATCAATTGGTCTTTTCTTCGTTGGTGCACCTTCATCTTGCTGTTGTTCTTCTTGTGTATGCTCAACATGGAATTCAGCTTCTTGTTGCTTTATTAATGCCTTCCATTCATACTTCTTTCTAATAAATAATTCCATTCCCCAATTCTTCCATACTAATCTTCCGTAATTACTCTCCTTGACTTTCTTGGACTCTCCATACAATTCCATAGCTATCCGATCCTTATACATCGGCAAAAAAATAGTGAAATCCCATAGCTTATCGACCAAATGGGATCCATAGGCATTACATGCCAATTTAACCATCTTACCTTGAAATAAATTCAAGACACGCTTACGTAAAACCGCGACAGGCTTTTCCTCATCGGGAAGTACTTTGAACAGCTCCTCAATCACTCTAGAAAATACACCATGAAAACACATTTGTTCAAGAGTCTCAGATGGCAAGGCCATGAAGTTGTACCAACTACAAATAACAAACTTGTAGTCGTATTGCATAAGCTTCTCCACAAATAATGCTCGTCTTCTTTCCTCTGCTGTTGGCCAATCATCCTTGGTATTCCCCAAAGTGGAGCCAGTCAATTGAAGTGTATTCTCTAAGAACTCGGTGCTAGTATTATCTCCATCATCTTCGTTGTAATTGGGTGCAAACTTTTTAAACAACTGACTCACGATATCATCTTTTCTATAGTTGAATCTGGAAATAGAAGCATCAATAATGGCTTTACCAAAGTCGATATTATGGTTTTCAGAAACAGAAACCAAGTTCGAAAACTCAGGAATAATGATATCAAGAATATACTCTACTTCCACTGGCTTTAACTTGAACAATAACGCTTGGATCGCATAAATGGCAGTTGTTGATCTTCCTGTTAATTTAAGAATTCTGTCTTTGATATAAAGCTGGTATAGTCTTTCAATATATTTCATTCTGACACCATCATTCTTAATAATGGACTCTAAGAAGTGAGACCCCACTGAGTCTGAAAGTAAGAACTCCATGAATGCTTCTTCTTGAGGATCTTTGGGGTCGGTGACCTTTAAGAATAATAAATGCCAAATGGTCCGTTCCTTATCAATGATACCTTCAACTTGAACTAATAATTGTAACACAGGAGAAGCAACCTTCTGTGAAGCCAACTCTCTCATGTGTCTCATGTTCTCATCAATGCTAATGGCATTACAGTAATCTCTTAATTGAGGTTTAAATGATGCTGGGGTCTGGAAAGCTCTCAGGAAATCTTCATTATCTTTTATATCAATCATTTTTCTGGCAATCTTGGATTTCTTTGATCTTAAAGTTGAATGAGCCATTGTAGATGAAGGCATTGGCTTTCCAGACATAATTAATATTAATAATCTCAATACATGGGACGAATATTGATCATCTATCATGGTTTTAACAATTGGTTTGAACTCATTGAGCATCTTATTGAAAAGTGTCTCCATTGGGATAAAAGAATCTGTTTCTTCTTCTTCTCCTTCTGCTACATCTTCATTATTATCGTTCGTTTCTTCACCGCCCAGAATCAACTCCCTCTCTATAACACCAGCACTTCTGACAAATAACGTCTCCAAAACATGAGAGGAGTACTTTTGACAAGCCAAATCAACAAAATGTCCTCCAAACAGTTGAAACAATTCCTTAAGTTGTCTATTGTTAGCTCCTAAGATCAACCGTTCCATCAATTTTGAACAGATTTGGTTGGTCACCAATTTAAGCTCCTTTCCTTTAGCTTCTTCCAAGACAGAACCGATAAACCCTTGCCTCTCTTCATCACTATCAAACATGTTCACATTCAATGTCGATTCTGCCTGTTTGAAATAATCAAGTTCATTGGAGTCAACTAATCCAAAGAAGACAGTCTTCTTTTGCGACTCAGAATTGAATTCTAAGTTGTTACTGTTGTTGATCTCTTCATCGTCAATAATCTCTCTTTCCTTAGCGGCTAATCTTCTTCCTCTTGATTTAGTCTTAGCCATCTTGACCAATTACATATAATGGAGAAGAAGAGAGTAAGTTTAACTGCAGTTAACCTCATCTCATCGCTTTACCTTAAAACGCGCGCTACCATGGTATAAATCGGCGCTACCACAATATAGCATAGTATAACGAAATCCACATCTTGTTTCCATCATATTTCTATATAGAAGATCGAATCAAATGGAAACGATAACCAGTTTCCCATTTAACTGATCCATATACTTATTTTTCCTTAAAGGATCAATATCAATCAATCTCTTTAACCAATTTTTAGTAAGATCATCATTTTCAGGAGAGTCGTCAAGTAATGTGCGAATAAGAATCATAGCCTTAAGACACCATCTGTTATCCCAACCTTTAGGATGATCATCCTTTTCCAACTCGTTCAACTCTTCAACTATGTTAAGCTGCTGCAGAAGAACATCCTTATAGTTTTGAGTTGATTCAAAGGACTCAACAAAGAATTTATCTGTGAGGAGCCAGGACAAATATAACCACACCGAAGAATCATCAGCATCAACATACATACCTGTTTTCACCAAATCAAGTTCATGTTGTAGTAAGGAATAAGGAGATAAAAATATAGGTTGAAGTTGGGGGAATAAGCTCTTATCCTTTAACAGCTGAAACAGTTTATATATCTTTGGTATCAATTGACTTCGGTTATGCCATGCTGAAAAATTGGAGATATTGTTGATTTTAGACGTAGTGTATTCGAATTCCTTTGAATTGATCTTCACTAACGCTAAGATCTGCTCATCTTCATTTGCTGTGGTGGTTGCGCTGGTTTCAGCCTTCTCTATGTTGTCCACAATGAACCTTCTGTAGCTCCATCCATGATAGTTTCTCAGATCATACTCTAGCATCTTCGCCACAATCATTAACTCCGTACTCCATTGTGGTTTATTTAAGCTTTCCAACTTGAAAAGAACCCAGACCCGATGACTCCAGATCCAATAACACTTTGGGAAGCGTTTCAAGAGGCCCATTGAAAGGTTTAATTCTTCAAGCAAATGGGTGACAATATCTTTGTTGTTTGATTGCCACGACTCAAGGATATCTCGACGGTAATTCCAAATGGCATTGAACTCAGGGTTTTCCTCAAGTAGCTTACTGGTCTTATCATATGCATCTTGTGTATATGTGTGAGAATCTCTGAGATCTAAGCAAGCATCTGTTAGGTTACGATAATGGGCAATCTTCTTCTTATCTCTTTGAATTTTGGCACTCTTTGCCGCATCCGAGACATGCTGACGTTTGATTCCGTGTTGCTTTAAATAAACATGTTAGTTTTCGCTTGTGGTAAGAAAATAGACAGACAGACAGGTTATTATTGTGATCTTGAGGGCACGTACCATTGAAATTCCAGATTCCTATGAAGAATGAAGTACGTTCTGTGAGTGTTGTTACTCAAGCACTACACCTATGAATGGAGATAACCACAACGGTAGCGCACATGCTTTGGTCCGAAAAATTCAATTCGCGTTTTATGTCTACAGATAATGCCAGTGGCACCTAAGATCAACACATCTAACTACAGGCTAACAACTACTATGACTGACGTGTCGAAACTTGCTCTCAAAGGGTCCTCTAAAACAGTGGCAGACTATTTCGAGTTTGCCATACATTCCATCTTATTCCAAAGAAACATATACCCTCCAGAAGACTTCATCACCGTTAGGAAATACGGCCTACCATTACTTGTGAGTAACGAAAGCGACGTGGTTGAGTATGTGGGACAGATCATGAGTCAAGTTAAGAAATGGATTTACGGCAAGAAGTTGTGCAAGCTAGCCGTTGTTATTGTGTCTAAAGACACTGGAGATCGTGCTGAAAGATGGGACTTTGATTTGAGCATCATCAATGAGGAAAACGGCGAAGGTGAAGCTGAACGCGATTCAAGTGAAGTGAAGTCTCGTGATCAGGTACAGAAAGAGATTCAAAGAATATTAAGACAAATAACATCCTGTGTTTCATATTTACCGATATTGAACGATGATAATTACTCGTTCAATGTGCTTTGCTATACCGATGCTAACTCTGGAGTGCCGAATCAATGGATAGACACCAATGGAGACACAAAGGCTCTAGAAGGAGATAATGTTGAGAACGTAGAGTTTGCTTCCTTCTCAACCAACATTCACAAGGTAGGTACCTTTGTTACGTATAAAGTACAGGATTGAAACATATATATATATATATATATATAAGTCTATACATTTTCTGGTTTCCCAGGTACTTTCAATTCCAATGCAAACCTTCTTCTTTTATTACTTTGCAAGAATCTAACCGAACCCTTCTGGGCGGTGGAATAATCCCATGTCTTCAAATAGCCATCTTCATTCAAAACCTTTTGATGCGAAGAAACCCAAGTGTCTAATACTTGTAGATCATTAAACTTAGACTTAAGATCCATAAACTTGAAAATCTGTTCCTTCCCTGATTCCTCGTCAATTCTGGGTATATACTCATTAAGAATGGAGTATTTCATCTGATGAATGTAATAGTTTAATACGTAGATGATGGCTTCATTTACAAGCGATTCAGGGGCTTTGAAGTCTTGCATGCAATCAATGGATTCTAATATAGCATTCAATTTGTCATCTGAAAGAATATCTGCTGCATCATCTGTATTCTTGGTGACGTTAATAAGTGGATTCACTGATAGCTGTTTGGGTTTGAAGTTTAACGTAATTATGACAATAGCAAGAGCAATGCAATGAGGTGGAATCATTATTCCAAGTAGAGTAGACATAATATCAAATGTCACTAGCCATGAAAACATGGTATTCTTATACCCAATTCCCAACTTTTTAGCAAATATAACCACCAAAGAATCTATTGATGGAACCATGGTATCACTCATGAAATTGAATTTGATCACTTGGAGCATTTTGAATTCAATGTTTAAAATACATTTCCGTTGGAATAAAATAAACTGTTCCTTATCGCCGGTATCCAAATCTCGGAGTTTATTCCCCACTGCCTGAATGTCACTAAGCTTCTTTATACAATCTTCATTTTTGCTCGCTAAAAAGAGCGACGCCATGGCAACTGTGTATGGATCAAACTTCTTATCATTAATGTCATTGGTACCCTCTTGCCAATCATCATCAAACTCATTGAGTAGATACCACCTTTGGTAGTATAGCATGGTTGTATTGAGCACACGAAGAGGGAATCTTAGCTGTTTCACAACTTGAAAAAGCCATTTGAATATCTGATGTTTCTTTTGGTTATAAAGTAGTTTCTTAGATTCAGCAATGGTGAACGAATGGAGATACAGAATCTCATCACCAGTTAGATATGGCCGAGAGACTTGGAGAAGATGGGGTCTAAGTTCGGGCTTGGCCGGTGTCCCATTGGAAGTCATAACGGAAGACATATAAGAGAGATGGCACCGGCTGAATAGACACTAAGAGGTTTAAATTTTAAACACACACCATCACGCGACATTGTGGTGATACGACATTCTTGGTACCAAAAACAAATGTCGCATGGAGTTATAATATTATACAAAACTGAATCAGGAACAGCTAGGCACTTAAGAGTGTATATCAGGCTTAAGCTCTGATGAGACCAGACACATCATGACAATTATAATCTAATGATAACATCTCAGGTTACCGTTATGCCATTCAATAAAGAATAAACATATTATAGAAACTTGAGGAGTATCTACGAGGCTTACTATATAATTACGAATTTTTAGTATCTGATCGAGATTTTCTAGACAACAAACCAATTACCGGTTACACGTATTCTAATTGGCTCACGATAGTAATAGACTGCCTTTGCCAATGGCATGAGGAAATTGCAAATTATCTTATGCGTTGAGCTACTCCACATGGTCGTTAACTCCAGACATCTGGAAAAATGTAGCACGGGGAAAATCTTGAAACCCACATGGGGTAATGTGGGTTACAAGTCTGGCATGACACAAGAACAGACAAATCAGACACCTGTTTGGAAAAGATTTAATGGTTACTGTTTTTGGATGGGTTAGAGAGCTCCTTTTTACGTGTAATACTTATGTCTTTACCAACTGATTGCCTATTGGTTATACCATTTGGTTTTAGGCACTGTGGGGGCTCTCCTTTTGCTATGTCAACTTGTAGTGTGGTTTAAATCTGTCAGTGACATACATAATAATTTCCCAAAGCTGGGTCTTTGTCTACGGCTATAGATCGGACCATCTTTGGACATAGATTGTTCTAATCCGATTTCTTCCCTTTTAAATTATTCAGACACATAGAGCCCCAGACATTTCGTACCTTCTAGACTTTCGGATTTTATTGGCCCATTTAACCCGACATTGCCATTTGCACAAGATACAGATAGTGTCAAATTACTATTGAAAATTACTTACTCCAACGGAATAATCCCGTTCATCAAGTTCTTTCATCCATGACACTTTTTTTTTTGTCTGGACATTTTCAAGTGACTTGAGTGGTCACCCTAATCGCTTAAAGCGGTGATCTAAAATGACACAAATTCCCCACAATATTTACGGTCTACACTCAACATTTTATTATGGCACCTCAAGTCATTGGACACTACAATGTTCAATACTACTTTACACGGTTATCTTCAGATATTCTCTCTCATTCACATTGCATGTGTTTCTAATGAAATACACAAACTAACAGATAAACAAACAAAAAAGAATAAATATAAAAGGCTGCCCTATTCTCTGTAGTTTACGCTATGCATAAGCCCTGCTTAAGCAGCAAAAGACAAGGAGAAACCTAATTGGTGGACAGGTTCAGCCAACTTCAAGGCGTTGAAACCAACACCCAAGCCCAACTTGACACCGGGAGTCAATTCTTGGGAGTAAGCCAAAGCAGCCAAACCAGAGTCGGCAATCTTAGCCTTAACAAAAGCAGACTTGTCCAAAACGTACTTGGTGGCAAATTCAACAGCAACACCATTGGACTTGACAGAGTCCCAGGCAACTTTGGCACCAGCCTCAACAAATGGAGAAACCTTGTGGTAGTAAGCAGCAGTGTAGACAGACAAGTTGGAGGTACCGGTGACGGAAACAGAGTAGACTGGAGAAGCGTAACCTAAACCAGCAGAGTACTTGTTAACCTTAGCAGAGGAGATATCATAACCCAATTCGGCACCAGCAGTGAAACCATCGTGATTAACTGCCAAATCAGCAGTGGCAATTGGACCCTTCAACAAGTCAAAGAAGAATCTAGCATTGACAGCGGATTGTTGGTAGAAAAAGTTCAACTTGGCATTTCTGGTACCGTTTGGAACCAATGAAGTATCCAATTCACCCTTCAAACCAGGAGTCAACAATTCAGATAATTCAATCTTGGTAGACAAGTTATTGGCGTTGTTCCAGCCTTCGGTCAAGGTCAAACCAGTGGCCTTGTCAACGTACTTGGCTTCAACGGAAGCAGCAATTGAGTTGTCCTTAGCAGTCTTACCCTTAACAGTGAAAGTAACACCATTTGGAGCAGTAGACTTAACATCAACAGATGCAGTAGAAAGGTGGAAGAAATCCTTGCCCAACAAGTCGTTGGAAGCCTTTTGAATGTCAGCGTAGGATGGAGCCATTGTAAATTAAACTATGTGTTCAATTGAGTTTGTTGCAATCGATAGATTAACAAAAGGAAAAGAAGAGAAGAGAAAGGAACTATTTAGGTCGCAATTTTTGAGGCGAACCAACACTTTATTTATATACTGTTCGCAAAACAGATTTTTTTATTTTTGTTGAGGTACTTTTTATCCGACAAAAACATTTGATCTCCACCATTACCGACATAAAAGCTATTTATTTTGTGTCACCTCACAACAAAACTTTCGGTGATACATATTAACAATTTAATCGCTGCATGACAATTCCCCACTTACAGACATTATTATTTCAACGTGCGTGCGTGCGTGTGTGTCTTGACATGACATAACATGACAGAACCCTCGGAATTCGCACTGCTTCATCATAACATAATATGCTTCCTTAATACCGACTGAAATGCTAATATCGGAGTTAGTTACTGGAAATAATATTGTTTACTTTCTCTGAAATGAACTTGGTTGGTTAGTTGTTAATCATTATGCACATCTTGTTTATTGATACCAATGCGGCAATATGCCATCAATGGATTAAGCAATTGGAGGTACTTAAACAGAGTACATTATTAAAACGAATGCCTAGAATAACTATTCATAACTTACTGATCCACGATCTTTTATTAGGATTAGACCATGTCCCAAACGAGACCAAGAATGGTATAGATTCCACATATGTAGTAACCCCTTCGAATTCTCTTCTGTATATGGGAGGTGGGTTTGATCAAAGTCTTTTACAACTGTTACTTATAGGAACAGGTTCTTCTGATTATAAACGGTTGGAAAAGTTGATTCAAAATCAGGCATTGAACCGTTACAAAGGATACGTCGCTCCCAATACCATTCATCCGGTATCACTTTTGAAAACAGCCGGAATCACTCAATTACTCACAAATAGTCTAGCCCTTGCCAATTGGAATATTACAGAATTAATACAAATTCCTTCAATGGTAGTTCCTAGCAAAATTGAACAATTAGAGACAGTTTTCGACTTTATGTGGGGATTACTTAATCATTTGAGTATGACATTCACCACCGCGACTTCACAATTGGATGATCATTCAAATGTGGTGATACCAGGAATTGGGACTGGGTACGGTCAATTAGACACTAGTGACGTGGCCAAAGTAATGATGTATGCTGTTGGTATCTTCCACTTGGAATTGGATCATCTTGGTGAGAACCAGCAGCATCTTGCACGTCTGATACTAATCTTATTTCTACTTCGAAAAAACTATCGATTACTTGAAAATGAATACGATCTTTTAGAATTGGAGTCTCTCATGACCGATAAGGGGAGGTATTACGACTTTGATAGCAGTACTCCTACTGGGGTACCAGATTGGGAAAGTTTGTTACTGTTTGTGAGGACAGAAGTTTGAAATTTTCACGCGTACCAAAGGATACACGTTACTCAACACACACACGTTAATCACCTAAGAAAGCGTTTGATCAAGTCTCTGATATGACGTTCCCTCAGACACTAAAGTATACTCTAGGATTTGTCTATTGTCCAGAGACAAACCAAGTACTTTTGCTCAACCGACTCAAAAGTCCCAATATGGGACTATGGAATGGGGTTGGTGGTAAATTAGATCCTCATGAGCTACCCCAAGATTGCATTGTTCGTGAGACTTTTGAAGAAACAGGCTTGGATATCCCTCAATATCAAAGTCGGGGTGTGGTTCTCTGGAACGTCGAGAACGAAGAACAGAATGGAATGTATGTCTTTACTGCTGAGGTGAGTAAAGAAGTTGTTGATTCATACAAGACTCCCGTACAAATTTCACACGAAGGAATTTTGGACTGGAAACCATGGGATTGGGTTGTTGATGCTGATAATTTGGGAGTTGTATCAAATATCAAGTTGATTTTAAACACATTATTGAAGGGGTCATGTGATGATAAGTACATGATGATTTATAAAGGACATACATTAATAGATTTCCAGTATATAAAGAATGGGAATGTAGATCATCCCGTTGAATATTGAAGCGATTATTATTATTATTATAATAGTATACATTTAAGTAGTCCAGAGTCTTGCTGTACCATCAGCACCAGCAGAGAACAACCAGGCTTCTTTAGGATGCCATGCCAAATCCAATACACCAAGATTATTGATGATCTTATGACCAGTCAATTTCTTTAATGGTACCAATAAGGGATTAGTCATCAAATCATCATAAACCATTCCATGGAAAACATGAATAGTACCATCATCTGAAGCGGATGCAAAAAGTGGCAAGTTCCCTCTATGGAATGTAATGGAACGAACAGCTCTTTCATGATATCTTAAGGTCTTATAAGGGGTGGCTGATAAGTCTAAATCATGCCAAAGAACTCTCTTATCATAAGATGATGCAAGTAAATTGTCACCACGAGGATGAATATCAATATTGGCAAGGAGACGTGCACCGGGAAGTAACTTCTTCACGAGTACTTGTTGGGCCAAGTCATATATACGGATAGTTCTTTGAGAACACACAAACAATTGAGGCTTGAAAGGATGGAACTTGGCATCCATAATGATCCCCTTGGATTTCTTGAATGGTGACTGAGATAAATGCTTAGATAATTGATGGATCAAGACGGCAGTGTTCTTACTCTCTGGTGAAACAGTGACGAAATAATCACCCTTACGATGCCAGCTAACCTTCTTGACTGTACGACGACACTCAATGACAGCTGCTATACCATCTTGAGATTGGCTGGCGTTAGGGGTAAACCATTTAGCAACTTCTGTCTTTTTGGAATCCCCCTTGGTTGAAGGTTCCTCGTCATCATCATCGTTATCAGCTTCATCGTCATTACCCTTGATCTTGATGTCTCCCTTTTTATTTCCAAACTTATCGTAACCCCAACCACTTTCAATCTTAGATCTACCGGCATTCTCAATTTCGTAGCCAAACACAGGTGGTACTATCAAGTAAATGATTTCACCAGCACATGCAGCCAAAATACCAACTTCAGCATCAGGGTGCCATTCCAAAGTTTCGATATGATCTGATGCCAAGTCATCTTCCTTAACCAATTGAATCTTGTGAACTTGTCTTCCAGTCAAGATTTCCCATATTCTAATAGAACCATCATCTGATCCAGTAGCCAACCATAATCCAGAAGGATCAATCGAAAGTGTCCTTATTCTGCCAGTATGTCCTTCATAAACAGTAGAGGTACGGATTGGGAATGGTCTCAAATCCTTTGGTGATGGTAAGTCAGGGATTAAGCTATCAGGATCAATGTTCAACTTATTATGACGAACTCTTGGGGCTAAGTAAAGATCAAGACATCTTTCAAACTTTTCTCTAACTGATTCTTGATATCCTGGAACCTTTCTTAACGCATTGTATTTTTGAGGAATAAAACTACGTTCTCTATCTTCGGGATCGGCTTGCAACCATTTTTGTTTCTCTTCTTCGGAAAGTAAGTATTCAGCAGGTGGATTATAACTTTCTTCGTTGGTTGGTGGAGGTAATTTAGGTGCTCTTAAGTTCATGATATGATCCTCAAATTCTTGACCATCAGTATCTTTCCATAAATCAAAGTTCATCCTTTCTTGTTCAGCTTGTTGTTTAACTTTTGATGGTGGAATAATTCTTCCTTCTCTAATGGCTCTAACAATCTTCATGATTCTCTTTGCTTCATGTTTGGAAGGGACAAATCTTCTTTTGGGTTCAGGAACAGCAGTTAATGGCATGACTTCTTCATGTCTAGTAAACCAATCAACATAATCTTCATAAGGATTGATTTCAGAAGTATTTTCTTGAGCTTGAATCTTACGAATAAGTTCCAATTCTTCATCCGAGATTTTCAACCCTGAACCGGTGTTTTGATCTAATAACCCAGTCCATCCTTCAGGTAAGTCGATGGATTCCAATAATTGATCCAATGCAGATCCCTTAGCAGGTCTCATGATTCTTTTCCCATTGATATCATACCCTATGTGAGGGAACTCTTCGTACGCACTTATAGGAACGTTACCAATGGTGTTAAAATCTTCAGCATCTGAATCATCTGAATCATAAACAGGATTAATTTCAGGCTTTATTTCCCGAGGCTTACCGTCAGAAAACGTGGTATGAATAGTCTTATCTGAATCTTCAGTGGGTATTACCTTCAATTTAATGTTGGATAATTTGTCTGTGATGGAAGCTGAATCTTCCCTTGGTTCATCTGAAAAATCAGAAGAATCATAGTCACTGGCATCTTCTTCCGAGCCAATCAAATCATTCAATTCTGCGTCAGAATCAGTTTCATCATCGGATTCCTCTTCTTCCGCTACTTCTTTTTGATTTTCTTCTTCATTATTATCTTCCTCATCACTCGAGGCATCTATCAAGCCTTCTACTTGAAACTCATCTTCAGACTCAACTTCAACGTCATCTTCCTGTTTTCTCTTTCTGGAAGACACATCCGTCTTCTTCACGGAAGTATTCTTTCTGGCCATAGCTCACAACAAACTATCCCCTGTTATGCTTGATCGAGCTTTGCTTGAGACGGTGTAGTAGTGGAAAAGTTTTAGTGGTATGAAAACCAAATCACACTGGGAGATGTGCGATGAGCTTCGCGTATCACGTGACTATACATTGCTTAAGTAATAAAGCGTACGGAGGTACGGTTATAAGATCTCACAGAAGGTACAGATGTTATACTAGGACAGTGTATATCAATACTATGAATGCCATTAAGAAGATCAACCAGCTTAACCGACAGGAGCTAGAGAATAACGTACTGGACCGAGCGTCGTGGCACTATGAGCGTCGCGATACAAACTATATCTACATCGGAGGGTTACCATCGGAATTAAAAGAGTATGATGTGTTGGTGATCTTTAGCCAATATGGAATCCCTACACATATCAATCTTGTTAAGAACGAAGAGACTGGTGAACTTAAGGGGTTTGGTTATTTGAAGTATAATGACTTCCGTAGCTGTGTGTTAGCAATAGACAATTTGAATGGTATTAAGTTACTTGATCTGCACTACCTCCGAGTAGACCATGCCAATTACAGACTTCCGAAAGGTAAGGAAGAAGATGACTTCAAGATCGACTACAGTCAATATGTTGAAACTAAGAATACTGGTTCTTCTAAGATGATTAAGCTATTTAGTGAAGCAGAACAGAATGATCATGACCCCTTGAAGAATATGAAACAAAACGACAATGATGAGTTGAGGGATCCAATAAGTGACATAAAACAAACTAATGTTGATGAGTTGAAGGATCCATTGAGCGACGTGAAGCAAAACGATAGTGATGAAGAGTTAAAAGATCCTATGGCTAACTTTATTGAAATCGCTAAGACAGAAACCAAGAAGAGATCACATCATGCGAAAAGCAGCAGTCGTAAGAAACAAAAGGAGAATGATAAGAAAGCTGAATTGTTCTTAGCAGACATATTCCAAAAGTCCAAGAAAGATAACCAATTTCATTAGTTCTTTCGATTTTGATAATTGGTGTAGTAATCGTAAAACTTCTTTTTGTTCTCCACAATCATATTAGGACCAACTTGGTACAACCCTGAGTATTCAAAAGCCTTGACAATGTCATTATTAATGTTCTTGGAGATATCATTTATGTCGTATAACTTACATTTAATAGCGTTGGAACGATTTGAATTGGTGAGAAGCTCATAGTAATATGAATAGGAACTGAGTGGTAGTGGAGTAGTCAACAGCAATGGTACAACTTTCAAAGCTAACACACGCAACTTCGTAGCATTATTAACAAGTAGGGAGCCTTCTAAGTTGGCTATAAACGGCAAAATAGCCTTGTTATTCGAGGGGGTTCCCTCAAAGAACACAAATGTGGTTTTTGACTTCAACGATTTAAAATCAGTAAACTTGATACCATTTCCAAAATCAAATTGACCACTCAATGTCTTGCTAAAGAACTGACTAACCGTAAATTGGTATAAGTCTCCTTTGGTATCAGGGATCAAACATAAAGTAGAACTGGGACTCTTGGAAATGCATTTACAAATCATATAATCTACGGGAGACACATAATTGGTAAATATAACTTGGCCTTTATCGGGTCTAAGGGACTTTATCACTTCAAGTTTCGATTTCTTGACTCCATCAATTGTCAAATCAATGTTATTGAATCCATAAAGTGATATAAGTATGAATTTATAGAGTCCAAATACAAAAGCCAATACTAAAACTGGCACCTTCCATAGCAAAGAAAATGGACTACTAACTTTTTTAAGGAAACTTGGAGTAGGTTTAGGAGCAGGCATAAACGGTGATATACCCGTACCACTATCTCTCCAAGCCGAGAACTTCTCCATGACTATAAGTATTGAAGATGGTGGCTAACAATAAGTGTAGGAAGTCAGTCAGAATTTAGTTTAGTATGCTAATTTTTCTGTACTACAACAGACTGAGATTTACACCATGGTGATTACTTTTACGCCGTCACATTCTATGAATAAAACAAGATTTGAATTCAATTAAACACTAATATACACTATAAGTAAAAGAAAATAACACAAATGACCAGACCCTTAAAACCGAAGTCTTCAACATATACAAACTAAAAGTGTCGAGGCAATAAGACGAACCAAAAAAGAGATCAACACTTATAATTCTTGAGAAGGCTTGGCCTTCTTGGCTGGCAATAAGGTAGGGTGAATGGCTGGCAAAACACCACCTTGGGCAATAGTAACATGACCCAACAATTTGTTTAATTCCTCATCATTTCTGATGGCCAATTGCAAGTGTCTTGGGATAATTCTAGACTTCTTGTTGTCTCTAGCAGCGTTACCGGCCAATTCCAAGATTTCAGCAGTTAAATATTCTAAAACAGAAGTCAAGTAAACTGGAGCACCAGAACCAACTCTTTGAGCGTAGTTACCCTTTCTTAACAATCTGTGAACTCTACCGACTGGGAAAATCAAACCAGCCTTGGCTGATCTGGTTGTGGAGGCCTTTTCAGTAGAACCAGCTTTACCTTTACCACCGGACATTGTATGTGATTATATATTAATATGTGAATGTTTGGAGATTAACAACACCTTAATGACTTTTTTTATTCCAATTTATCAACAGGTGGATTTCTTGTTGTTTTTATAGTGGTGGGGTTTTTTTTTTTCTCCTACAAGGGAGTCGCGATTGAGTTAGTGGAATGGCAATTTGTATGGGGAGAGAGGAACAACAATTAGCTTACTGCGTAAAGGATTGGTATAGGTTTAATCTGTAACGTGACCAGAGTAGAATTCAGTACAGGATTAGTAGTACATCGGTAGATTGGGGTACAACACAGTACAACACAGTACAACACAGTACAGCGAGGTGTCCCATTCTGCAAGTAGGTTTCGGCTGATGGTTCCAATAACAACAACCTCTACAAAGCAACAGAACAAAGCGTAACGTGATACTTCCGAGGGAAAAAAGGCCGAAAAAAGACAAGAGAGCACAAGCTAACAAAGAAAGGAAAGAGAGAGGGAGGGAGGAGAGGGCAATCACACAACAGAGAAAGAAGGAGAGTATAGAAAAGGGAGAGTGTACTTCGGTGTAAATTTGAGATTTCGCAGTAAATTTCAGTATGACATACCGCGTTCCTACCCACACGATTTGGAAATTTTCGTGGGGCAAATGCTGCAAACACCAATTGCCCTAGTAAAATACAACTTGAATAATACCTTAGTGTAATTGTTCATTGTCAAACTAATAACAATATGCTAGTAATAGCACTACTTTTCTAGAGTGATAATATTACCTATCAGTTTGTTATTATTTTCCACCCACTCTCTCCATACCATTTTTTTTTGTGCACACCCAAAGCGATTATAGTGGTTTGTTTGCAAACGAGTTTTTCGTTGCACGAGTATAAATACATTGGTGGATCCCCTTGACTTAAAAAAATGTAATGTTTTTATTTCACCAACTTTATCTATCAATAAATAACACATAATGGCTCCTCCATCCACTAAAGCTGAAAAGAAACCCGCTTCCAAGGCCCCAGCTGAAAAGAAGCCAGCTGCTAAGAAGACTGCTTCCACCACTGATACTAAGAAGAGAACTAAGACCAGAAAGGAAACTTACTCTTCTTATATTTACAAAGTCTTGAAGCAAACTCACCCTGATACTGGTATCTCCAGACAAGCTATGTCTATCATGAACTCCTTTGTTGATGACATTTTTGAAAGAATTGCTTCTGAAGCCTCAAAGTTGGCTGCTTACAACAAGAGATCTACTATCTCTGCCAGAGAAATCCAAACTGCTGTTAGATTGATCTTGCCAGGTGAATTGGCTAAGCACGCTGTCTCTGAAGGTACTAGAGCTGTTACCAAGTACTCTTCTGCTGCCTCTTAATTGAGTTTCAAATTTGCTGTTTATTTCCCCTTTTATATGTACATTAGTTTTAAGTTGTTTTATTAATCAAGTCTTTTCTTTAGATATCTGTAATCGTAGTACAATTGCTGAATTTAGTATATGCTCTTTACTTCTATTTACAAATGAATGTCAGGCTTCAACTCACTGTGCCATTTCTATTACCATCACCATCATCATCACCATCATCATAGTGGTATACTTGTAGCCAAAGTAACCATGCACAGGTGACATTGAATAAATGGTGAATCCAAAATGTATGTCTTGTACCAAAAATTAAACTGTAACCAATAAAGTATACCAAAATCGATATGGTTACTCTGAATGAACAATTGATCCATTCTAAATTCAACTTACCCCCCTTTGCTATTTCTGTGGTCAAGTACTCATTCCTCTCCAAGAATAACATGATAGGCAAGACAGATAAAATATTATGATGAGAACTAAATGCTGTTCTCCAATTAATTGCCAAATTATGAATGTGCACAATCACTATAGGAATATCAATAGGCATAACCCAAAGCATGAGAGCCAATATAGAAACTTGAAAGTTTAATAATTGTTGTCCATCTCTTGAACTTGAGTCCCCTTTGGTTTTAATTATCCCATACAACTTCAAACAATTGATCCCCTGTGCGAAACAACAGATCACTGTAATCACTTGAAAGGGAACATAAAATGCAACAAGAGTTACAAGAGCTAATGCTATTAATAATCTGTGCATCTTGATACTCCGACCTGGAATTCTGAGGAGAAAAGACGATGATGATGTTGGTGATAATGATGTTGGTGATAATGATGATGCTTCTTTGTCCAAGTCCTTTGGTGTCTTATTTTCGGCATCAACCGGTGTTCCATGAGCTTCCCGTTTCTGAGCATACACTCCAGTAGCCTTGTAGAAGCCTCTAACACAAGCACCAAAAATAAATAGCAATAAGCTAATAACTTTGTAAGTCAAAAACACAATGAAAATGCTTATGCAATAAAAGATCACCGGAATTAAAAATAAGGAGTCTTCCTCTAGTCCCATATATAATTTATTCCATTGATACCCATTTTCATACATGAATGAAGAAAGTTCCCGATCTCTAAAGGTAACTGGATCCAAAAGACTTAAAATTTGATTAATCAAAGGTATTTTAACAAGCCAACTTAAGTTTGCCAATACCACCACCGATATCACAAACATTAGAGGACTTGTAATCAATTGTAATCCCGTCTGGAAATTAGGAAACATTTTAAAATGCCTAAAGTAAATAAATTGTCTTAAGATAACAAGCAAGCAAGTCATCACACAGAATGAAACAACAGTTAGTCGATAACGAAGAACTAATAATCTTAAGCTCATAATATAATCAATGCTTAAATTGACATCAAGGGGTCCGTTACTAATGTCATTATCACTCCACAACTGTAAATTTAGACCCTTATTTTTCTTATCAACTTTGAATGGAATAAATGGGGCTATATTGTGACAAAATAACGTCAAGGTTGATTTATCACCAATATTAATATGCCATTTACTTTCATAGGGATCATCGCTCCATTGTCGAATAAATGGAGAAAATATTCCCACTTTCGAATGCTTGTCGTCATTGGTAAAGTGCAAAGAAATCTTATACGCAAGAAGAGATGACCATGCACTAGGGATTTGAATACTGAACATCAATGGTCTATTACTGGGTAAACTTACATCTGCTCCACGGAATAGCAATGAAATCAATTCAGAATTCCCAAGAGTATCCACAGTATTTTCTTGCAACGAGGTTTCTCCAATAACAAAGGCATTCTCGTCTTTCCTAAGATCACCTGGAGTGTTAACAACTAAAATAGAATCAAACTTTGAAAGTATTGATGAATCAAGATGTATCCCATAAAATGGAGATTGGTTCCCAAGAAACGACGAATCGGCAAGCAACTGTACTTGCACACTATCTGATCGAGGAACAGCATGTAAGTCTTTTGAAATATCACTGCAATATAGTGATGCATACTTATCTGAGCCAGAATTTGTAAAGTCTAAGGTGCTTATTAACTTGTCCCTCAAAATATCCTTATTGGCACAAAGCAATAACGATCGTGGATCCGATTTAGTGTCATTGATACTTGCAAACTTTAATGATGTCAATAAAGAAAAGGAAATATTAGAAGTAGGTGGGATAGTAAATAAATTAAACTTCTTTCCCACATTATCCTTGGTTAATTTCATATGACTTTCTTTGTCCAATGAATATGAATTTAGTAATTGGGTATCAATTTTTAAATTGTGGAATTCAGATTGGATAGTGTTGACAGAAGAAGCAAATGCAATACTATCTTGAAGAGCATAATTTTCAAACCCACTTAAGTAGTTCTTCCTGAAAACATTCATTCGCTTTTCTAATGGATATACTCTTGAAGGTGAGGAAATATCAGCAATCTCCAAAAGAGATTTAGCAATAACTCGACGTAATTGACCGCACCAAACAATTGCTAAATGATCAACTGGAGACCATATTGAGGGAATACCTGTAGTATATACAGTGAACCCGTTCGAGAGAGGTACAAGATGGCCAATGGCAGTATAATCTGCTGGTAAGGTCGCATCTAGACCTCCACCTGTTATGGATATTAATGACAAGTTTGCAAGTCTACTATATGCAATTTGGGAAATGTTTTGGAAACCTTCGTACCAGAATTTATCAACTAATGAATACATTTTCACAACGTCTGCATCAAAAGTTAAAGGAGCAGCTGCATGAGGAGATGCTAAAGTAATAATTGTATTCACTGATTCTTCAACATAATTAGGCAAAGCTAGCATTGCACGAGCCACAATCCCACCCATTGAATGGCCTATTATCACTACGGATGTTGGGGGATTGGGTTTGTCAGCATAAAGTGACAATATCAACTTAACAGCTTCGTTTAAGAAATTAGCTTGTTCCATCATGGTCTGTCCATGGAATGCCGTAAAGTCTTCATTGAAATCCGCTGCAAAAAAGTCAAAATTCTTCATATGGGGGTTGTCTATGTCCTGTTCACGGGTATCATCATCACCAAAAAAGAGATTGGAAGTTTCCGCAGCTATTGATCGAACTTGCTTGTAGGATCCTGCGTTTCCAGGAATAAACAACACAGGAATTCCATTTAAAAATGACATGTCTTCTGTTTGTTCATAATGATTAGCAGGAACAGAGTCTTTCCCCACTTCCCTATATAAATAAAGGGAATACTTTGAAGCGTATTGAGAAGCTGCTGAATCCATTCCTTGGATACGAGCATATGATGGAACCATATATATTAAGCGACATCCTGGAGATTCTGCGCTGCCTAAATCAGCCACATACAGCATTCCAATAAGGTAACATAATAAGAATCCTACAAGTGCCATAATATAAAGAAATGTCTTATTGGTACGATTCTGATATCGTGATGGAGAAGTCATCATATTGGCACTTATTTTGTTGCACATCTTAGTAACTAAGGTACAGGGGTTTAATGTTATGTCTGTTGTTGTACCATTCACTGCGATATGGGGGGGCTGAGGAGGATGAGTAGTCTTGAACTTTTCTATCAATTCTGATGAATTGAAAGTCAGCAGCTGCTGTGATGGTGATAACGTCAACAGAGTAGAATGATGATGGTCGGATCCACGGCTTGTCCTTGCCCCCGTGCCCGTTGGACTGTTGTTGTTATTGTATAGCGGAAGCACTTTGAAACTTAAAAGGAAAACCTCGCAATGAAGCCAATGTCATTCAATTATATCCTGGTTGAGTCTCTCCTACACGTGCAAAATGTAGAAAATCCGTAGTTTTGTATATATGGAGGCTCGGGGGTGAGGTATCTGCTTGCGGTCGAGTTGTGTGTTAAATATTATTAATTAGAAACAAAGGTACAATGGTTTAGTCAATCGTACGGAAGAAACAAGTTTGCGAAAAAGTACTCTTTAAACTTCTACTCGAACGAACTTTGTGTCAAAAGACCGGGCTAAGTCTGAAGCAAAGTTGTAAACAATAGAGTGCGGCTACAGGCCACCGGCCACACACAGCCTTGAAATTACAGTATATTGTAACTAATAAGGAAAGCTTAATTTGTCTGCTGTACTCCATTATCAGGAGTTTGCACGTGAGGGTATTTACTAATGAGCAAACGAAGGAAAAAATATTCATTCCCGTTACAGATTATAATAAAGACGTATGCGATTTACAGTATACGATTTACAGTATACGATTTGTGATATAAAGAGTGTCAATGTTTATCTATGCACGCGCTATTATTACTGTGGTTCTCTCTTGTAAATCTGTACTATTATATCTCAGTTTTACTGTAACAAGGTGTCAAACTTCTTGACAGGACTATGCATGACATATACGAACACTACTGTATCAACAGGAGTTGCACAATATTGATGAGGGAGGCACAGCAGTTTTAGGTGCAAACCATCTATCAAGTTTACATGGATATTTTTAGCGCCAGTAACCATTCCTTGTACCGGAGGTAAACATCTCAATTGTGTCCAAACCTTATTGTTGCTCTTCGTTATCATTATCTTTCTTCTGCTGCTCCTTGACAGCCAATTGGCTAATGCCCCGAAGGAATGCCCCGACACCTTCGCCACTATACTCAAATTTTAATGATTGAGACATAAGCATTCCACTGCCTGGCACAGAACTAAGAATGCCTTCAAGATATCTTACTTGTCTTTTGAATACCCCACTGCGGAATACTTTAAGCAAAAACTCCTTATCCAATTTCCGAGTATTCTTATATTCTTCTGGCAATATAGGGGCCATAATTTTTGCGGCTTCATCTTCAGTCAAGGTATCAAAGTACTTTTTGACATTTTCTTCAGTTAAAATTGATGTAATAGATTGTGGGAAACTAGAGAGATAAATTTTTAGTTAGTACAATGTTTTCTTCACAGACAGAATTAAATCTATTGATAATATACAATTGATGTCAACATCAATAAAGGTAAATTATTGATAGTTAGACATGAAAATACGACTTTTGATAAAAAGTAAATTTTCAGTTGCTAGGTAAGCTCAAAGTGTCGAACAGACGGTAGGTAGTACTTACGATATCATGGTATCTTTATTTTCTTCAGCGTCACGAGCTGAAGTGATAGCAGTTTTCTCCTCTTCTTCCTCTTCTTCATCACCTTCAGAAGCAAATAACGTTTCTATTTCCTTAACCAATGCTTCATCTTTAGCAGTCAATTGGTCCAACTCTTGATCATCACCAGGGTCCTGTAACCAATATAAATACTTGGCTCCAGAAGACAAGTATGTTAGGGCAAATACACGTCCAGTCTTACATGATTTCACTTGCTTGAAGGTAACATCACCAGGCATAATCAATAATTCATCTTTTTCAAGATTACTTGAATCTGCCTTAGGATTCCACACAAATTCATACATGCTCTCATCTTCCATTTGAGTTATGGTGACTTGGCCCTTGATTGCTAAGGGCTCGCACTTTTTGGTTTCTTCATCGTATAGCACCTTCCCGGCATTAAACTTCACTCCACTGGACATTTGATTGTGATGATATATATATGTATACTCTATTAGATGCACAAGACAAACTGGAATTGAAATAGATTTGAAAGAGCTAGTTTTGGCAGTTTCAATAGTATCAAGACTCTGAACATTTTGGCCACCACTTTTTCGATAATCGAACTAAACTTTCGGTCGTAATACACGACCGTATCTAAACTTTTATAATTAAACGGTTAACTTTGATTTCAACTTTTCAACTCGATAGAAAGTATACAACTTTGTTCAATAGAATAGGGATGAGTGAATTTCCTCCTAAAGAAGTACAACTCCTTGTTACGGAGATCTCCGGGATTTTGCGACTGAGAAACCAAACATTGGGGGTATCTGAGGCAGCATGTGGTGGACTTATTTCTGCATACTTGGTTTCAGTACCCGGAGCTTCCAACTTCTATATTGGTGGTAAACTTGTTTATTCCCTTAAGCAAAGATTGAAACTTTCAGGTTGGTCAGATAGCGATATTTCCCATTATATGGGACCTTCGGAAGAAGTTGCCTTAAGACTTGCTCGCACCACAAAGTATGAACTTGGATCTACTTTTGTATTATCAGAAACAGGTTATGCTGGTCCTGGGACTGATTTGCATTTGAATGACTCGATTAAGGTTAAAGAGAATAATGGTAGTGAAGTTGGTACTGTGTTTTTGGGATTACACGGACCTAACCTTGAAGTATCGACTACAAAAAGGACCACTAGTCAAGTCCGGGCTTTGAATATGGCCCAATTTGCAAAGTTTGCTTTAGAATTTCTACTTGAACAATTGAAAGCTCAATAACTTAACTTTAGAAGCATTGTTTTATTAATTCTTTCAATACCAGGTTATAATTTGCTGCATAATGAATACACAAATATTGACTGATATAATTGAGGTAAACATAAACAAAAATAAGAGCATTCTTAGGCTCTTAAAAACTTATAAACTTCAGATTCAAATTCATTGTTTGCTTCTAGACATTTTTCATCAAAGAATGGAAACACTTGGGTGGCAAGCATTCCAGCTACTCCCTCCGTAGGATCGATCCAATAGTAAAGATTGGGTAATCCACACCACATAAATGATTTAGCAGAACGACCGGTTGGTAAAGGAACATCAGTTCTATAGAATGAAGATGTCCATGTATGAAGTTCTTTAGGAAGCTGACTAAATGTGGTAACCGGTTTTGAATAATAAGGCTGTGAATGTTCAAGAGAATCTTCAACAAATACTCCCTCTGGTAACAAATTAGCAAAGGAATAGTTTTCTACAGATTCAGGTTTAAGGATTTGTTTCCCAGTTATAGGAGAAGTACCTTTGTTCAAGAAAATCAGTAGAAACCTCAAGTAATCTGGGATTGTCCCATAGAGTCCATGTCCTCCACAGTGGAATTCTGGTTCCAAAGGTCTATCATCTGGAAGAACCTTCAAAGATCCATTTTCTTCACGAGAATGAATAATAGCCTTGTTAGCAACTTGTTCAGGTTTTCTAATAAATGTCATACTGGTTATTCCTAAGGGTGCAAAAATATTCTTTTTGAAATATTCGTCTAATGTAACACCAGATACCTTTTGAATCACTTGTCCAAGCACATCTATGTTAACACCATAGTGCCATTTAGTACCTGGTTCGTAGATATACGGAGTTAAGATTTCGTCCCATGAATCCTTGAATGGATCTGGCTTTCCTGTGGTATCATAAAGTTTGGCATATTTAAAGGAAAAAAAAGTATAGGAAAAACCAGCTGTATGAGTCAACAAGTTTCTTATAGTTGGTTTATTAACAGGATCCTTAAATATACATTTGTCATTCTCATCGAAACCATCTAAGATTTTGATACCTTTAATTTCTGGAATGTAATTCTCAACAAGATCATCTAAACCAAGTAGTCCCTTTTCAATAAGTTGTACTGCTGCAGTTGTAGTAACAGCCTTTGTGGTGGAGTATAATTCAAAAATGGTATCAAGATTAGTTTTCCCTTCTGGGTTGTTTAAATTGTTACTACCACTGGCTCCCAGATAAATGATTCCATCTTTAGTAACAACCCCAGCGGATATCATGGGTAAATTCCCTTCTTTGGTCCACTTCTCAAGAATAGGGTCAAGTCTTTCTTTCAATGACATCTTTATGGATAATATTTTCGTACAGTATATCTTGATGATAATTAAGGTCCTCCACCCAACTTTATGGGGAACAACTCATTACTTATATATCGTCCTCAAAGCCATCCTTAGTAAACAATCACTGAATTTAGTTTACAGAAGTCCCAAGGCATCTATAATGTCTCGGGTTGAAGGAATAACCAGGACGAGATTTGTGGGGTATTTTGTGCTCTATCCGAGATTCATCCGCAAAAATCATCTGTCGTAGCCCGAAATCTGGGGTACATCATCACATACAAATTTGGTACCAATGGCTGGGTAAACGTTTAGATTTACCTACTAGGGTTTACCTATTAAAATTTAGGAAGGTCATTGCTATAAGGGAAAGTAATGTACCATGTCGTCGTCTTAATTTCAAACCACCAGTTCTCAGAGTCTATTACTAGGGATTGTACGTCTCATCCCCTCCACTGTTGTTCCCCACTCTGTTTTATCCTCGCATGTTGGAAGGAACCCTACACATTGATCGTCAGTAGTCTATATTAATGTCTATAAGCAATATCAGTAGGTGGAGATACCCATGTAGCCGATGCGGAGTTAAGTGAATGAAGATCCTGGTATCAGCACAATATTAACAAACAGATACAATACAAGAATATTTGGTCATTAACTATTAGCTTGTTATAAATTACCACAAGCCTTGATTTAATTTACCAAAAAAGGGTTGCCAATCAACACTTGCTTGATAGTTATGTCTGCCTTAACCCCTAAGAAGGCACTTACAAGTTCCGTGGAGCCGTGCAGCCTTTACGGTTTTCGCCTTTCTCATATTGTTAGTACCCTGAAGATGTTCCATCAAAGTGCTTTTAATCAAACAGATATTGCTCAAGAGAACACTGTGGCGTATGTGCCAGACTAGTGATTGTATCGTATAATACAACTAATTGACATAAATTAAATTACAGCTAGCCCTAACTACTTTTTTTATAAATGTTTCCTTTATATTCATGAATGTCCTTGTTTAATGTGGTACCAAAATAAATGAAAAGCAGATCCTACAACAAAAGAAATGGCTAGTCAATATACCATTGCATTAGTTTCTTAAAAGACTACGATAGCTACCAGCACGTTTAGATACTAGCACATACTAAGTCTAGCCACTAATCTTGAGCACGCACCTTATTCCGCAAATGCTTATCATGAGACGACATGCGACATAATCGTGCCATACCAAATGTGCCTTTCAATTCTGAAACACCATACAATAACTCGAATGCATATAAGGAAGTTTCCATATATGTCGTCAAATTGGGTACTGGCCATAGAGAAGTTATTACCAACACATATATGTCGATACCTAAGGCCAATCAAACGTAATAGCATGGAAACCGTTACTTAATCTCCTTGAATATGACTTGCGATTGGAGGTTTCACAGTCTTGACGTCTACGTAATGAATCATGTGCATACCTCAATTACTCCGCTAATGTTTCACTAATAGCAATCGATAGATGTGGATTGGCTAAGTAATCAACCTTTGTAAACACAACTACTACTTCAATTGTGTATGTCGTATTCCGTACCTACTTACCATATCTGTCTTATCTCTTGTATTACTAATTTGATTGAACCTCATCACCATTTAATTGCTTAATCGTATGCATCTTGTCCCAGCCTATCATACCGGTGGGCACTTCAGACACGCGTCGTTCTCCTCACAAAATGTCGCTCTATGATCCGGAAAATTTCTCACCGCACTAAAACCAAAACACTAGCACATTTAAAATAGGCGCCGACAATTGAAAACCAAAACATCAAAAATCAACCGTGTTAAGGTCCAAAAATTGTTTCTTTATCATTGCATTCAGTCATCAGATCCTCCTACTGAAGACTAACAGACTACACGTATCGGTATCTTCCATTGATTAACAGTACAGACTGGCTTTTGATACACGGGAATGAGTATGTTGTTTTGTTGAGGTGTGATTGAGTGATAACATACGAGAGCATAAGTACAGGTGTTGAAAGCGAAGTTATGATTGTTTATGGAAACTAAAATATACACCGTGAACAGCATTATCTAAAGCTCTTTTGGGCTTTGTTTCTTACTTGCTTTCTTTCTGCTGTCACTTATATATTCAAGATTATGTTTCACGACGTGTCCCTTGGCATTGAATACTAACTAATTAATCATAGCTGAAGTAGCAAGCGAAAACGCTGCTGGCCCCGCACCAGTTAATGGTTCCAAACCTGTACAAGAATTGAAGATCATCAAACGTAAGTTGAATGGATATGTCGGGTTTGCTAACTTACCCAAACAGTGGCACCGTAAGTCAATTAGAAGAGGATTCAATTTGAATTTGATGGTTGTAGGAGAAAGTGGTTTGGGTAAGAAGACTTTAGTTAATACATTGTTTAACCGGGAAGTTTTGAAATCAACTGAAGCTGTTTTGGAATCTTTTGATAAGGAAGATGACGAAGAGACCGAAGCAGAAGATGTTACCGTTAAGATCAACGAGTATACCAACATTATTGAAGAAGATGGTGTCAAGTTAAAGTTGAATATTGTCACTGCTCCTGGTTTTGGTGATTCAATCGATAATACCGATTCCTGGAAACCAATAGTCAATGAAGTCAATAGGAGATTTGATCAATATTTGGAAGCTGAAAGCAGAATAAATCGATCTACTATTGATGATCAAAGAATCCACGCCTTGTTATACTTTATTGAACCTACCGGCCATTCTTTAAGAAGTTTGGATATTGAATTTATGAAACAAGTTCATAATAAAGTTAATTTGATTCCAATAATTGCCAAATCTGATACTTTAACAGATAAGGAAATTGTTGACTTCAAACGTAATATCATTAATGATATTTCCTTTCAAAAAATTAAAACCTTTAAGCCTGAAATTTTTGATAATGATGATGAAGAAACCATACTGAATTGTCAAAACATTGTGGATGCTTCACCATTTGCTGTCATTGGATCTACCAAGGAAGTTGAAACCCATGATGGAAGAATTGTTAGAGGAAGAAAATACCCCTGGGGGGTAATTGAAGTTGATAATGAAGAACACAATGATTTTGTTAAACTACGCCAATTATTGATTAGAAATTACTTGGAAGAATTAAAGGAACAAACCAATGATATTCTATATGAGAATTATCGTAACGAAAAGTTGACCAGAATGGGTATAGAGCAAGATAACTCTGTATTCAGAGAGTTTGATCCTTTGGCTAGACAAGAAGAAGAAAGGGCTTTACATGAAGCTAAATTATCCAAGATGGAGAAAGAGATGAACAATGTATTCCAATTGAAGGTTAGTGAAAAGGAAAAGAAATTACAAAGACTGGAGGCCGACTTGTTCAACAGACATAAGGAAATGAAGGATAAGTTGATTAAACAAATCAAGTTATTGGAAGAAAAGAAGGCTCAATTGGAAAAACAAAAGTTATTACCTCCAGATCCAGCTCCAATTCCAAAGAAGAAGGGATTCTTACGTTAGTACCGCTCACCTTCTGTTTATGTGAACAACATAATTAGTGAGTTAATATGTAGAAGTTTTTATTACTCTTTGAATCAATATATATATATATATATGTGTGTGTGTGCGTGTGTGTTAAGATAAGTAAACTTGAAATATATAAACTCGGTACCAGAGGTGTATTTTTCATGTGTTATGTCGGTTTTGTACGACAAAGTACCTACGATAACTTGAGATCATAGGCATATTTAAAGGGTGATTATCTATTTTGTTGGTTGTAACGATTCAACAAGTAACACCCACCAATGATCCACATAGGGCCTTTATAGTGACGGTGAAACGTGTACGATTTCAACTTGTAAAAAGGGAATGCCAGTAGTGAGGATGTCTACTATAGATTGGAGTTCCTTTATGTTACTTCAAAATTTCAGCACCACGCCAAATCTAGTAATAAGTCATGCTGTGTGAAGGTCTTCCAGTGGTTGCGTTTTGGCGACGAAGTAGCAAACTTTTTAATTTTAAAAGGAAAAAAGTTTCTTTACAAACATTTGTTCTCTTTTAAACCGTACAATTGATCATCAATTATGTCTAGTTCTGTTAACAATAGCGTGCCTAAGACAGGCAAGAGAGATGCTACTCCAGTGGGACCAACCACCGCCACAAAAAAGGGGTTCAATCAAGAATTATTGATGAAAACTGTTCAATCATTACAATTTGTGTGGTTTTTGGGTCAAGTTACCACATTGGTAAATACTGTGTTATATACTTTAACATATTTTGGTACTATGAAGAAATGGTATGCTTACTTTTATATTTTGGCATACCTCGGAGTTGTTCAACTGTTTGGTATCTTAGTATACCAATTGGTTTCTAAGACAAGGGATTTTAGAACTATTATTAAGGATGATAATGTTCATTATTTCCTTTTGGGACTGGCATTTATGATTATGAGACCATTTGTTTTGATTGCCTTATATCCATTCTTTTTGTTTTCAATTTTCCATGTATTGGCTTACACTAAGAATTACTTGTTACCTATCTTTTTAAGTACCGATTCATCTGCTTTAGGTAATCAGATTGGCGCATTCATCACTGCCAATAATTCCAAATCAATTGAATTGGCCAGCATCGTTGAATTGTATTCTTTGGTTTGGTTAATTTTAAGAACTTTGACTTTCAGAAAGAGATCCCTTATGCCCTTACTTTATTATTTGGTATTCATAAAGAAGAGATTTGAAACTTCTCAATTCACTCGTAACTACGTTAAAAAGATTGAACTTTCTTTGGACTCTCAAGTTAATAACTTGAAGAACCCTAAAGTGAAGGAAATTTGGATCCAAGTTAAATCAGTATTAAGAAGAATTGGTCAAGTACACATCGTGAACGATTACACTAAGGAAGCCAAGTCTCAATAAATTTGATTGATTGAGTCCTTACAAGAGTCTCGTTCTTTTTTTATAATTGTGCTTCACATCTTTATGCTCTCTGTTTTGTAGTGTATACATTGTGTAGCATGTACAACTCTACTACCATTTTTATTCAATACAATACAAAACAATCCTATGATACATATTTGTATCACATGACTTCTAAACGGGATGACGTAACACGAAACGTATTTGCCACAGATTATGATACCATTCCTTTTCAAACTAGTAATCTAATCTATTGAAAATCTTATTCTTCCTCTTTTGTGCATCCAAGTCGTCTTGCCAGAATTGAATTTTTCTAGAAGGTTCGAAGAACCAGCGAGCACGTGACTTTTTTATGTTAGAAATTCATGGAAAACGATAGAAGGTAATAGAATTTTCATCACCACATTTGCACCCGTATTTGGACAATTAATATCCGGTTACGACTATTAAGCCAAATTTTTCACCGACATGCAAACACCTTTATAAATGGAGGATCTTCCACTTGATCCGTTGAAAAATTTTATAACTTTTCTTCTCCTTTCAAATATCTTTATTCAAATAAATATATATTTAAATAATCATGTCTAAGGCTGTCGGTATTGATTTAGGTACAACCTACTCTTGTGTTGCCCACTTTGCCAATGATCGTGTTGAAATCATTGCCAACGATCAAGGTAACAGAACCACTCCATCTTTTGTTGCTTTCACTGATACCGAAAGATTGATTGGTGATGCTGCTAAGAACCAAGCTGCCATGAACCCTGCTAACACCGTTTTCGATGCTAAGCGTTTGATTGGTAGAAAGTTTTCTGATCCTGAAGTTCAAGGTGATATCAAGCATTTCCCATTCAAGGTTGTCGAAGACGCTACTAAGCCAAAGATCCAAGTTGAATTCAAGGGTGAAACTAAGGTTTTCACTCCTGAAGAAATCTCTTCCATGATCTTGACCAAGATGAAGGAAACTGCTGAAAACTTTTTGGGTACTAAGGTCAATGATGCTGTTGTTACCGTCCCAGCTTACTTCAATGACTCTCAAAGACAAGCTACCAAGGATGCTGGTTTGATTGCTGGTTTGAACGTTATGAGAATCATCAACGAACCTACTGCTGCTGCCATTGCTTACGGTTTGGACAAGAAGTCTGAAAAGGAAAACAATGTCTTGATTTTCGATTTGGGTGGTGGTACTTTCGATGTCTCTTTGTTGACCATTGAAGATGGTATCTTTGAAGTTAAGGCTACTGCTGGTGACACTCACTTAGGTGGTGAAGATTTCGACAACAGATTGGTCAACCACTTCACTGCTGAATTCAAGAGAAAGAACAAGAAGGATATGTCTACTAACCAAAGAGCTTTGAGAAGATTGAGAACTGCTTGTGAACGTGCCAAGAGAACTTTGTCTTCTTCCACTCAAACTTCTATCGAAATCGACTCTTTGTTCGAAGGTATTGACTTTTACACTACCATCACCAGAGCTAGATTCGAAGAAATGTGTCAAGATTTATTCAGATCTACTTTGGACCCTGTCGAAAAGGTTTTGAGAGACGCTAAGTTGGACAAGTCCCAAGTTGACGAAATTGTCTTGGTTGGTGGTTCTACCAGAATTCCAAAGGTTCAAAAGTTGGTTTCCGACTTCTTCAACGGTAAGGAACCAAACAGATCTATTAACCCTGATGAAGCTGTTGCTTATGGTGCTGCTGTCCAAGCTGCTGTATTGTCTGGTGACACTTCTACCAAGACTCAAGATTTGTTGTTGTTGGATGTTGCCCCATTATCTTTGGGTATTGAAACTGCTGGTGGTATCATGACCAAGTTGATTCCTAGAAACTCCACTATCCCAACTAAGAAGTCTGAAACTTTCTCCACTTACCAAGATAACCAACCTGGTGTCTTGATCCAAGTTTTCGAAGGTGAACGTGCTAAGACTAAGGATAACAACTTGTTGGGTAAGTTTGAATTGTCTGGTATTCCTCCAGCTCCAAGAGGTGTTCCTCAAATTGAAGTTACTTTTGACATTGATGCCAATGGTATCTTGAATGTTTCTGCTGTTGAAAAGGGTACCGGTAAGACTCAACAAATTACCATTACCAATGACAAGGGTAGATTGTCTAAGGAAGATATCGAAAGAATGGTTAACGAAGCTGAAAAGTTCAAGGATGAAGATGAAAAGGAAGCTAAGAGAGTTCAAGCCAAGAACGGTTTGGAATCTTATGCTTACTCTTTGAAGAGCTCTTTGAGTGATGATCAATTCAAGGAGAAGTTGGAAGCCTCTGATGTTGAAGCTGTTACCAAGGCTGCTGATGAAACCATTGAATGGTTAGACTCCAACCAAACTGCTACTGAAGAAGAATTCACTGACAAGCAAAAGGAATTGGAAGGTGTTGCTAACCCAATCATGGCTAAGGCTTACCAAGCTGGTGCTGCTCCAGGTGGTGCCGGTGCTGCCCCAGGTGGTTTCCCAGGTGCTGCTCCAGGTGCTGCTGCTCCAGGTAACGATGGTCCAACCGTCGAAGAAGTTGATTAAACGCATTAGAATGAATTTACGAGCCATATTAAGAGTATTTATTTTGGGAATGTTCAGAGATTAAGGCTCTAGCTAGAAAAGTGTTAGAATTGTTAGGAATTTAATTCTTGTGTACAATAATATATATAATTAGAATTTAATTACGATCAAAATGTAGAGCACATATACCCATCTGAGCAGACTTGGTTAAGAGTTACATTTTGCACACGTGACCCAGATCTTTCTAGGCTTTCAAAACGGTTCTTTCTGTATACTAGGTGCCAGTAATAAAAGTTTGTAATAACCCCATCCGATGCCAAGCAGTTAGCAGTAAAGTCCCCCCACATTACTACCTTTCAAAGCTTTTTGGGCCTCCACTTTTAATCTTATGCACATTTGTGTGTGTGTTGCCCCACACAAATACATGAAAGCTACAACACACCATAAGTCGTGGGGAGTAGAACAACGATGGTAGAGGGGAAGCGGAGGGGATCTAAACTATATAATAATCCGTATATCTACAAATATATTTCATTCATTGCAATACGGGATGAAGCAAATACTTCAGATTATGACAGAGATATGGGAGGATATCAAGATTTTCTCGGAGATTTAAATCATTAGTTTGTTCATACGATCACGTTTTGTGGAAGTTCCAGGTTAAAATAATAACCTGGGGGTCTTAAGCGCGCTACCGTCGTTAGCGTTTAAGATGGTTTTATATTACAATTCAATTGTTGAAGTTATAATCATACGAACGAAAATGATTAATGCAGATCAGTTTAATGGAATATTTGATCCTAAAACAAGAGGTACATGAACTACGTTGTGCTTTGTTTAAGATTTTAGCATACTTGAGGTATACTCAGGGAGTTCGTGCTTTACCAAACTAACGGATAGCCGGTTTAGCCAGATATTAATTAGCTCCTGTTTTTTCTGGGTTGCGGTTATATCTCGGAAGTTAGGGGTTGCGAAAAACCTGGGGTAATTAGGAAACAGATAGGAGAACAATGCTGTTCATGTACGGTCTACCGGAGAATGCTAACCAATCGGAGCTTGTTTCCACCGTGACTCAATTGTTTTGACTTCGACATATGCACAATCCTGCTTGAGGATTGAGTGCTCCGCCGTCTCAGTATGTAAAGTATATGTTTTTCATTTTTGTGGAGATAGAGTTGAAATGACTAAAATGTTAGAGCCATGGACCAATGGAAGACGTTTACAATAATGATCTTGAGTTCTGGGGTTTAGGACTTGCGCGTGAACAAACATGTTAAGTACCAGAAATAACAAAAGATGAAACTTGACAAGTCTAAAGGATATGTTTGAATAGCATTGCCTGAATCATATTACTACTGCTATCGAAGAACTAATGAGCAATCCTCACGGGAAATGAAAAGACAAAAAAGAACGTATGGTTCTGATTATAGCACAATACAAAATGGGTTGTAAACCCCGGTGATTTAACAATCAGTTACACAAAATTGCCATCGAGGTCGTGGATGGAGTTAAGAACCAACAAGCAACCATTCGGACATAACTGTTATCTAGACGATGATGTCGATGTTTAATGAGGGTACTAAAAGACATGGACTTTCTAAGCAAAACTATTACCAAGTTGTTTACTCAAACCGGAACTAAACGAGTTTAGTCAACGTTGAACTGAGAGCACTTAAACACCATTGATTTACTATAGTGGAAATTACCCTTTCAATGTGGGTCCTTTTGTGACACTCGTCCGGTTTTGTTGGCGGCCTGCACTTTAACCGCTCCACCCCACAAAACTCAACTCAACTTTTTTTCGTTTGTTACACCTTTGGCTGGTATGATTGGCCCAAAAGGTTATACCTGCTCTACTGATTCCACTTAGAATAAGGATAAGAGCCTTTCGAGCGAAAATACCATATACCACATATATAAATGGATGTGGTATAAATAGGGGACCGATTTCCGTTTCCACGGGTGGCATTGATCCATTTCTGGTAGTATTATTATTATCATTATAATTAGTACCTGTATTAATTTTAATTCCTGCTCCCAAAGGAATCTATTTATTCGTGTATATTACCACAACCACCCTCCACTACCACGACCAACCGTCTACCACTACTGGCAGTTAGTCATTATTTTTTAAGTTGAGTCATTGTCGTTTAACATTTTACCATTGACCCTAACCAAATTTCAGTTGAACCTATTGAAGTTTACTACTACTTAATTGAGGTTAAGCAAGATTGCAAAACACCGTACAATCGTTGTCAATAGCCGCTCGTACTAATTTTTTCGAGCTAATTGTCGCTGCTAAATTTGTTGGTACAAAATTTCAATTTCCCCCAACAAAACCGTGAGCGAAAAAGACGTGCCATAGGCTGAGATCAGAATAGCTACAAGTTATCACCAGTTTGTGTTGTGCGTATACGAACAATTCATCAAAGGCTAGTGAAAAAACTAATAATAATTCCATAGTTTTTTTCTCCTTTCTTCCGATTCCAAACACTATAACTTTAATTCTCAATTATGTCCCATAAGGTTGTTCATGAGGCCAATGGGGTCACCCCAATCCCAACTCCAAAGGAATTCTTTGAAAGACAACCAGAGCCTGGTTACATTAAGGATCTTGATGAGTACAAACAATTGTACAAGAAATCAATTGAAGATCCGGAAGGATTTTTTGGACCCTTGGCAAAGGAATTGTTATCCTGGGATAAGGATTTCTCAACTGTTAAGTACGGCTCATTGACTAATGGTGATGCTGCTTGGTTTTTGGGTGGTCAATTGAATGCTTCTTTCAACTGTGTTGACAGATGGGCATTCTCAAAACCAAATGATATTGCTATTTATTACGAAGCAGATGATGAAAAGGAATCTTGCACTTTAACTTGGTCTCAATTGTTGTCCGAAGTTTGTAAGGTTGCAGGTGTCTTGAAATCTTGGGGTATCACTAAGGGTGACACAGTTGCCATTTACTTGCCCATGAATCAATACGCTTTAATTGCCATGTTAGCTGTTGCCAGATTGGGTGCTGTCCACTCTGTCATTTTTGCTGGTTTCTCCTCTGGTTCGATTAGAGATAGAGTCAACGATGCTTCTTGTAAGGCTATCATCACTTGCGATGAAGGTAAGAGAGGTGGTAGAACTACCAACATCAAGAAGTTGTGTGATGTTGCTTTAGATTCTTGTCCAACTGTGAAGCACATCCTTGTCCACCAAAGAACTGGTAACCCAGACATCAAAATGAAGGCTGGTAGAGACTTTTACTGGCATGAAGAAACCGCCAAGTTTGGTGGCTACTTTCCTCCCGTACCTGTTAATTCTGAAGATCCATTATTCCTTTTGTACACTTCAGGTTCCACTGGTACTCCCAAGGGTGTTGTCCACACCACTGCTGGTTATTTGTTAGGTGCTGCTTTGACCACTAAATACATTTTTGACTTGCACCCTCAAGATATACTTTTCACTGCTGGTGATGTTGGTTGGATTACTGGTCACACTTATGCTTTGTACGGTCCATTGTTGTTGGGTGTTTCTACAATTGTTTTTGAAGGTACTCCTGCTTACCCAGACTATGGTAGATTATTCCAAATCATTGAAAAGCATAAGGCAACTCACTTCTACATTGCTCCAACTGCTTTGAGATTATTAAGAAAGGCTGGTGAAGATCAAATTGACAAGTATGATTTAAGTTCCTTAAGAACTTTGGGTTCTGTCGGTGAACCTATTTCCCCAGATATTTGGGAATGGTACAATGAACGTATTGGTAAGAAGCAATGTCACATTTCTGATACTTATTGGCAAACTGAATCTGGATCTCATTTCATTGCTCCAATTGCTGGTGTCATCCCTAACAAGCCAGGTTCTGCCTCTTACCCATTCTTTGGTATCAAAACATGTTTAATTGATCCTGTTACTGGTGTTGAAATTGAAGGTAACGATGTTGAAGGTGTTTTGGCTATCAAGGACTCATGGCCTTCAATGGCCAGATCTGTCTGGAATAACCACACCAAATACATGGATACTTATTTGAACCCATACCCAGGTCACTACTTCACTGGTGATGGTGCTGCCAGAGATAACGATGGTTATTACTGGATCAGAGGTAGAGTTGATGATGTTGTTAACGTTTCAGGCCACAGATTGTCCACTGCTGAAATTGAAGCTGCTTTAATTGAACATCATGGTGTCTCCGAGGCTGCTGTTGTGGGTATTACCGATGATTTGACTGGTCAAGCCGTTGTTGCCTTTGTTGCCTTGAAGGATGAATTTGCAGCTATTGCAGACGGTAAAGAAAACTCTGATGACGCTAATGCCTTGAGAAAAGACTTGATCATGACTGTTAGAAAGGAAATTGGTCCATTTGCTTCTCCTAAGTCTGTCATTATTGTTGAAGATTTGCCTAAAACTAGATCTGGTAAGATCATGAGAAGAATCTTGAGAAAGATTTCTTCAAATGAAGCCGATCAATTGGGTGATATCACCACCTTACAAAACCCATCTTCTGTTGAAGGTATCATCGCCTCCTTTGGTAATCAATTTGGTAAATAATTTACTTCTTTCTTATGTACTTCCCCACCAAAGTATTCCTAGATCAATGCCTATTGTATATACTTGTTAATGGATTTGGAAATTGTTACCATATATTTCGAGTAGATTTTGTGTGACTTTTCATGACAGATTTTAGTGTAACGATAATCTCTGAATTTCATGAAGTTTAAAGCCATGGTCAACTTTAAACTAAGTCCGTTTCAAATATACCATGGCAAAACAGGCAACAATATGTATCAAATCATTGATGCAGATTGGACTGCTATTTGTGATAGTGAAGGCTCTTCAATGGGCTATAATTACTTTTGTTCCTGGCCAGTTTGATACCTCATCTCATCTATTACTACCACCCTCACACTCATCGAACTTAATACATTGGGATGGGGTATATTTATATGATATGATGACCAATGGCATTAAGTGGGAACACCAATACGTTTTCTTTCCATTTTATTGGAGGTTCTGTCGTTGGCTAAATGGAATTTACCCTCAACTCTCAGCTATGTCAATACCCATTATACTTAGTAACGTGTGTCATTTGGCAGCATGTGTATTGGTTTATTTGCTAAGTAAAAGAGTCTTCATTACCTCCAGCTTATATAAAGGTAAGGTAGAATCATTGGCAACATTATCAGCATTATTATATGTTATATCACCATCTGGAGTATTCTTAAGCAATGGTTACCTGGAATCTGTTTGTAATTTTTTAAGTATCTCCCTGATGCTTCTTAGAGAAATTGGGTTGGATTATTGTTCATTTGATAATCTGAGAACTAATAAAGCCATAAAGTGTTCCATGACCTACTTTGTACTGGGTACACTTGTTGCTATCAATTTTGGGATACGCTCCAATACTTCTCTTGCAGGTCTACTTTATACATGGGATTTGTATGACTTTGTGTGGAAAAATGGTAATTGGAGAGATTCCATAATAGCTATTGTTACAGGGTCACAATTGGCCATAAGTATGGTAGGATTCAATATTTACAATTACTATCAGTTTTGTCCTCAACGAGGTGAATGGTGTCAATGGACTTTACCTTTACTTTTCACCTATGCTCAAAATCATTATTGGGGTGTGGGGTTCCTTAAATATTGGACCCTAAATAATATCCCCAACTTTTTATTTGCCACACCACTTCTCATATTATGTTGGTTCAGTCATCGATATTTCATCTATGTGAAACCTCTTAGACTTCTTATGCCATATGTTTTCATAAACAATATTTTGGCTATTGGTTCATTGTTTATGTGGCATACTCAAATATACAATCGCATATCATCTTTCATTCCTGTTACTTATTGGTTTGTTGCTGATATACTACAACTGACAAGATCAAATGAATTGAAAATAGGTCAATGGATAGTGGTCTATTTCATTGGATGGAATTTGATCCAAACCGGTCTCTTTGCAGCTTTCTTACCCCCAGCATAGAAAGAAGTTATTTGATCAACAGATCAAACTTTCTTGTTAATGGTAGCAGGGATATTATACACCAAATAAAGAAAGTCTACGCCAATGAATATGAGTACTGCTATTGCAATGTATGTCTTTTGAAGTAAAGGAAATATTGATCGTTTTTGGAATTGGGTGCGAATATCTTTCTGGGATCGCGTTTCCTATTTAGGTACAAATTTGCGACCTGATCTGCATTGATTGAGGACCATTATCACCACCAAACTTGCTTATCAAGAATAATAAGTAATTGTGCACACTTAAAGGAGGTGGTTTAGCCTAAAAGTGGGAGTTATTTATATACTAGTTTCCACTTTCATTAGTAGTGAAAAATTTCTCAACCATTTTTATACAAGTGGCTTACACGAATCTTAGAATATTACTGATGGGGATTATCACTGAGAATTATTTGTTATTCCTTGCTATCATAGCCGTTCTTGGAGGGGTCGCTTTCACAAAGAATGGTGCTTCTTTACCAGAGGTTTTGAATTTTGGAAGGACGAAAAAACTTACTAGTGAAGAAATTGCAAGAATTAATAAAAATAGAAAGTTTGGTGAATGGACACCGGATCCAAATTTCAAAACCCCAATTCCACCAAGCTATGCTAATTGGGATATTGAGAAAACAAAACCGGTTCCATATAGAGCTTTCAAGCATCGTTATGTTGTAACTATGGGAATTCGTAGCATGGATTGGGATGAATGGATTCAATTGGATAACGAATGGCTCAGATATCATGAGTTGAAAAAGGCAAGAGTTCAAGAAAAAGGTGAAGCATTATATGCCACTAATCCCAAAGCTCGTGCTGCTATGTGGGAGTTTGTTGATGAATTAAAGATATATTTATCTCATAGATACCCAACTTTATTCACTTATTATGCAGAAAAAGACGTGATGAAGATAATTCCTACTGGTGAAGTGTTTCATTTATCAGATAGAATTTCCCAAGATCCAGCATACATTGCTGCAATGTGGTTACAAGATGACATAGCTATTATGGTTGAAGATGAAAATGGTCAGTATATTTTAATGGCTGGAGCAATTATGTTGGCAGGATTCTGGAGATTGAAAGACAAATATATGATGCCTTTAAGTCAAATCCACACCAGTGGTGATGTTCCCAAATATAATCTGAATTTAAAATCTGGGATGGAGAAGTTTTTCGTTCGTATGGGTTTAGATAAGCCTGTTGTTCGTAATAACTATTTTATTCAAACCGATGAGAACTTGCCATGGTCTACTTCCATTGGTGATGAAGATACTGAACAAGTTGGTTGGTATACTGCACCCGCAGCATCAGACATTAACAGAATCTATTTTAGAAGTGAAAGACAATCTTTAAGAAGACTACCTAAATCAGGGGCCATTGCATTTACTATACGGACATATTTTTTGCCCGTTACTGAAATGGTCAAGGAACCATTTATTCCAAGACGATTATTTGATGCTATTTCAAGTTGGGAACCTGACGTCCAAGAGTATCGTGGTTTGGCAACCTTCAAAGATATATTACTTCCATATTTAGAGCAAAAGGCAAAGGAACAAGAAGATGCTGGGATTACTGTTGAAAATGAACCTCAAGTTTTTCCCTTTTAAAATATTTACTTTAACTGAGTTGTTCTCCATAACATAATATATTCATTTACTTTTACTCTCATAATAAGTGACAAACCTACTGTAGTAGTTAAACCAAGCTTGGAAATACTCGGTTTCTGCCCATAATTCATACTCTTCACTTACGTCTCCATTCAGTAATAATTTACTAAAAACTAGAAGAATAGTTTCATCAATTGAGTGACCTTCAATTTTAGTTTTAGTTACCCATTCTTGATACATCGGTTTATGATCTCCAATGACTGGGTCAATCTTTTCCTTCCAATAATCCTTAACATTAGCAAATACAAGCTCATCACCACTCAATCTTCCAACCAAATATCCAATCACACTAATACCATTTCCTTCAATATAGCTCAGTGAAAACAATTCCTCGAGATCCTCAGTTATGAATGAATAGAATTGTTCGGGGCTCTTTGCTTCCAAAAATCTGCTAATGTAATCACAACTAGAATCGCTATCAAAAATCTCGTGACCCCAAGCACCCATTATGTTTTTCAATTAATAGTAGACAGACTGAGTTAAAGTTATTCTAGTTTACGAGAAATACATAGTCGTATATATGCGAGTTATACCGTCACACCTCTTTTCGAAAACCGTGTGTCTTAACACTAAGACTTAAATTTGCCCTTGGTGTTTTCCTTGGCGGTGAAGACGAATCTGTGACGTGGATTATCGCGTACAGCCGACGATGGTAACCACGCGTTATTTTAGTTGTTTACAGCAATAGTAAGTACTTTTGTTTGATTAAAATTAATATACAAACTAAAGACAGAAATCTAATAATTAAAGGAAAAAAACAAAACAAGAACTAAAATAATATCATAGAATAAAATATCATAAAAAAATTAGCCTAAGATCTTTCACCTCTCAATCTTCTAGCCAATTGGATATCCTTCTTTTGGATGGTAACTCTCTTGGCGTGGATAGCACACAAGTTTGTGTCTTCAAATAAGGAGACCAAGTAGGCTTCAACAGATTCTTGCAAAGCACCAATAGCAGAAGATTGGAATCTCAAGTCAGTCTTGAAATCTTGAGCAATTTCTCTAACCAATCTTTGGAATGGCAACTTTCTGATCAATAATTCAGTAGACTTTTGGAATCTTCTAATTTCTCTCAAGGCAACGGTACCTGGCTTATATCTGTGAGGCTTCTTGACACCACCAGTGGATGGTGCAGACTTTCTGGCAGCCTTGGAGGCCAATTGCTTTCTGGGAGCCTTACCACCAGTAGACTTTCTAGCTGTTTGCTTGGTTCTAGCCATTGTGAATATGTATGATGATAATAGAATGAAAAGAGATGTATAAAACTTTATTAATGTGGAATTATGCTTAATATATAACAAACAAAAACCACTACTACATTTATTTACATCTGATATCGTATCATACATACAAGACAATACGATACTCAACCCCCCTCTGTGACAAAACGTGATTTTAAAAATGTTCTTGTTTATGTTTCTCCAGGGAGACGGCTACAAAATTGTAATTGACTTTTGAGGTTAAGAAAAGTATGTAGCTAAGAGTGCTGAAATATACGCCGACCATGCGTATTTTACAGCACTTTGCGCGACTTGCCTCCCTCCACCCCAAAAGAAGCAGAAAAAGTGCGAAGTCTCCCTTCAACGAAATACAAAAGCAACGGTTCTTAGGTGTTGCAGCCGTTCCTTAAGAAATTCACCTTTAACTGAGTCTTTAGGGAAACTTTGACAAACCATATAGGTCTTTCTTACCCAGAGAATTCGGCTCTACACGCCCTTTCTTCGGGTGTAATTTGTTACTTTTGCTCCAACAATAGTCATTCTCAGATTTTCACCCCTCCTCAGTTAATTACATCCCAGCTACTGATTATGGCTTTTGAGTCGTCCTGAAGTGATAGTAACATCACTTTGAACCTGAACAAAGGAGTGAATCCTACCGGTAGTTGTAACGTAGTAGTGTATGGCATTTACGGGGGGAGGTTAATTGTGTATACGGTTTTGTTTGTTTGTTTACTCGTTTGTTTGTTTGTTTGTTTGTCATGCCTAGTAACAAGTTTTAGATTTTTCTTGCATGTATGGGAATGGGAGGAATCCTCAACGAGAACAAAAAATCCCTTTATATATAGCTCATGTTGCCCTCGTTATTGGGGATATTTTTAATCATCAACAATATTGATTTTTTTTCTGCTATACACACTTGATAGTATAGTTTCTAATTTATATCATATTAGCATACAAACAACAAAGCAACTATGTCCGGTAGAGGTAAAGGTGGTAAAGGTTTAGGAAAGGGTGGTGCTAAGCGTCACAGAAAGATCTTAAGAGATAACATTCAAGGTATTACCAAGCCAGCTATTAGAAGATTAGCTAGAAGAGGTGGTGTCAAGCGTATTTCTGCATTGATCTATGAAGAAGTCAGAATTGTTTTGAAACAATTTTTGGAGAGTGTTATCAGAGATGCTGTTACTTATACCGAACATGCTAAGAGAAAGACCGTCACTTCATTGGATGTTGTTTACGCTTTGAAGAGACAAGGCAGAACCTTGTATGGTTTCGGTGGTTAAACAACCGAGTACTTCTTAACAATAGGTTTTCTCAAAGATTCAGCTTGTTTTATTTGGGTTGTATTTAATGGTTTTTCAGTTCTGGTGAGTTTATAAGTTCTATTCTTTTATACGTGGCAAATATTATGTCTAAGTTAATTCTATTGTAATCTAGCTCTATTATCTATTTTAGTGTACTCTACTATTTTATCTAGGCGTTCAATCATCCCTCGAGTATGTTGGCTATTTGGGCAGGTGATAAGCCGCGAACTAATACATGAATATGATTAATTCCTTTAATACTTTGGATTGCCAGCCAATTGCGAAACCAAAGAACATTTGATTCCGGAACTTGCTGACCTTCAATAAATTTGTTTTTCACATACAGATACATTTGGTTGCGAGTCTCACTACTAATGTCACCCTTTGAATCGGTAACAGGTACTAGCCCTCGGTACCAAACAACGAAATGAGTAATTCCAGGCTCAACATCATATGGAAAATCATTCAATAAAATCTTAATTTGGGTTGCATCCTCATACACTGGTTTAGTCAAATCTTCTTCAGTAGTTTCAGCAACCACTATCTCCGTATCTTTGAGGTCTTCGATTCTCTTATTTCCATTTAACTTTGGATCGTACCATCCTAATTGGGTATTTAAAACATGCTTGAAAATTGATGAATGTTCCTCTTGTAATTTTGATTTTAATGTCTGATAAATTGCGGTTTGTTCGGAGTTTCTGCAAAATTTGGAAAGGTCATTACGGCCAATTATATCACCACAATCTTCCCAACTGAACATGACTTCAAATTATTACAATTAGACTGATAAATTATGTCTGAAAATGATTTATTTAATGGGCACTCACTTATCTTTTATATCTAATTGTGTTTTAAATTAAGTTCCATACTATGTGTGGCACCAATGAACTTTAATCATAGTTGTTTGTAGTATTTTCTATTATAGAGGATGGAATGTTCAAGGCCACGACACCTACAATGCTAAAATCTGGGCAAGTTGTTCAGAGGTTAAATCTACTATAACCACATGTACATGACTTAACAATCGAATACTCTGTAATGCTGCCCAGTTTTTGAACCATACGTATTGATCTCGTTTCACACCCACAGGCTCTAATAAATTCTGTAGTCCTCTCTCAATAACATGCTTTGTTTCAATACTGATATCACCAACGTCACTTTTGGGATCAGGAACCATAAAGTTCTTAAACCATAAGCATAAGTGGATCAGATTCTTAGGAAAATCGTATCCGTATTCATTTACAAGAAACTTGTAGTCTGATGGATCTGCAAATAGTGTGGGGTTCAGTTCTTTAACTATTATGTCTTTATCATCAGGTAAACCATTTTTACCAAGTGGAACTCCTTCTTTATGTGTATACCAATTAAGAGAATGCACCACAAGATTCTGGTACAAGGTAATACCTTCCTTCTGGCATTTCTCTTTTAACTTATAGTACTTTAGCTTTGATTCCTCAGACCTATAGAAATAGCCTATTTCATCTTTCTCTACCATCAGTTTGA
The DNA here is from genome assembly GCF_019049425.1 of Lizanozyma spartinae. NCBI lineage: Eukaryota > Fungi > Ascomycota > Pichiomycetes > Serinales > Debaryomycetaceae > Lizanozyma > Lizanozyma spartinae. The sequence continues at coordinate 268,911 of NW_025065061.1, forward strand.
TTTGCTCCCACAGCAACATGATCAAGGATGCCGTTTAAGATATTAGAGAACAACTGTCTATGGACAACTAATTTCTTTGCTTCTTATCTGGTGATAGTGTTTGGAGGATTACACTTTACGAGTTTCAAAACTACACAAAAGAGTCAGATCGTTGGTTTACCATGGAACGAAACTTTTTGGTGGGGGGTTTTCACTTTAATACAAGCTCACGTTATGAGTAATAATAATAGTTGTAAACTTAATAATATCGGGAACAAAAGGTTCATGTTCATTAACCTGATACTTGTATACTTCACTTGGGCTATAAGTCCATTCTTCTGATAGGAGTTGAAATCATATCAAGGGTAACTTTGGGTATGCAAAAATAAAAGTACGCAAACCATTAAGTCATTAATAGTGGGCTTCCCATTCAATTGGATACCTTCAGAAATCATATGGTTGTGTAGTTTCCGTCTATCCGTGTATTAGCATAAGTGAAATCGTAAAAGAAAAGATCCTTTCTCCGTATGGCTATTAGGGTCACCTGTTGTCCACCACGTGATCCCAAAAATACCAGAATTCACTTCTTATATCAAATAAACGTCCCACTAATACTTTTGAGTGTTAATGGTTCGCTAAAACATTTTAAAGAACATAAGACAATTATAGGTTGTCTTTCTGCTTAAATCTTTTGGGATTTTTTTAAGCAAGTTGGAAGAGAGGAAACAGGGAGGTTAAATGTCGATATGGCAGTACATAAACTAATAATACTAAGACACGGAGAAAGTGAGTATAACAATCAATCCAAATTCTGTGGATGGATTGATGCTCCATTATCTGCTCAAGGTAAACAAGAGGCCATAAAGGCAGCTAATCTTATTGCACTGGCAGATTTACATCCCCAGATTATGTTTACATCTCGACTCCTGAGACTGATTGATACAGGCTACATTATTCTCAAGGAATTGAATAAATTATACGTGGATCATGTTAAAACATGGCGATTAAACGAAAGACATTATGGATTATATCAAGGAAGGGTAAAACATGAAGTTTTCAGAGAACTTGGGGAAGACAAGTATAAATGGGTTCGGAGAAACTTTCGTGCTGTACCACCGTTAGTTCCACTTGATGCCATTGATCATTCCATTGATGATGATTATGATGATAGATATAAGGCTGAAATGGGAGAAAGTCGAAGGTTACTACCTCGTGGAGAATCGTTGGAGATGGTAATGGATCGATTGATTCCTTATTTCCGTGTGGAGATATTGGAAGAACAATTGATTGTGGAAAACAAAACAGTGCTAGTTGTAACGCATGGAAGTATTGTTCGGAGTTTAATCAAGTATTTGAATAAAGTAGATGATGATGCCATTTCTGGGGTCAATGTTCCTACGGGAGTTCCATTAGTTTTTGAACTAGATGAGGATTTACATTTGATCAAGTTCTACTATTTGGATAAGGAAGCTGCTGAACGAGGTATTGCTAAAGTAAGCAAGGAAGGTATAGAGAAGTAATAGACTGTTAGATTATGATTAAGAATGATTAGTAGACCCATATATGCAATCTCCAAGACGGTATGTTTATATGTATGTTACCTTCGTATATATGGAACCTGTCGTATGGATCTGCAACAGAACGATCAAACTAGGACGCATAACTACCGAAATAGGATAACAATACCGAAAGTTCTAGAAATGTTCGCCCCCTCCCTACTTCATAAATATTTATCCTGCATATAGACCCTTTTGATTGTTCTTTCTATTTTGGGCAACACATCCCCTGTCAAGAGATGGCTGTGTCGGATGGAATCATTCATATAATAGAATAGGTGCAATCTGTTTTACAGGCATACATGACACCTCTGATGTTGCATAGATACGTAGAACCTGATCACTAAAGTGATGTCTTCTTAGGTGGAGCAGCTCTTTACTATGACTAATCAGCGGATTTAAATTGTACATACTAAATCCACTATCACTTCCAGTGAAAATAGCTAGGCCTATGACCCCGGGGAAGTACATCGCGTAATATCGCCTTACACCATAGCAGCAGCCATAGCCCTCAACAAAACTTACGACTTTCTGCGTTAAAGAGAAACTGTTTCAAAGAGGCGTACTGTTTCACATGTGCAAATGTTTAAGCTGGATGAAGCAGCCTTAATACTAAAATAAAACCCCTCAATTAATTCCACTTTCTGGGTGTGAGTGAGTTGAGTTCGGTAGCAAAGGAATACACTACCGTGCTAAAAGGTAACACTGACGGGAATTAGTGTATCCATCGGGTATAACAATTTTCGTATACAAAACTAAATAAATAATGATCAACTTAGGAATCGTACCCTCCGTGGGCAAATCCCGGCCCCATAATTGTGGTATCTTTTCAGGTACAGCAAACGGATCAAATTAGCTTTTGGATATTCGTTCTCTTTACTAAGATTATAACACAATCTTAAACAGCCCAACCTCACTGACTAGACGTAGACAAAATCGATCACTAAAGAAGCCTCCAACCCCTTTATGTGCAGTCCGAATTTAGTCACAGACAGCAAAACTCGGAGCTTAAGCCCAATTGGGAAGCCTGGTATTGTGTGACGGAGTTCAGAGATATTATAAATATGAATAAATTTGCCATCAGTAATAATGTGGCAAAAAGGTCGTAAAAAAAAATATTGAGCATACCTTTTCCTTTACCATAGTAATAAGGTATGACCTCGTTAGCTGTATTACAACCATTAAAACGGACTTTAACAGATATAATGGACGACGAAATTTATCACGTCCCAACATCGCCATCGAATCAATTTGCCACCCAAATAGCCTTTAATAATCCTTCACTTGCCACCACAAATAACAACGCCACTTTCGGAACTCAAGCATTACCTGATATGATGAATAGTGATTCAACCATGTTACTTGGATCATCTGCATTATACAACCATTACAATACTTCTACTGGTGTCCTCTCGGATGGTACCAGTTCATCAACTGCATTCTCTATCCCTTTAAAAATTTCTAGCAATTCTTCACCCGAATTGTCTGCTACACAGCAACCTCCTTCATACTCGATACCGGGTATGTTTTTAGAAGGTGACTTGTTTGGTAATTCTACAGTATATGATAATGGTAGTTTTGCAGGTACTCCCAACAATATGAACCCTCAAGAAATAAATCCTTTCAATGCTCACAGCGATCCGGAATTACAAGTGAGTTATAGACTGAACTCAAACAATACTAGCATGCAAAACTCTTTACCTCCTCGTAACCGGATTACGACGTTAGGTTTAGATAACCAAACAAAGAAAGATGAGTACAATGAATATCTCCTGTTGATAGATCCAGATGTTTCTCCATCATCTTTTGTTCAACAGCAACCTTCAACTGTCAATATCTATGATGAGGTGCAAAATGGAATAGATCAATTTGATGTTTTCCACCAACTCGAAGAGATTGAAGAAGAACAGATTAGTGATGATGATGAAGATGAAGCTGATGATAATGACTACTTTCAAGAAATGGATGAGGCATGTGGAGACTTTTTAATGAACTCTCAAACTCAGTTTGCGCCACAACAATATTTTGGCGTGACCTTTGAGGGTGAGGTTTCCGCCCCCCAACAATATGCACTAGAATCTCAAATAAAACCTGATATGTTGAATGCAGTCGAATCTTTTGATTTAGATGCTATTTCTCAATCATCTAATATGAACTTAGAGAGCAATGTTCCTGACTTGGTTTCAGATGAAGATGATGAGATGATGTTTGAAGAAGAAGAATCTACTGTTGCTCCTTCGGTTACTCCCGCTACTACCATGGCTCCTGAGGATTTAGGGTTCCATGAAGATCATGGAACAGTAATAAAGAGACGTGCAAAGGCTGCACATCATTCTGCTGCTGCTGAGATTTCTGCTAATAATCCTGATCATTTGTGTCATCTAGTCAACCCCAGTACCGGATTGCCATGTAATCGCCAGTTTTCTAGACCATATGATTTAATTAGACATCAGGATACCATTCATGCCGCGAAGAAGAAGATTTTCCGTTGTGTTATCTGCGAAGGACGGAGATTTGGTGGTGAGGGTAATGGTAACTCAAAGACTTTTAGTCGGAACGACGCTCTTTCTAGACATATAAAAATGAAGCATGGAATAGTTGGTGATGAAGCATTAACTTTGATCAACGAAGCTAAGGCTAATGTTGAGTATATTTAAGGTTAATTGAAAGCACTACCCCTTACCCAGCAAAAGGGTTTTTATTATCATATTTAATCATTTTGGGTTTATGATTCGGATTTATTATCACTTATTTATATTATTTCTATATCATTTTTTCTTTTTCTTTTATTTTTTATTTTTTTTATCATGGGTTCTTATTAATAGCACCTAATATCCCAATCACTATAAATACTTATATATAGTTCACTCTATTAATAACTCCTTGATAATTTAAGATTAATTTAAGTAGAACATGCTTGTAGTATGTATATTAAATTTTCCTATGATTAGCCTATATATGGTTTAACGCTATATCTAATTCAGGTTCTTCTGCTTCGTTATTTTTGAAGTAAATGTATTGATATAAGATAATTAAATCAAGACACATTTGGAAAAAACCTGCTAAAAAGAATATGATCAGGGTATCTCTTGCCCCAAAGACCAAGTAACTTAATTTTGTTAGATCCCCACAGAGCCAACTAACTAATAAGATCAATTTAAAATTTTTAATTGATTTCACTCTATTTAATAATAGAATCTGGGGCAATGGTAATAATGATTCAATAAATAATCCTAGTAGTCCAATACATGTTCCATAAGTTTCACTACCGTAGAAGATCGCTGTTAAAATGGCGAATACAGTAGTGAATTTCATTATATATTGCCAATACTTCCATTCATCTTCCCATTGCCAGAATAGACCCGGACGACGATAATAGACATCAAAAAAATTCAATACATAAAACAACCCCAGAGATAAATAGGTTGAACAATATAATTTCAAATCGCTTAAAAAATTGAGCCATGATGACCACAGCGAATAATCTTTTGTAATTGAATTAATACTATAGCCTGTTGACGATGGAGAAGATGATGAAGATGAAGATGACGGACTAGTAGGGCTGAATGGTTCTGAAGGCTTTGAGTAATCATGATGCAGTATAATTTGGCCCAGTATCGATAACCTTCTTGGAAGTCTTGATTGGAATGAATGTTGGAACGACGGCATTGGTTCTAGGAATTCCGGACTATAATTTTTCTGTCTATATTTGAGAGAGACTTTAAGTAAGATCAGTTGAATGATGATCATCGTTATACTTTGTCTCAATAAGGATATTTCATAGGGGACTATCATATAATAAAAGATCCGAAGTATTGCTGCCATAAGCATAGTAGCACATATATCAATAGAAAACCCCATCAGGGTTTGTCGTCTGTATATTGAATAGCATGTAGTACCATATGAGAATAAAGGCGCTAACGATATAACAATATTCGCGATGGACTGGATAGGCGGTAGGTATTCTAAGAAACCAGGGTATTTTACAACGTTTGAAGCCATCGTAAGCTTCTTTAAGTCGAAGTTGATTTATTGTTGATGACCAATATGTTATGGTGACGGATATCCATAAAAAAAGAAAGGAAGGAAAGAAAGAAGCTTGGGCAACATCCGCTAAATCTCAAACACGTAAATAGTGTTTCAAACTTTCAAGTAACAAATGATGAAATTTCTGTGGTATCTGTTGATGATTTTCTTGTTCTTAACTGGCCTTTAGTAACCGATGAATAGTAACGGAAAAGTCTTCGAGTGCAGGAGAGGTTGAGACGAGCTCTTACCAATTTAAGAATTCCAAAATCCAAATTGAGAATATCTCCGCCTGGAGGTGGAGATATTTTTGACAATTGTCATAATACGGGCATGTCCTCTACACTACATGAAATTTAACAACCGACTGTTTCGGTGATTGATTAGATTGTACGATGAAATTTAATATATAATAAGGGAAACTGTGATACCTGGAGTGAACACCTGAAAAGGTAGAGCGTTGCCTATAGTGTAGTTAGAATCGTTTGATGATACCTATTTAAACTCTATAGTCATAAGATAAGTGTTGAAAAAGATGACTAAACGAGTAAAAGAATTGTTGGGCACGCAATGAATCAGCATACATAAGTTAAGGATCAGAGATGCATTTCGGGTAAAAAGTATACATGTTACTTGAGAAGAAGATGCATACATGTAGATAATTACTTAACGACATTTGCGACATTATCGGTCATGTGACTATTCGTGAATGACTCAATGTCGTAGGAATAAGCAAGTGTTAGCACTTCAATCTGAAAAGTGGCACCATTGACATTTCAACAAATTATACTTCAACAAGAATTCTTGTTATAATTGTTCTGACGCCCTAGGCTAATTTTTTCAACAAACAAGTAATGAGACATGAGTCATTTGTAGTTACATCTCTCCTTAGATACCCATTATCGTAGCCATACTTAGATTATACAAACCATGGTTGATCAAGCCAAAAAAAAAAATCACCGGAACTGAAACTCCGAGACCCCCACCTATGTCAATATTTCTGGAGTTAAAACTCCGAGATCATAAAGGGGCAAGTATAGGGTGTTCACTTATCTACGACACTCTCAACCAATGAAGACAAATGGGGGTTTGTGACCATGCAGTCATTTTGCATAGCAATTTTTTGTCGGGAATATTTTTGTTGGCTTGTCCTCCTAAAGAACAAGCCAAATTTGACCCCTACTAGTAATATCAGCCTGCCATTCATGTGACAGTCAAATGTAAGTAATGTCTAATGCGAATGTAATAACTGAATCACCGCAAAGTCAGTTGGGTATGACGTTGGAAAACGCGGACAAACGCATCAACGGCAGGTATTCTTAAGGACTCAAGTTTGCTTGAAACCGGCTCCGACACGGAAAGCAATCCTTCTTGTGTCCTTGTGTCCTTATATCCTTTTGTCCCAGTTTCTCCATACTTTTTTGGTATGTGTGAACCGAGCATTTGAGTCACCTGGGAACAAAATCTGCGAGACTCTAAACCCCAGATATAACCCGCGCTACCAAAATATATTAAGTGCGAGCCGATGAAAATACCAATTGAGCGTATGTTCCTACGAACTCCGAGACATCGTCACAAACATAATATTCTCTTAAATCGTAATGGTTATATTTCCCGGAGTAACACTCTCTAGATTGTGATTATATTTTTTTCTTTTCTTCTTCCACAGTTTTGTTTACGTCGTTGTGTCTCCTTCAACTACTTCATAGTTCGTCAGCTCTTATTAACTTGGCTCATGCATTTCTTAACACCTTAAACCAACTTCCCATACATCCGAGGAAAATCAAAGGCAGTAGCGGACTATACGCAGTCTTCGCTGATAAATCTCCTGGATTAACGGAAGTTCGTTGTGGCTGGCGCCATTGTGGGAGTCATTAGCAGCGTTCTATGCAAGACTGATATGGCTTTTATTACACAAATTTACGTGCTTTTGGCGAGGAAATCTGGGGTACATTCATTTGAGAAAAGTATGGAGAAGCAGACTAGAACAACTTAATGAGTCAACTACTTGTAGTTTTATAGTCGTAATAAAATAAAAAAACATATGTACTTGTACTTGTAGACAAGCACTTGATCACAGTTACCAGACTGCGCAAAAGTTCAAAAGATATCTTTACAGTAGAGAAGATTAAAAGTTAGAACAAGAGTCATATTGAAAAGTAAAAAAAAAAGAAAAATTGTCTGGAACTCAAAAGTGAAAATCATACCTGTCGGCGGACAAAAGTAACAAAAAAAATATGGTTGTGGAATTTTAGGTAGTTTCCACTTTGGCCAGAGACATATAAATACGGAACGATGTCCCCAGTAAAACCGAAGTATTTTATTTTCCATTTGAGTCAGTAACAGTTTACATCTTAGTCAAAGACTCTAAGTTAATCCTCAAAAAGGTTGTTAATTCACAGACTAATACAGTACTAAACATACACCATGCCTTACACTAAGATCAACGTTGACGCTGAAGAAAAGTTCTTCCAAGACCAAGTTAAAGAAATTAACGAATGGTGGTCTCAACCAAGATGGAGAAAGACTAAGCGTATTTATACCGCTGAAGAAATTGCTAAAAAGAGAGGTACTCTTAAGATTGATTATCCCTCAAATAACCAAGCTAAAAAGTTGTACAAGTTGTTAGAAGAGCATGATGCTGCTAAGACCACTTCTTTCACTTTTGGTGCTTTGGATCCAATCCATGTTGCTCAAATGGCCAAGTACTTGGACTCTGTCTACGTTTCCGGATGGCAATGTTCTTCTACTGCTTCTACTTCCAATGAACCCTCCCCAGATTTAGCTGATTACCCTATGGATACTGTACCAAACAAGGTTGAACACTTGTGGTTTGCCCAATTGTTCCATGACAGAAAACAAAGAGCTGACAGATTGGAAATGACCAAGGAACAAAGAGCAAACACTCCATACATTGACTTTTTAAGACCAATCATTGCTGATGCTGATACCGGTCATGGTGGTTTGACTGCTATCATTAAGTTGACCAAGTTGTTTGTTGAAAGAGGTGCTGCTGGTATTCACATTGAAGATCAAGCTCCTGGTACCAAGAAGTGCGGGCACATGGCTGGGAAAGTCTTGGTTCCAGTTCAAGAACATATCAACAGATTAGTTGCTATTAGAGCTTCTGCTGATATTTTGGGATCTGATTTACTTGCTGTTGCCAGAACTGACTCTGAAGCTGCTACTTTGCTTACATCAACCATTGACCACAGAGATCATTACTTTGTTATTGGTGCCACAAACCCAGAAGTTCCAGAATTGGCTACTTTGATGACTGAAGCTGAATCCAAGGGTATCTATGGGGATAAATTGGCTGCCATTGAAGCTGAGTGGACTGCTAAGGCTGGTTTGAAGTTGTTTCACGAAGCAGTTATCGATGAAATCAATGCCAGTAACTTGTCTGATAAGGCTGGTTTGATTAAGAAGTTCACTGAAAAAGTTAACCCCTTATCTGAAACTTCCAACAAGGAAGCCAGAAAGTTGGCCCGTGATATCTTGGGTAAGGATGTTTACTTCAACTGGGAAGTTTCTCGTGCTAGAGAAGGTTACTACAGATACAGAGGTGGTACTCAATGTGCTGTTATGAGAGGTAGAGCTTATGCCCCATATGCTGACTTGATTTGGATGGAATCTGCTTTACCAGAATACGACCAAGCCAAGGAATTTGCTGATGGTGTCAAGTCTAAGTGGCCTGAACAATGGTTGGCTTACAACTTGTCACCATCTTTCAACTGGAACAAGGCTATGCCACCAAATGAACAAGAAACTTATATCAAGAGATTGGGTAAGTTGGGTTACGTTTGGCAATTTATCACATTGGCTGGTTTGCACACCACAGCCTTGGCTGTTGATTCCTTTGCCAGAAACTATGCTGAAATCGGTATGCGTGCTTATGGCCAACAAGTTCAACAACCTGAAATCGAACAAGGTGTTGAAGTTGTCAAGCATCAAAAATGGTCTGGTGCAGAATACATTGATGGTTTGTTGAGATTATGTACTGGTGGTGTTACTTCAACTGCTGCTATGGGTGCTGGTGTCACTGAAGATCAATTCAAGGAAGACAAGTCTAAATTGTAAGGTTGATTTTTTACAAGATTACTGACTATCAGTTATTTGTACGCAATTATATCTAATATTTTGTTATTTATTTATTCATGAAAATATGCTTTGAATCTATTTACTGTAGTAGTTCGGAGGAAAGGATGAGTCGAGGCCAACGTTTTAGCAAGTACATAAGGAACTCGCACCAATGGAATTTGATATGTGCATCTTTATCATATGATAATACTATGAACAAAGTCGAGACTGGCAGTTATCTGTAGCGAACATACGGTGTTGGTCGTATGAAACGTCGTTGCTCATCACATATGAAAGCATGGTGGACAATTACATTAAGAAGTACATGGTAGGTTTACGGTGTGGCTGAGATTCTACTCTTACGACCTAAAATGCTTTCTATAGATAGTAACAACGATGTTAAAACCGAAGAATCACTAGACACCGTTGGGATCATAGGGATTGTGCACAGTCTTAACTCCATAACCTTGATTGACAACAAAGTGATTATCTACGTCATCACATTCACCCGGTTCCTTCCTTATTCCACAATGATGCTATCTTATCTATTGTGATGCTCCCCTCCCTTCCCTTAAGGAAGTTTGCTTTCGTTAGTCGAATCTCCTTTGGACCACAGCCGTGTCTTTTTCCGTTGTTCCGTGTTCGACTCTCAAATACCACGTTGACTCACGAGCTTTGTGCTCCGTAACCTACGATACCAAGACCATTATATCTTGATGATTCAAGGCGGGTTTTTCACTGGTTGTTGCTAAATCAAACTCCCGTCCAGCCGTACCCCTGAGTTGAATCAAATGCCTACTCCATATGATTCATTTCGGACACGTGCACGACCCGGTGCTTCTGAGTGAGATAGTTTTTCCATAGATCCTAAGGCCGATGACCACCACCAGCTCTAAGCAAACGTGAACTTGTTTTTGGAACTCGGTCCCACGGGTGACGGTTTCATAGTGCGTGTGGACATTTGTTAAGGGGCGGCGTAGAGGTGTGAAGAAGATGGGCTATATAATGACGGGCGTTGCCCCTCGAAAGAAGAGGCAGCTTCGATCCTGTGTCAGTCAAGTACGACTAAACAAACGGTTACATAAGAATCAAGTGTCAGCACAACGAGAACAAGAACAAGTGATTCAATCCCTGACAGATAAGAAATCAATTTTAGAACGGTTCCCGTTGGAAGTATTACATAAAATATTTGTTTACGTTGGTGTTGAAGGAAACAACATGTACTACATGAGTCATTACTTTAAACTATGCTTGAAGCCCACGTTAAAGCTTAAGCTTGATGTTATTCAAGAGAGTTTCATTAGTGACTTGAATGAAAGAGTTAAAACTCCCACGTTGGAAGATCGTATCCATCGTCTCTTGAGGGTGTATGAATTTGAACACCAACAGCTTGGTGACATTTGCAAGAATGTATGTTTGAATCCTAATCGTGATGTAAACCTTGTTGTATTCCAGGAAGCCACGGCATTTGGGTCTCATTTGCGTAGATGGAGATATGCTGTTGATAGTGCATGTTTGCAATACAAGTTTGTCACCAAAGATGTGATTGGATATCTTGCTACCAAGTATGGATATTTGGCTACAAGAGAGAACATAGAACAGGAACGTGAATGGAGAAGCCAGAGAGTTGAGAAACTAGTTAAAGATATCACAACAACGTTGGGAGACCCAATAAGCATTAATAATACTACTAATACTACTACTACTAATACTACTACTACTAATACTACTACTACTAATACTACTACTACTACTACTACCCCAGTTTTGGCTGAAGCTGCTGGTGATAATAATTTATGTGAACATTTACTGTTCAGACATCAGTTCCGTAAAGGATACTTGCCACAACGATTCTGGACCATTGATACCGAGGAAAAGCTTGCTGAATGCCAACAGTTGTTCAATATGGGTGGAAGATATCGTGCTATAGATGATCCCTTAAAGCATTCTTTAAACGTAAACCTTCAAGTACCGTTACTTGAGATGGCCAAGATGGTTTATGCCAACTGTGACAACAGGGTATTGCTGGTCTACAGTGTGTTGAAAGCACTTGAAGTGTACAAGAACGGGTACCAAGGGGGGTCTGGGTTGTTTGAACAGTTATTGGAGTGGTATTGTAGTGGAACAGATGGTGTCCAGTCCAAACACGAGATCGATATGGTATGGCGTTCTTTAATGGAGATTCGGAACGTCAAGTTGACAGAGATGTTTATGGATATTAGCAGAACAAAGTTAGGATTTGATTATGGGGTGTTTTAACAGAACGGTGGGAAGCAATAGGCTGGCCCTATTAGCAGATATAGATGATAATTTATTTAAATTTATTCCAATATAAGATATACACTACTAGTATAGTTTACGTTTAGTAAGATTGTTGTTGTTGTTGCTGTTTCTGTTGCTGGTCTTGGATTTGTTGTTGATAAGGATCAGCCAATGGTAAAACAGGGGTTGGTTGCGTGATCTCATGGAACCATGGATGTTGTAAAGCTTGTCTTGCTGTGATTCTTGCTTCTGGTCTCATTTGCAATAAGCTCTGGACCAAGTTCAAACCCATGGAGTCCAAATTAGGAATCATCATTCTAAAGTCTTGAGGTAAAAAGATTTGCCAATTGTTTTTGTAGTTCGTGTATTGACTGACACCAGGCCATGTCCTTTCGTTTGGAGTACCCATTATTCTAAAGATCTTGGTCAATTGATCATCGTTATTGGTACCAGGGAATAAAGGCTTCCCAGTACACATTTCCGCAAAAATACAACCGGCAGACCAAATATCAATGGATGTAGTATAAGCTCTGGACCCTAATAAAACATCAGGAGCTCTATACCATAAGGTAACCACTTCATTTGAAAAGGTATTGAAGGGGATTCCAAACGCTCTTGCTAAACCGAAATCTCCAACTTTTAATTCTCCTTTATGGTTAATCAATAAGTTTTGAGGCTTCAAATCACGATGTAAAACACGATTATCATGACAAAACATAATTCCTTTCAACAATTGAAACATAAACGACTTGACAATCTTCAAATCTAAAGCATTCTGATTACCGTGGTTCTCCATATACTTCTTTAAATCCTTGTCCATATATTCAAACACTAATGTCAACTTATTCTCAGTGTGAATAACATCATACAAGGTAACAATGTTCTCATGGTCCAACTCCTTCATTAAGGAAATCTCTCTGATGGCCGTAGAGGGTGTACCTTCTTCCGAATCCAAGTTGATCTCCTTCAAGGCCACAAACGTCCCCGTGGCTCTATTCCGTCCTTTATAAACTGTAGCATAAGTACCTTCACCAAGCTTTTCAAGTTGTTGAAATCTATAATTAGTATAGGGTTAGTACGGTCGTTATAATTATCCGAGTAAAGATAACAATACTGTTATTGTGGTGTTCACATACTGAGAAGATGATCCGGTCATGGCAAGAAATACGTCGGATAAACTGCTATCTATCTAACGGGTGGATGCTGAGGTTGCATTTTATTCCATTTCATTTATTTCACCAACATCGTAATTTGGGGTACTGCAGCTAAACAAACACCATCAGTCCAAAAGGGGCTAAAAATCTGTACTATTATGTAATTGCTTATGTAAGTGATTTGAAACGGTATAATAAGAGCCATTGCCAGAAAAGTACAAGTTAGTTTCAAGCTGCCAATAAATTACTACGGTGAAATAACAGGAGTCACATGGGTTTATTGGTTTGTGGGATTATAATAATCATTTACTTTTTTACGTTTTGAACGTTTTCTTTGTTGGTATTAAAGGGGACTTAAATCTTGTAGTTCTTTAACTTATCTTGATAAGTTGTTTATAAGTTTAATCTAGAGGAAAACACTATGAAACGTCCAGTTAACATTGAGCATGTTAAATGTAAAAAATGAAGTAAAATTCTTCACACAACTGATAAGGTGATGATATCGTGTTAAGCAATAAACTTGTAAAGTTCAACTATGTCTTCCCCCTTTACTGACTCTTTGTAAACTCCTGAATTGAAATTACTACGAACCTGATATGGCGCTTTCCATTATAGAAAAGTGCCAAAAATAAGATGCGAAAGAATTGGATATTTAAAACAGATATATGAGTGTCGACTACTTCTGTTTATACTTAAGATGTTTTGGTGTAACCTTAATTCACTCTGTATTGGGCAATATAATTAAAGACCATCGTATTAGTATATGAAAATTTAAAGTTTACGAGTTTGTTCGTATATTTATGCTGCAAAATATTTTGACACATTTGAAATGTACATATTCCGTAAAAATGGAATTTTTCAAATTGCCTCTTTATTCCCATAAAGCCGTTACTATTATCGCCAGATCACTCAAGCTATCCAGAACTAGAAGACATATGAAGTTAGCATTAATTTTGCGCACCGAGTGATGGGTTCACAGTCACGAGCAAATTAGAACAGAGTGAATTGTAGTGATTATGAAGGCTGTACGGGCTTTTACAGTCTAATTTTCACTAATTCGGGTTATGGCCAAGTTTTGGCTTAAAAGAAAACCATTAAGGTGACAGTGATTTACAGAACACTAAATTGAAGTAAACATCAATCTTACACTTTATATTCCGTAACTGATCCTTAATCAAACCCAAGCATTAGGAGGAAAATGTACAATTGAATAATTTTTTATAGTACAATTGATAATTCATGGTGCATTAATTAGTGTTATATTAAGTACAGAAGCCTCCTTCCGGCCATAAACGCAATACATGACTACTTCCTTCAGCATCATTACTGATGTTATGATTAAAATAATTCTAGCATTAAAGAACGTATATGGTGTATCAGCATACTAATTCTCGTAAATAGTTAGTCTATCACCAAACATATGGAAGTCAAACGATATACATTTCTGCTCAAATACGAGGTAACGCATCTCGTATTTTCTAATTTACGACAGAATATATTAATGGCCTCTGGGAGACAGAGTTGTAAGTAGCATGCAATTTTCAACCCACCCATCGGCTCCACCTTCAGAAGCTATAAGGTCTAAAACCCGGGTATCAACATCGTCAGGTGGATCACTTTTATGAGTCAGAAGTTTGTTCATACCAATAATTGCTGCATTCCGAGTACTGGGGATCCGAAGCATTTCCTTCTCCACTATCCATCCCATTTGCTTAGAAAGATCTTCAACATGATCCACCAAACACCCGTACATCAGTGCAACTGGTTGAACGCCGGTTTTCACTATGGTCTTCCGTGGATGGTATCTGGCTCTACTCCCGTTCAAGGCATGGGAACAACATGGAATCACCATAAATGGGAAACCTAATAGCGGGATCCAACAGGTGAGCTCATCTGAATGATTGCCTATGATGAATGTATTAGTTGGGAAGTCTTCGGTAGTACATACCATTGGGTTATGCAAAAGGTCGGCTGATTTGTAAGTTGTGGGTGGATGGTTATTTCTCCCATTTACACGGAAGACTCTTCCGTTATCGGTAATCTTTGGATTCAATTGTCTCACCGCAGGATGGGGTTTAAGCAAGATTGAAGGTACAATCACTTGCTCCAAGAGACATTGTTGAACTTCTTCTGGGTAAGTCTTCCAAGATTTCCGTTGTCTAGCATCAATACCTTTACCCTTGTAGCCTTCGTTAATAAGAATGTACACGAGTAGGCCATTCCCACACCCCAAATCACGGAATTCAAAGTCCGGAGCATTGGTGTAATGAAGATCCCACAACTCAATTAGGAACGCAGCTATAGCCAAGTCTTCAAACACATGTTTCCTTGGGTCGGTGCTCTCTGTCCAGTTGTTAACCAAATGGGAAGAGTACTTCTTCTTGAGAGTGATGTATCTATTCTGGAAGTTTACCTTGGGAACCACCAAGTCATGGTACACCCTTTTTTCATAGCCAGTCATCTGACCGTTGGAATGCTTATCTGAGGTTTTCAATAACCGTAAGGCTATACGGATGGGTCTTTCAGCCACATCCAATCCCCGTAGTTTGGGACTAGCCAGGGGATCTGTGTTGTAGTTAAAGGGAAGGTATTGGATAGAAAGTTTGCAGTCGTGGTATAAGATCCCCACTCCGTAGACCGGGGGTAAATAGAAGGGGATCTCGTCTTCACTCTTGATGTGAGGGATGTAAACAACCAACACAGAAGTGGCATTGGAGGAGGTTAGTATAAGACAAGTCTGATTGATGATATGGTCTTTGAAGGGGTTTCTCGGTATCATTCTCCTTATGGCTTCACATTTGGTATGGAGCTGTATAGTGCTATTGTTTAGAGGGATAGTACGGAGAGTAACATCGTCCAAGTACCGAGTGAGCACCTCATCGTGTTCATGTTCATCATCATGTTGATGGTCTTGATCACTGGTAGGGAATGAAGGGATCTCCAGTATAAGTTTGGATGTGAAAGTGGAGTCACCTCTTCCAGGGTCATAGATGTTCTCCTTCAATATATCTGCTCTCATGATCACCGTGGAGTTGATGTTTGGCTGTTTGATCAAATTGGCCATGGCCAGCTCAAAGTGCAGTGCCTTGAAGTCCACAGGGGTTTCATAAACAGGAACCCATGGATCTCCAAGCACTGAATGCTGGTCCATGATCAACTTAATGCCGTCTGCATTGGGCTTTGACATGTTGGTATGACAAAGAAGAGATAGAATCTACACTAACAAATTTGATGTCAACTACACTTATAAATTTCGCGATGAGGCTGACTTATATACCAAGGGGGTCTTCACAAGTCGATAATAAAGGCATCAGAAACATCACTGAATTGATGCTTCTTATAGCAATAATGACACTTGAATTTCTCTGAGCCGTGCTTTGAAAGCTCCCATATACTTTCCTTCAATGCCAAATGTCGACAGAATTTGAGCACCACCACGGGATTTAAAGGGTAGTAATCTCGAGAGTGGCATGGCTTCTTGCCGTTATTATTGTACCGTTGTTCGTTATGAACAGGTTTCAGCATGCTATCTTGTTTGATGTTGGGTATAAGTTGGTCTTTGGAAACAGGACATATGAAGATCGGATGGAACTTGAATAATGAGCGACTTGAGTCCAGTAATTGAAAGGGTAAATCGAAGTTATAGGTGGCCACGTTATGAACAAGATCGGCCATTTCATTGGCTTTATCTTTGGCTTCCTTCAAGTTCTTCAACTTCAGTTGAATGAAATTGAATTTATGGAAACTGGGGAGATTAACAAACCCAGCAAGTACACTTTGGAATAAACTCAGTTCATTGGAAAGTTGCATGTACTTGCAAAACTGGCCAATGAATTCATGAGCAATGCTCATGAACAATGATTGGTCAAGGTTGATTTGTTTAAAATTCTGAAGCAACTCTCCGACAAATTGCTTCTCCTTTTGATTCTTCCGAGACCCTTCTTTCGATACTTTGAACCCTTCTCGTAGACATTTGATTAAAACTTCTCCCTCTGCTCCCTGACATGCTAATAATGCCATTATGGGAGAGATCTCCTCCAAATACATACTGAGAAACTCCGACATTCGTTTGGAGGAATGCGTGTATGCCAACACGGCACTGTCCAAGGTAATCTTCCCGTTCTTACTTAGAAGTAAAATGAACTGTAGAGCCGTCAATTTGAACCTAATTTCAAAAAAGCTTCCATCTAGAGGATCCATTACTTCCTTGGAATGGATATCTAGCCAATCCAAGGCCTTAATCAAATCATGGTCAATTATAATACTATCCACAATTGTTGACAATTCCTTGAACTTCGTAAGAACCTCGGCAGAGCATCCCAAATCTTGATATTGATGTTGTTGTTGTGCTATCATCTGTTGACACACATCAAAGTTCCCGTTCTTTAACAAATGCATCATGATGGCCTTCGAAAGCTCATGCTTATTCTCGTTGTACACAGCTCTACTGGATGCAATCGATGATGACGAGTCCTTATCGGAACCACTTCCATTCGAATTCCATTCATCTTCATTGGTCTCAAAGATGGCGTCGTTATCCAATAACAAGGGATAAGTGTAGGCTTCATCCAAATCAAACAGATACTCTGGGTTATTAATGACGGCCTTTTGGAACGAATTAGTAGCGGAATTGATGGTCTTAAGATGATCTATCAGATTCTTATACCATTTATCGCCAGCCTTCAGTAGTGATTTGATAGGAGGAGGAGGAAGATCATCACACTTTGATGCGGCAACAAGACTCAGTTCAACATCACGAAGCTCGTTAAGAAATGTTTCTGACTCGTCATATACTTTATCATACCCAGTCCCGGTATATCCGTGAACGGACCTAACGAGGCTATCTAGTAATTTGGTCGGCATGAAGATAAGGAAAAGTGATGATTAATGTGAGTTGAAGTAACCCCTTTCCCCAGTTTATTCGTTTTGCCGTATACAGGAGATAAGATGAGATACCACCAAAGTATATTACAGTACAGAGCAGTATATTACAGTACAGTCAGTAGTACAGTAGTACCGTCAGTGTCACCTTAAACTAGTATAATCGGTGGCGTAGTACAATCAGAACTGTCACTGCTATAGTGCACTAGCACACTATACTACGGCAGAACCGTGGTACACCATAGTATGGTAGTACACTATAGTAGCATAACAGTACATAATAATGTCTATTTCTATCTTGACCTATGATCCTTATCTATATATCAAGATAATCGGCTTTAACTAGCAACTCCAATGCCAAATGAGTAGGGATCTTAAACTCAGGCACACTCCCACTAGCAGCCTTATCCTTGTACTTGAAATTATAATAAAGATACTCGACTATGCACTCTAAGATATCTCCATCCATGTCGAGTTGAATTCGACCTGATCTGCCTTCTGCAAACTCTTGGGTATTCCTCAACACCGAGGAGATCGAAGCCACCTTCTTTAGCACAACAAACTTGAATTTGTCTGCTGATATCAATGTCACGTATTCTGAACTCATTCTATTATCTGAGTCCAGTACAAAAGACGGTACGAAGGTCAGTATGAGTCGGGGATATTGTCGTACCACTTCAAAAGACAACAACTTACAGTCAGTTACTCCCCTACAAGTGTGCGTATATGTACTAGTGATACTTAATGTCATCAGATGGGTGCGACATTGTGCGACATAATTATAGTATTATCTCCACCATATTACATTGCAAGCACACATTCTCTCTATATAGTGTATACGCCTCAGCCTCCTACCATGATTGCTAACCCCAGTTTGGAGTGGCAAAGACTTCGTGATGTCTACTACAATCTCCGAACATGTTTCTCCTCGTTGAACTGGCCAATTGAAAGTTTGTATGCCAACTACAGAATAGCTGTGTCTCCATCAGCTTCATTACTAGCACTAACCTCAAAGTACACTGCAACCCCCAGTGTCATTGAAATCTACTCCTTAAGTGGAAATAAGATATGGAATTTTGTATACAACAGCCAGAAGGACGACTACATCTACGACTATCATTTCCGGGGTGAAGACTTGTGTGTGGTGTTTACGTCCCAAAAGTTTAGGTACTATAAAGGTTTCAAAGGTGACTTCAATGAAAACTCATATACTAAGGATTTGATCATACTTAAGGAAATAGGCGCTCAATTAACTTCCTTGCTGCTATCTGAACAAAACCTCCCAGATTCCAATGGGGAAGGTACTCTGAACTTAGACTTTGAAGAGTCTCTTAGATTGGTCTCTTCCAGAGTCGTAGACAAATACTTGGTATTACAGACTCCAGATAAGTTGATTATCACCGACTTAGATACGTTCAAGAACTTTGTGGTACCCATATCTGATTTGGACCAAAATAAAATCCATGCCATTGACATTCAATCTCTGGTTAGAAGGAAGCTTAACTTATTGGTAAGCTACGATAAGACCGTTCTTCAAATAGAGATCAACTTGTTGACAAGGACATTTTCATTGCATGATATGGAGCTTGCTGATGGTCCCTTTACTCAAATAGCAGTTTCAGCCAATAGCCAATTCGTTTCATTATTCAGCTCTACTATGAAAACCATATTTGTCACGTCCAAAGACTTCAGTTCCATGTTACTTGGATACGACATTTCGGAAGAGTCCAGTGAACCATATCAGATATCGTGGTGTGGGAACGATGCTATTGTATTATCCCTCAGAGATGAAGTCAAGTTGATTGGACCGGGCCAGGAATCAATATCTTTCTTCTATGATCTTATTAATGATGATGAAGAAGATAATAATATGAATGGTTTTGATGTCGATAATTTTCTTCGTACGTCTTCACAACAACACGTCCCGTACGAGATCCCCATTCTCAAAAGTCATAGTGATGGTATAACCGTGATTACCTCTAACAAAGTGGAGTTCATTAATAGAGTCTCCAATGAAAGAATTGAATTGTATCAAATTGGCTCTTCAAAACCAAGTAGCATTTTACTTGATTTCGTGGATAAGCTAGCTACCAATGCTTCTAAAGCAGAGGCCAATATATCCTATCTCAAGTCTGAAAATCTTCTTATCACCGCGATCAATGATTGTCTTGAAGCACTTTTGGATGAATTTGACCAAGCATTACAAAAGATAATATTGCGGGCAGTATCTTTTGGCAAAGCCTATTGTGAAAAGTATAATGATTCGGAGAAATATCTCTTGTACTTGAATTATACCAAAGTCATGAACCAATTACGGTTCGCCGACGTTGGATTGTTTGTCACTTATGATCAGATGATGGAAATTGGTTGGGAGAATTTGATTCAAATGCTACTTCGTCGAAGCTTATTCCTACTAGCCATTCAGATCATTGATTTATTGGAATTACCTAACTTAAAGGATCTAGTTTATACCCAATGGTGTTGTCAAAAGATCAAGAAAGAACCCAACATTTCAGATATGAATTTGTTCAAAATAATTGCAAAGAAGCTTGTTTCTGCTGTCCCCAATTCCAAAAGGAACTATGTTTCAGTTGAAACCATTAGTGATATTGCATTTGAAGAAGGTAGAACTAATTTATGCAATCTTTTAATCAATTTGGAGTCTAATTTGGATAGAAGAATCAAGCAATTACTTAAACATAATGAGATAGAAATGGCTCTCATCAAATCCTTCCAAGCTGGTAATTATGAAATGTGCAAATTGATCTTGATTGCTCTAGAAGATAACATGACCACCACTCAATTCTTTAAGATTCTTGATCAAAATCAATCTAATGGAGGAGGATTAGTTGATATGGCAATGGATGAAGTGAAAAAATTAAGCATTGAATGTGGGAATGAAAACTTGATAATCAATGGTGATCTTATAGGAAACTTTTGGGTTGAAAATATTGCCAAACATAATTCCAACCTATTAAGTACTTATTGGAAACAGCAAGATAAAAAATATGAATTATCCCTCCATAGAACCATAAATTATCTTGAAACGGTCTCTGAAAGGGATGAAACTTATTATGAAGCCTATAAGCTTAGATTGTCAAAACTTATAAGCCGAAGTCCTAACAAGACATTCACCAAGATATACCAAAAGGAAAGAGATATACTAGAGCTTCAAAAGAAGCTTGGAGAAACTTATCAAATGAGTTTTTATGATGAAAAGTCATTGTATGACATTGTTGGTAAACTTGTCAGTATGAATCAAGTGAAGAGGGCCTCAAAAGTATCCAAAGATTTGGGAGTATCAATTGAAGACTTTTGGTATTTGGTTGTTGAAATCTTTAGTTCAAAAGGTGAATGGGATAAGTTATACAAATTCATTGTTGGCAATAGCAATAATACCAGTGATATTGTCAATATTAAATCACCTATTGGGTTTAAAGATATTCTTAAAACTTATTTTGATAAAAGTGGACCCAAAGAACATATTTCAGTGTTCATTAAGAATTCAACTAATTTAAAACCAATTGAAAGAGTCGAACTTTTTATTCAAAATAAAGAATTTGAAACAGCAGCTCAAGAAGCATTCAAAATTAAAGATATTGAACATTTAAGATTGCTTTATGAAGTTTCGGAGTCTGACCAAACGTTACATTCCATGGTTAAAACATATATTACCAAATTGGGTTATTGAAAAAACTCTTTATAATTGAACTTTCCCATCTTCAATTGTTAGACGACAGCTTTTTTCTTCTCCAGTCAACCAAGACGGTATGGTTCGGGGATTCACTATCATTTGATCTTCAACAGTTGTGGAGACAGAAAGTTGATGTAGACCAGCAAACACGTCACTTCCTGTGAGCTTCACGGTTATTGAAGACTTTTTATTTGAACTTCCCATGGCTTCTTTAATCATGAACTCTGCATAATTAGAAGGAGTGATTGAACTGAATTGATTTTGGACAGTCATATTTTCATTATCGTTATCATCCTCATCATGATGATATTGATCGTCATCAACATCGGAGTACATTAATCTCCTCCTTTTCAACTTTTGTCTATGCCCTAATTGGTCAAAGAATTTATCTGATTTCATTTTCCCGTCAATGGTACCTTTGAATCGTAAGTTTGCAATTTTCTTTAATTGGACCAATGCTTTATCTTCATCAGTATACGATTCTTTGGATGCTCTTGTTATACAATGATGGTCTAACCCGTCTGATAATGGCAGTATATCAATAATCCCGTCCGCATAAGCTGACCAAGCCCCTAGAGAGTTCCCGAACCTCGAACTACCATTTAAGATATACATTGAGTCCAAGGATTTTGTTATTGAATTGAGTGGGTTTGAAACAATATGGTAAGGGTTTCTTTGATTCTGAGGTAAGTTTCTTTCCACAGCCTGAAGCATAATTTTGGTTACTATGTCATCACCTGGAGAATGAATTATATGAGGAGAATTTATTGGAATGGCAATGAAATATGGTTTGTGGGAGTTTAAATTGATTTTTGAATGCGGATGATGATGAATATTCTGATGCGGATGAAGGAATTCAAAGAGTTGAATTCTAATGATCACTAAAGGATATTCTGGATGTCTGCAAACATATAAATAATGAAGATAAAATTGACCTAAATCTTGAGCCAACTTATTAAGAAATGGTTTAGGATTAATGGCAATGGCAGTTTCTTTTTCTTGGGAATCTTTAACAGTCGACAGAACCCATGAATATGAATTGGGTCTATCCACCAATAACTGACAATCTACTTGTGATAGTTGTAGTATATTCAAACCTTGGGGCCAATAGTCATAAATGATCTTGTCTATTAGTAACAGTTTGGTTACTTTGGAAGGATCTTTTTTAAGACTAAGAGCATATTGACAAACCTTTTCGTTAAGTTGATGTTGCTGCTGGGAGGAGTTCTCCTTGTCCAACTGAGGTTGGGTGTTCTTCTGTTTGGGCCAGACGTACACCAACTCTATTAATGAAACCTTAGGAAGTCGTTTTAGGATATTGATCACCACTCGACGAGATATCGTGGGGATATAAGTACTCAGAAGGGTATTATGGCTTCGCTTAGACATAATGTATAGCAACGGTTCAGTATAGATGTAGCAGAGTAGGGTAGTGTATTGCAGTACAGTTAAGTGTGGTATAATATAGTAATATAAAATAACAGTAATGAATGTTCCTTCTTAGACCAGATGTACAGTGGAGTAGTAATGTGGGGTAATATAGCGTAATATAGTATACTGTAATGTACTGTTGTCGTATAGTGTAGTGTGTATTGTATTGTGTTTGATTTTGTTTACTTTTAGATTTGTGCTATGTGCGGGTAACCCCCTTGAGATTTTTTCCGATGCTCTTCTCATCTCCATACAAAGAAGATCACAGTACATTTATTTGGCTTTTATTGAATTAATTAACCACAATGAGCGTTGAAGAGACCAATGCACCAAGTGGTGTAGATAAAGATGGCTTAGACAGAAAGACCTTATTTATTAGATCCGTACCATTTGACGCTACGTCAGAGGAATTATCGGAGTACTTTTCTCAGTTTGCTCCAGTTAAGCATGCAGTTATAGTCACAGATGCCAACAAGGAATCCAGAGGGTTTGGGTTTGTATCGTTTGCCATGGAAGAAGACACGGTGCAGGCTTTGGCTGACTCCAAGAAGACTAAATTCAAGGGAAGATTATTGAGAGTTGACATTGCGAAGAGAAGAGATCGTAAGGATGATCGTAGTCGTAAGCAAGACGGAGAAGAAGAAGAAGAAGAAGGAGCCAAAGATCTGAAAGATGACAAGAAATCCTCGACTATAGAAAAGAGAAGAGCAAGATTAATTATTCGTAATTTACCTTGGTCTTGTAAGAACCCTGAAAAATTGAAGAAGATTTTTTCTAAATATGGAGCAGTTTTTGATGCTTATATTCCTCGGAAGAAAGGAGGTCAGATGAGTGGGTTTGCCTTTGTTGTAATGAAGAAGCTTGCAGCTGCTCAGAAGGCAATTAAGGAGAGTGTTGGGTTGAAGATTGACGGCAGAGAAGTGGCTGTTGATTTTGCATTAGAGAAGACCAAGTGGGAAGAGCAGAAGGAGGAGGAGGAAGAAGCTCAAGAAGATGAAGCCGAAGAGAAGGAGGGTGACGATGAAGAAGCCGAAGAGAAGGAAGAAGTTGAAGCTGATGGCGATGGAGTTAATTCTGATGACGATGAAGCTGATGATGATGAAGCTGATGATGAGTTTTCCAAATTGAATGATCATAGTGCTGAACTTGAACCTGAAATCAAAGAATCAAGACCTAAAGCAAATAAGCAAGAAGCATATTCTGTTTTTGTTAGAAATATACCTTATGATGCCGATAAAGAATCCCTTAAAGACCATTTTGAAGAGAAGTTTGGACCAGTTAAATACGCTTTACCGGTTATTGATAAGGCCACTGGATTAGCTAAAGGTACAGCTTTTGTTACATTCCTATCCCAAACTGCATTTGAAGCATGTTTAGACAATGCTCCTACTCAAGCCAGTGGATCAATGTTAATTTCTGATGATGTTTCTCCAGCATATGTTTACCATGGAAGAGTGATGTTTATCACGTCTACTGTTGATCGTAAATCTGCTGAGTATTTAACCAATAAGAACACTGAATTGAGAAAGGAATTGATTGGAGGGGGGAAGATTAGTAAAGGTCAAGACAAGAGAAACTTGTATCTTTTAAATGAAGGTAGAATTACTGAACAAAGCAAGCTTGCACAATTTGTCAGTAAGAAAGACATGGAAATTAGAGACAAATCTTATCAATTGAGAGTCCAACAATTGAATAAGAATCCATCACTTCATTTGTCTATGACCAGATTGGCTATTCGGAACATTCCTCGGGCCATGAATGCCAAGGCACTTAAAGCGTTGGGAAGAAAGGCTGTGGTTCAATTTGCTACTGAAGTCAAGGAAGAAAAGAGACATGCCTTGACTAAGGAGGAGATTTCTCGTTCAACTGCCTATAAGCATTTCATTGAGGGAACCACGAGCGAAGACCCTAACACCAAAACCGCAGGTACTGCCACTGGTGGTGACAAGAAGAAAACAAAGCATACTGGTGTGGTTAGACAATCCAAGATTGTTATGGAAGTTAAAGGTTCGGGAGAACAAGGTAGAAGTAGAGGATATGGGTTCATTGAATATAGAGACCATAAGTCCGCCTTGATGGGTTTAAGATGGTTGAATGCTCATGAGGTGACCCAAGCGGAGATAATAGAGGGATTAACTGATGAGGAAAAGAAGTTGGCTGAATTGGAAGGTATAAATAAGAAGAGATTGATTGTTGAGTTTGCTGTTGAGAATGCCCAGGTTGTCAAGAGAAGAATGGAAAGAGTTAAGATGTCTAAGACCAAACGTCATAGTGAATACAAGAGAAAGAGAAGTGGAGAGGACGGAGAAGAAGGTGGAGATGAGAGATCATCTAAAAAGTTCAAAAAGGGTAACCACAAGAAGGGTAACATGAATAAAGGAGGATCTGCTACTGCTACTGCTACCACCAAACCCAAATCTGGATTCTCTGATGATATCAAGCATATTATTGGTAAAAAGAGAAAGCAAAGAAAGGGTAAATAAATGATCGGATGAACGTACATATGCATTAATTAATTAACTTTAACTTTTAAACTTTAAAAACTTTAGACCTATAAAAAGTAATCACTTCTTTGTTGTTTGGCTGTGTTGTTCTTTGCAACCAAATCACCATCTTGGACAGCGCTAAAGATCTTAAAAGTTGGATCTAAATCTTCATCAACTTGCATCACACTGGCAACGTTCCCACATCTATAACAGTAGTTTGGTGCACTCCACACTGTGACCACATCTTTGTTCTTGAAATGATACCTAAACCCTTCCATTACCAATTGATGAGCTCTGGCTATAAGACTCAAATTATTTATGTGATTGAATTCTCTACTAACTTTGGCTCCAAACAACCAACCCGCACCTCTTGGAGATACGGCCCACGTATCAACGTTATCCGGATCTGACCATACCAAGTCACAGAATCCACCTTCATGAGGTACTTCTTGAGCTCTGGAAAGAACTCGTATTTGATCTAACATTCTAATTTCAGGAGATAATCCTCCATGAACACAAAGTATCTTACCGTCTATAATGGCTGCCAATGTTAAAAAATCAAATACTTGACAACAATATTTCCATACGGTGGTTGAGCCATATTTCGTAAGACATTCTTCGTAGAAGCCATAAACTTGAGTAATTTGTCGAGACTCGTGATTCCCTCTAACCAAAGTGATTCTATGAGGATACTTGACTTTAAGTACCATGAGTAATGTAAGTGTTTCTAATGAAAAATAGCCCCTATCAACATAATCTCCTAAAAAAATATAGCAAGTATTATTGTCTTCCAGTGGTAACCCACCAGATATTCTAAACAATTCCAAAAGATCATGGAATTGACCGTGGATGTCTCCACATACAGTCACTGGCGATTGAACAGGTTGAATGTTGCTTTCTTCCATCAATAGTTCTTTGACTAATTCACAGAGCTGTTTCATATCCGATTCCAGTAATGCAATACATTTCTTGATTTGTTCCAACCATTGATCAGGTCCTCGTTCGCCCATATTGTTGTTGTTATTAGGATTGAGATTATTATTATGTTGTTACTGTTGATATTAGTCTTACTATATTAAGTGATGTGTATGGTTCGAGCCTTAGCAATGCTACTAATTATAATTATAATAATATTACTGGTCTCCGTCTCTATCTTGTTTTACTAGGTGGTTTTGTAGGGTCCACTCTACGCTAAGCAAGCGGTATCAAATTTTTCTCTCATTCTTTTGCTTCCCGACAGACAAGTCGTGAGTGTATATGTGGTAGCGCGGGTAATTATTATTATGTCAGTATACTTGTTGTAGAAAGGGGCCCGCCAGGGACTAGTGTCTAGTAATAGTATTGTTATCTGTATGTTGAAAGGTTGGATAGTAATGTAACGGCTGAATACGTTCATACACGCTTGCCGTTTACGGTGTTGTTCATTGCAAAACGAGAATGTAAATGCTGTAAGTCACAAATTAAACTATGCTTACATTTCTAACTACGTATGCTCAGTTTACCTCCACGCATATGTGAGCGAAACCCATTCTATATAATGACTTGATTGAAAGGAATACAATTAGTCTGTTGTAGTTGTTTTGCTACAAGATGATGTTTAGTTGTTTCATCACGATGTTTATGGTAGCGCGCTAGAATGGAAATCAACTAAACTGTTGGAACGACTCTTTAGTAATAACTAATTTGGACAATAGTGCTACTATAGTATTTACAGTATTGTTCTATGATTTACATGTTAATGCTTTATAGCAGACGCTGTAGAAAAGTTATTCACTAGCGTGCTTCTTTATCTTATAGCAAAAAGTTACAAAACTTCTCTGGTAGCGCGGATAAGAGCTTACCTAGCATAAGTCCAATAAACACTCTGTAACCCTAAAACAACATTGCAATGCATCTTATACCCCGCAATTACCATAGGCAAGAGCAATCTACTACTTATGATGTTCTCTTTTATCTGTCGTTGTCTTCTATCTGTTCTTATGTATTTATTCTATTTTTGAGTTGGGCACGTATTCTCAAATTGTATACTCACATTTTGTATAGAAAATTTTTCAAACTTGATAATGGTATTAAGGAACAATCTACTCATATCAAGCATGATTCAGACAAGAATCTTAGGTAGAAATGGTGCTTTGAAAGGCATCAGAATGATGTCTAACACAAGGAGAACATGGCAGGCTGTTTCTCCTGAAGAATCTGCATTACCCTCAACACAAGAAATGAAAAGTACTGAATCATGGAGTAGTAAAACTAGACCCAATAATATGACCAATCGAGTGATTGAATTTGCTAAAGAACTTCAAGAATCTGCTAAAGAGGCACCTATTAGGATCGACAACCAATTCACGAATAGATTTGATGCTGGATCAACGTATGATCCGTTCGATTTTGGTACTGCAAAATTAGAGACCAGAAAGAAAATGGCAAGAGATGTCCAACGTAAAGATCCATTTGGAGCATCAGGAATTGATCCTTTGAATTTGTACACAATGCCTGAGATTTTAAGTAAGTTTCTTCTGCCTCTGGGACAAATCTTATCGAGAAATTATACTGGATGTAATGCTGCAAATCAAAAGAAGTTGGCCATTGCTGTTAAACGGGCTCGGAGTGTTGGGTTATTGAGCTCAACTCATAGACATCAAAAGTATTTAGTTTCCAGAAGTTTATAGACGGAGAGTCTAATCTTGTATATATGATGAACGTATTAAGAACACCACATTGTAGAAGTATAGCAACCGTATAATATAGTGCTACACTAATTGCAGTAGTATATAGACTGTACTGTATATAGTTCGAACCTTTGTCCAATCAAAAGGCCCATACAAATCCTGTATTGCTCAGAATACCAGCGAAATTTTGCCCCAGACAGAAAATCAAACTCCCTACTTCATCTTCAATCATAATAACTATATCCAATCTGATCTATCACAATTAATTATGTTGGCCAGAAGAACTTTGCAATCATCTGTTAGAATGTTCTCTACTTCGAGAATTGCCATGACTGAAGGTGCCATTTCTCAAGGGAAGGATTCATTTGCTGAGAAGGAAAGAACCCAAGAAAACCTTTACATTAGAAAGCATGAAGCTGAACAATTGAAGGCTTTAAAGAAGCAATTGGATGAACAAAAGAAGTTGGTCGATGACTTGAAGAGTGAAGTTGACAAATTGAAAAAGTAATCAGTTCAATGTGGAGAATTGTATCCTTATAACGCAAATAAAGTATATATTCAATCAAGATCGTTATGTTTTGTACGCTATCTCAGGTCGCTTACAATATTTTTTGTAATCTGGTATTCCTTTTAATAATGATCCAATCATATTATGATTTGTGGTTATTTTCTTTCTCTCTCTTTCACATGTATTCAGTTTGTGTATGTCTCCATTTAATGACCCATATATGTTGTGCCTAAATAGGAAATTTTGGGTAGTCCCCAGATGACCAGAACTCTTTCTGTACATACCATAAATGGTTTAACCCAAATGGTCACTTAAGTTCTTTTGCTGTATTTGTTTTAATTGGAAAGGTTTGTTGCTATGTCTAGAATCAGGTTGCCATCTGAAAGACACCACAGCCCACCGGATAATCGAAGAATAAGGGTTGTACCATTTGTTGCAAGTGCTGAGTATGGTAGACTTGCATTAGTGAATGATGAGCAGGAGAGGGAGCAGGTCTCAATAGAGCAGGTCTCAGAAACAGAGCAGGTCTCAGAAACAGAGCAGGTCTCAGAAACAGAACGGGTCTCAGAAACAGAACGGGTCTCAGAAACAGAGCGGGTCTCATTAAATACACAGGACACATTAACGCTTACAGTAACACTGAACATACCACAACTGGATCCAGTACACTTGGAGACTGACTCGGTTACACCACCTTCGGTACCGCTTATTGATGAAGCCACAAGTCCTAATAATGAGATGTTTTATGATGCTCAAGATGGTATAAGTGAAAATGAGCCATCTCCAGAATATAAAGTAACACTTGATTGTCATAAAGATGTGTTACTGTTTGATCCTCGAATTCTACCCATGCTTCGAGTCAATAAACAACTTTTAGATAGTTGTGTACCCGAAACCTTATCTTTGGTGATAACTCAACTCATTGTGAATCTTCCTCAGGACATTGATCCACTTAAACTTCCTCAATTACAAGATAAGGATTACTTCAAACATATTCCTGATCTTCTAGTTCGTCAACAACTATTAGAGACCGAGCTTACAAGACTGTCACCAAGAAGTATTGATCGATCCTTTAGACTTTTTGATGATGTTCTCTTGGATCTTGCTTATGCGCTCATGTTGTCATTAAAGGAGTTGGTAGCAGAACAAAGGACATACAATGGGTTTAGATATAAACAACCACAGGTTAGCTAAATAATGAATTATAACAAGGCACATTTAAACATTTAGCAGCGCCATGCAAGCTTTTGCAACTGTAAGCTATTGCAATAGTATATGGCTAATGGTATGGCTTAGCTAATCCATTACCTAAGCTGTATTATGTGCAGTACATAATTTATAGTATACATCAACACTTTTCCGTAACGAAAGACTCCATCCACCGTATTCTCTTTCCCACCAGCCAATCATGTCCGTCCCTGAAGGATTCCAAATGGTGTGTGAGGAGCCCTCGCACGAAGGAGCCAGAGACGTGATCAATTCCAACCCCTACGGCCCCAATGCCGGAGATTACTTAAGCAATGTGTCGAACTTTCAATTGATTGAGTCGACTTTGAGAGAGGGAGAACAATTTGCCAATGCCTTTTTCGATACGGAGAAGAAGATTGAGATTGCCAAGGCTTTAGATGATTTCGGTGTTGATTACATCGAGTTGACATCGCCTGTTGCCTCGGAACAATCCAGAAGAGACTGTGAAGCCATTTGCAAGTTGGGCTTGAAGGCTAAGATTTTAACCCATATTAGATGTCATATGGACGACGCACGAGTTGCTGTAGAGACTGGTGTTGATGGAGTTGATGTTGTGATTGGAACATCGCAGTTTTTGAGACAATATTCCCATGGGAAAGATATGAACTACATTGCTCAAAGTGCTATTGAGGTCATTGAGTTCGTCAAGTCCAAGGGGATTGAAATCAGATTCTCCTCGGAAGATTCATTCAGATCGGATTTGGTGGACTTGTTGAATATTTACAAGACTGTTGACAAAATAGGTGTTGACAGGGTTGGTATTGCCGACACCGTTGGATGCGCTAATCCAAGACAAGTTTATGAATTGGTTAGAACATTGAAGTCAGTAGTGAAATGTGATATAGAATGTCATTTCCATAATGATACCGGTTGTGCCATTGCCAATGCCTATACGGCTTTGGAAGGTGGTGCAAGACTTATTGATGTTTCCGTTTTGGGAATTGGAGAAAGAAATGGTATCACTCCATTGGGTGGTTTAATGGCTCGTATGATTGCTGCTGATAGAGATTATGTGTTGTCGAAATATAAGTTGCACAAGATAAGAGACTTGGAGAATTTGGTTGCTGAAGCTGTTCAAGTTAATGTTCCGTTTAATAATCCAATTACAGGGTTCTGTGCTTTCACTCATAAAGCAGGGATTCATGCCAAAGCTATTTTGGCCAACCCTTCTACTTACGAAATCTTAAACCCTTCAGATTTCGGATTAACAAGATATATCCACTTTGCCAACAGGTTAACTGGTTGGAATGCTATCAAGTCAAGAGTTGATCAATTGAACTTGGATTTAACTGATGAACAATGTAAAGAAGTCACTATGAAGATCAAGAAAATGGGTGATATTAGACCTTTGAACATTGATGATGTCGACTCCATAATCAAGGACTTCCATACCCAAATTGGTACACCTGCTTTGCTCCCTTCTTCAAACAATGGTTCAGTATTGGAACCTTTAGAGGAGGAATTCAGTAACACCAAACGACAAAGAACTATATAGTTTATATCTATGAATATATATATATTAATCTTCCATTTGTTCATCAATGGAAGGTAATGCATCAGAACGTTGTGTCGTTCCTTTGGTAACAACAGATTCTTCATCAGAATCATCATCAGAATCATCAGCTGATGATGCAATGGTCTTTTGTCTTTGGAAGTCTTTAATATGTGCTTTGTTTAAGACTTCACTGATATTTGCCAATGTACTTCTTCTCACGGTTGTTGATGACTTTCTTGATTCTGTAGGTTTCAATTTAACTAGTCCTCCTCCACCACCTTGTTCCTCGTCTAAATGTCCAGTAGTAGTCAAAGACTGTTGTTGGAAAGAAGTTGTTCTAGACCCTCTATTATCGTAAATCTCTTGATCAAAAGGAAGCAGCAGATCGCTAAGTCCATACTTAACCTTGATAAGGTTCCGGATTGCCCTTTCAACCTTATAACTAATTGCATAAGGTAAGGGGGAATCTCTTGAAGCTCGGAATAATATAACATTGGTGCAATGTTCATTCTCCATCCGGAAGAATATCCAAATAAATCTTCGGAATATTTCCGCCAATGCAATAGCAAAACTGGTAACGGCCGATTGTTGGATTTGTTGCAGGAAGCATGCATAAAAGATCCATTGGAACCGAAGAAGGACATCAAGGATCATAGCTGCATAATAATACGATGGATTCTTAAAAAATAAATGATCTCGTAAATATGGATGCTTAGACCCACTCTGTAATAAAGACCAATCCATAATGATATCCCATGCAGAACAAAATATAGAGTTAATGCTTGCAAACACTATGAAAACAACTCGATTCCATTCTAGTCTCTGGATACGGTAAATACTAAGGAAAATATAGTACATTGCACCAATAGCATATTTCAACATGTTGGCAAGATGTGGAAACCAATCTCCAGTATCCATATAACGTCTAGCACATTGTAAGAATCTCCAAATACTGGGGAGAGTTGATAAGAATCCCATGACATGAGATCTGTGAGATCCACATGAACTCAGCCCTCCGCGCCCTAATAAGCCTTTCCAATGACTACCATAAACGCAGAAGAAGAAAGAGATATTACCCATTGAGTAAGTCAATGAACAGAAAATATCTCCTAGGAAAAAATCTCTAAACTCAACAGGATAAAACCCGGAAAGTAATAATCTCCATAATGCAATAAGGAGCCATTTTCGAGCCTTACCAAACATTTGTTCACCTGGCCAAAATAATATCCCCAACATGATTCCAAAATATATCCACGGCCAATCACGACCAGGGAATGTCAGAGGGAAGAAGTTGCTGAAACTGCACCAAAATAAAATCAGTAAAAGTGCCATACCCAAACAAGGAATAAATAGGTATTGTTTCCAATCTAAAACTGTAGCCATATCAAACTCAAAAATAAACTTATAGTTGATTTTGAATTTGCTAAACACTCCCAAGTTGACACCAAATAATAGGGCCATTAAATTAAGAAAGAAAAACCCAGCCCATATCTGAAATAAATATTTCCCTTCGTACATGTCCTTGTTGATAGTTTTGGTGAGTGCCAAATATAGTCCAATTGCAATCAATGGTATTGAAATACCAAGGAAGATCCCAGAAACAAAATATGAATAATAATATGAAGGAGGTTTCATATCGCCCAAATTCATTGAGTAAGTGATGTTCTTTAACTTTTCAAGAGAATGCTTTCGATCTGGAGTATCCGGGTCAAAGAAACTGATATACAGTTCTTCATCTTGACTTATAAGCTTTTCAAGAGTTTCACTAGTCATGAAATAGGCTTCAGTATCGACTTTCTTCATATATGGACCACTCAATTTTGTATTCATTGTTTTATCATATTTTTTGGTGATTTTCCGGAAGGCAGTACGATTGAGTACTCTATAAGATTTCAATAAAGATAATGCTCGATAATGTTCAAGTAATGCCAATTTCAATTGCTTCCTAGCATGAACATACGGAACACCAAATCGTCTTTTCTTTGCTGAGTAATCTCTTTTCCTGGCTTGCGCTCTTTGAGAAGGTGATTCTTGCTCTTGTTCTTGTATTTGCACTGGGAATTGACTAGGTTCCGAAGTTAAATCTTCGTCATAAGATTCAGAATCCAATGAAGCTTCATCGCTATTATCATACCGATCAATACCATTTCTTATTCTATTTTCATTGTAATTTATATCAAAATCATCACTACTGGAAGATTTCATAGACATCTCATCAGTTAAATGTTTCTTATTTGATCTCCATTTATCAAGGAATGTTCCCGAAGGTAGTGAAGGTAAATCCAATTTGGAGAACGCTAGCTGAGTACCTTTACTGATTTTAGAATATACATTTCCATTTAAAGCTTTGGGAGGAGCTCTCTTGGTGGTACTGAGATATCGTTTCTGTTCCTTCATTTGGTACAATTGATCTTGTAAGAACAAAAATCTTTCAAACACATCTTGCTCCTTCTCTTTGTAAAACGAATTTACCTTATCCAACTGACCATCTAACCATTTGGTGAACTCCTTTTCCTCAGAAATGCCAACACCACCGCCACCACCGCCACTTTTAGATGATAGGGCATAATTAAAGATTGATGGTCTCCTTAGGTTAAGTCGGCTTTTGATACTAGTATCTGTTACAGTCTCTGCATGATTGTTGTACTTGGCATCCTTACCGGCACTATAAGTCCTTCTGTCGGTTGAAGGGAAAAGTAAAGGCGTTGAATCATCAATAGCATTGTGACTGGTATTATAATTACCCCCGGAACTTTGTTTGGCTTCTTTAATATCCAAGCACCGCTTAATAAGTTTCTTCCCTGCCTTGTAGTCAAGATATTGTTCTCTCCATTCAGGAACTCCTCCTTCTTCTAGGGACGCACCAAACTTCATTACACTCTCATAGTAGTGGTGTTGGATGGAACTCAGTTAGCTTAGTTGTATTGCGATATTGTATTTATTATAGTCCGCCCTTGCACGTGTCACAATGTCGCAGCCGCGCTAATCTATTTAAATATGTGTGCATGTGTTTTGCAGGTATTTATTCCATACATAACATATATGTAATTACTATGTAGTATGTATGTACGCGAGTATAAGGGTGCATAATTAGATATGTATATATATGCACTATTACGACACACTTTCGAGAACCAGTCTCTACTTATTTTCATATCGAACATAAAGTTCATCAATAAAATGTTGATGCTTAATTCCTGGAGGTTTGGCCTCTTTGAATCCATCAATGGCTTCAGGCACTGACCATCCAAGCTTCTCAATCAAATAACAACATATAAGAAACCCTGTTCTATTGAAACCATAATGACAATGAACCACGATTAATGGATCTGGTTCATTGGTAGAAGCAAAAATATCATCAATTAATTGAATGAATCTCCTGGCCGCCTGGGCATCAGGAACAACTTTGGAAACAGTAGCACATTTATAATATTTGATATGTTCAAACGATTTGGGGCTGTAAGGTGGAATGTCCGCAGAAATATCAACCACTGCAATAAGCTTTCCTTTTGGTTTATCATAATTATTATCTGAATCATGATGATGATCACCGTAAAATCTAGCTTCTAATGCCGAAGGGGAATGATTAACATCACCTTCCCTTAAAGTTTTCATTCCTAAAAGAGGTGCTCTTTCTGTACCATTCCTTCTAGTAATATTAGCTGAAAGCAGCTTTATCTTAGACCATTTCTGTTCATTTTTTAATCCCCATTTGTCTCCTGATATTTCTGCTTTAACCTTTAACACCCAAGCCGGGGATAAATGTAATCGCTCAGGAAACTTGGATTCCACATGGTTAAGGATTACTCCGCTTATAAATTCAGGTTTGCTAAGTAATAAGGAATGTCCAACGTTTGGAATCTTAATTGAATGGGTAACCTTCTTACCAAACTTACTTTCCAATATACTCACAACTTCATCAATGTGTCTAACAGGAGTCATAAGATCTTCTTCTCCGCCAACAAATAAAGTTTTTTCATAAACTCTTTTATCTTGAACTCTGTCGTTGAATTTGGAGATTGCCGTTATTAATTCAGAACATCTTGCTTTAGAAAATCCATAGATATATTTCAATACTATTTCAGAATCCACATCCATGTTCCATCTAAATTGTCTTAGTTTGATATAGAAATTAGAATTATTTTCTTTGGTTAGTTGTCTTTGAACACTGGCACTTGATAATCCAGGCAATCTATCCCAAGTTCTGAAAACATTGAATAACCAAGGAAAATAAGTGAAAAACGCAAATCGATGAGCCGGCTGTACTACTACCCCACCTAAATTTGTTTCGCTAACATCGTCATGGAATTCAGGTGGTGATAATAAAATAAGTCCTTCAACTTTAGATTGAGGTAATCTTGAAGCCACCTTAGTGGAAATATGAGTACCCATAGAATGGCCCACAAGTATAATAGTCTTGTCCAGGGAAATATATTGACGAATGTATTCCAAAACAATGGTCACTATGTTATCGGTCTCGAAATCTGTCCATGACATTGCTTTAATTGACAGAGAAATGCTATCTCTTTCATCTTGAGTAAACTCTGTAATCAGTTTCCCCTTATGATCAAATGCCAAACACGAATTTCCAAACCCCGGTAAATCAATTGCCATGATTTCCAGAGCTTGAGATAAAAGGCCCATTAAAGGTTCAAATTGTGAAATTTGACCACCCAACCCATGAATAAACACTATTATAGGAGATTCGTGGAGTTCTTTAGGGAGATCTATACTTGTTGGAGCATTTTGGTTATTTTCATTACTCATAAAACTTACCAAAGGATGAGGAATATGAAGACCACTTAAAATAACTTTATCAACAGAAACACTGGAATCATGACTCATGTCAATAGTGACAACTTGTTTATATTTAGATACAAGGGAGCAATCATTGGCTTCATGTTGCATAACATACTCTTCTAATGCATTAGATTGTCTTAGCACCTGCAATCGAAGAAACTGGAAAATTCGGGGTAATAACTGTTTGGTACAAGCCTCTTGACTGTCAGCTAGCTCCTTTATATAATTGGAACTATTAGTACCTTGAGAATATATTGCTGTATTATCAATGTTGGTGGTATCACCGCTTGTTACTGTTGCCCTTAAAGGCTCTTGTTCTTCTTCATCAGACAGCAGCATCTTGGACAAAATAATACAACAGTTAGTATAGCTGGAAATAAAGTCCGTGAATATGAAGCAACACTATATAATGTATGAAAAGAACACTACTCAATGAACAGTGTATAATGATAGGTTGACCAGCATGGTCTATGTATATTTATTATACACAGTGGTTAAATTTGTGGCGCTACCACTGGTATAATAGACATGTGACTCGTGAAGCATCGCAACAATCATATATACAATGTATGGTACGAGTCGATGTAGCGAGATATCTTCTTAGTGACTTAGAATCAATAGTATCATATTCTTGAACCACATGGATGTACTGATAACTATTGCAGCTTGTACTACGTTCCTATTATTATTCTCCAACTACCATTCGCGCTACCATTAGATAAATAATTTGTATGTAGTATATAATTATTTGGTAGCGCTGGTTTGGTAATTTGAGTCTAAAAATCTACGTATTGAGACAAACAGCTACGCCTACTTTAATTCAACCAACCTATTTAAGAGTATTGATCGTGTTGATATAAATTGTCTGGATTAGACGTACTGTTCTTGTACTCGATAAAGGAGTGCGAGAAAGAAGGTTGCGGATCAGATCAGCTCAGATCATACGTTTTCCCCGATTCAAACACTGAGTGGCATCCAAGGATATACATTATAGAACAAAATAAATAGTATAACATAATGTCTGGTGGACGAGGGTATTCATTTAATCAAGATTCATTTGATGAACTAGACTCATCTTTAGATAGAGCGTTGCACAGTGCATCCAATACGTTGTTCCCTGCTTATAATGCCAGTGGTACGAGTTTGAGCGGTGCTCAACCTACGAGGTCTTCTTCACAGGGGTCCATGAATGGTGGAGGGATACCTTTGAACACATTACGAGACTCAATGGGAAGACGAGATGATGATGAAGGTGATGGTGACAACGACAGTTCTCCATTGATCAGTAAGAAGCTTCGAATGTCATCTCCTGTTAATAGATTTGGTGGTGGTGGTAGTGGAGGCAATGGGTTATTGTCTAATAATAGTGGTGTTGGAGGCAGAGATGATATACATTATATTAGTTCTTCTGCTAACAGACGTCAAACAAGTATATCTGTGGCGTCCAAAGAACTTTTCAGCAAATCAATTAATTTCTTTCAAAATGCTAAACGAGAGTTGAAAAAGGACAGACTTCGTTTGGGTAGTAGTGGAATAAATAATGGGGTCATTGGTAATACTGTTAGTGAAGATTTATTACAAATTAACTCTGACACTACTTCATCATTGGCTACTGATAGATACATTTCACCACGAAACAATAGCTCCAAAGACTATCCATCAAATGCAGTGTCTAACGCCAAATATAACCCCTTCACATTCATTCCAATCATTCTATATGAACAATTTAAGTTCTTTTTCAATATGTATTTTCTTTTGGTGGCCCTATCTCAAGCAATACCGCAATTAAGAATCGGATATCTTTCATCATATGTGGTACCCTTGGTATTTGTCTTGACAGTGACGATGATGAAAGAAGCAAATGATGATATAAAAAGAAGAAGGAGAGACAGAGATCAAAATAACGAACTCTTTGAGGTCCTAAATAGAGTAGCTTCAATTAGTGGTGAATCTACTTTAGTTGCTTCGAAAGATTTAAAAGTAGGAGATTTGGTTCGTTTACATAAAGATACCAGAGTCCCGGCAGATATGGTTTTATTACAAACCTCAGATGGTACTGGAGAAGCTTTCATCAAAACTGACCAATTAGATGGGGAAACTGATTGGAAATTAAGAGTGGCTCCTGCAGCAACCCAGAAGCTTAGTAATGTACTGAGCTTCACTAATCGTATTTCTTTAATAGTTGGTTCTCCAACCAAATCTATTCATCAATTCCAAGGTAAATTGGTGTATCATCCCAATCAAGTTGCAGGATCAACATCTCTGGTTTCAGAATCAAATGAAACATTCCCATTAACTGTGGATCAAACTTTATGGGCTAATACAATGCTTGCATCAGGAAGTGCTATTGGGATGGTGGTATATACAGGGATTGAAACAAGACAACAATTGAACACAACAATGACTGGAGTTAAAACAGGACTTTTAGAATTTGAAATCAATAGATTATCCAAAATTCTATGTGTGACTGTCTTTGTTTTATCTGTTATATTAGTTCTTGCTAACGGGTTCCCTTTAAAATCTGGTTGGTATATTGATGTGTTCCGCTTCTTGGTTTTATTTTCTACAATTATTCCTGTGTCCCTTCGAGTCAATTTAGATTTGGCCAAATCAGTTTATGCATCACAGATACAAAATGATAAGGAGATTCCTGATACAATTGTACGGACATCTACTATACCTGAAGACTTGGGTCGTATTGAATATTTATTGAGTGATAAAACAGGAACATTAACTCAAAATGATATGGAAATGAAGAAATTACATTTGGGAACTGTCAGCTATGCCGGTGAATCATTGGATATGGTTACAGATTATGTCACACACATGCTTCAAAAGCCGGAGTTTACTCAACCTTCAAATGCTTCTTCCAATACAACTAAAAAGAAGGACTTGAGTACCAAAGTTTGTGATATCATTCAGACTTTGGCTTTATGTCATAACGTTACTCCAGTGTATGATGAAGAAGATGGGTTAATGCTTGAAAGTGTCACTTATCAAGCAGCTTCACCTGATGAAATAGCAATTGTCAAATTTACAGAACTTGTGGGCTTAAGATTGTTCAAACGTGATAGAGCATCCATTTCATTACTTCACCAAGCTTCTCAACGTCAATTAGACTATGAAATTCTCTATATTTTCCCATTCAATTCAGACACCAAGAGAATGGGGATCATTGTTCGAGATGCTCAAACACAAGAGCTTTGGTTCATGCAAAAGGGAGCTGATACTGTGATGTCACGAATTGTCAGCAATAATGATTGGCTAGATGAGGAAACAGGAAATATGGCAAGAGAGGGTTTAAGAACGTTAGTAATTGGAAGAAAGAAGTTGAATGAAAACTTATATTTGGATTTTGTTGAACAGTATAAACAGGCATCATTAGCAATGCAAAACAGAGAAGCATCTATGCAAAGAGTCATTTCCCATTATTTAGAACAGGATTTGGAGTTATTGGGTCTTACAGGAGTTGAGGACAAATTACAAAATGATGTTAAAACCTCCATTGAGTTATTACGTAATGCTGGTGTCAAGATTTGGATGCTAACCGGTGATAAGGTGGAGACTGCCAAATGTGTATCCATTAGTGCTAGATTAATTCTGAGAGGACAATATGTTCATGAAATTACCAAGGTAAATCATCCTGAGGGAGCAATGTCTCATTTAGAGTATTTGCAGACGGACTTGAATTCTTGCTTATTGATCGATGGAGAATCTTTGTTTACTTATATGAAACATTATCGGAATGAATTCTTTAATATTGTGGTTGGGTTACCTGCAGTTATCGCTTGTCGTTGCACTCCACAGCAAAAGGCAGATGTTGCCTTAATGATTCGGGAATTCACTGGGAAACGGGTTTGTTGTATTGGAGATGGAGGTAATGATGTGAGTATGATTCAATGTGCTGATGTTGGTGTTGGTATTGTTGGAAAGGAAGGGAAACAAGCATCTTTGGCAGCTGACTTTTCTATTGATCAATTTTGTTATTTATCCAAGCTACTTTTGTGGCATGGAAGAAACTCTTATAAGAGATCAGCCAAGCTAAGTCAGTTTATTATTCATAGGGGGTTATTAATTAGTGTTGCTCAAGCAGTTTATTCGATCCTGTCTCAGTTTGAACCCTTGGCTTTATATCAAGGTTGGCTTATGGTTGGATACTCTACTTTATACACTATGGCACCTGTTTTCCTGTTGACTTTGGACTGTGACATCGATGAACATTTGACTCGATTATATCCTGAATTATACAAAGAGTTGACATTAGGAAAATCTTTGAGTTATCGAACGTTCTTTATGTGGACGTTTATATCTCTTTTCCAAGGTTCAGTGATTCAATTATTGGCTCAAAAGTTCCAAGGTATAGAGTTGAACAATTTCACTAAAATGGTGAGTTTATCGTATCTGAACTTAATATTGAATGAATTGGCAATGGTGGTCATTTCAATTAGCAAATGGAATAGAACAATGGTCAGTACAATCGTGGCTACATTGTTAGCTTATATTATTCTGATTCCTATTCTACCTGATTACTTTGATTTGGACTATGTGTCTTCATTTTCATTTGTCTGGCAAGTGGTTCTTACTATATCGCTCAGTTTATTCCCTGTTTGGTTGTCTCAATATATCAATCGGAAGTTGCGTCCTCCTAATTATGCTAAAGTACAACAGTCTTAGTACACTCGGATGGAATACTAAGGTATATTGGAGATGAGGTGTGCTTATCTCCTATAATCCCCGCATGTTGGTATTGTGTGTGCTCCGATTGGTGGCGCCTCCCTTAAATTCATCGCTGTTACTGTCCATGGACGGATAGGCAATGATACACTCCCTACTTATGAAATCAGGCTGTTTCGAGGGAAATACCTTAATAGTTATAATAATGAAGGTAATAATAGTTATAGTAATAATAGTTATAGTAATAATAGTTATAGTAATAATTGTAGCAATAATTACCTTAATAGTAACCACCATTATCACTATTAAAGATACTAATAATAATCTAAGTTTCCATTTTAGTAATCTTTGCGAGGCTGCATCAGCCACATAGTTGACACTCGGAACAATATTGTATAGTAACGATCACTTTCATGTATTGCTGACAAACCTGCGAAACTTGATTGGATAGTTCAAACACTGCGAAATGTGACATTGCACGAATTTGAGTAATATGGTTCCTTCGGGAAAAAGGATATGGACCTTCCCGCGACTGCAAAATGTCTGATTCATGCATGCATCCATTCATCAGAGATCCCGTTGGAGCGACAAAAATAGAAACTACGGATAATTACTATATACTTATTAATTGGTAAT
Organism: Lizanozyma spartinae; assembly: GCF_019049425.1. Taxonomy (NCBI): domain Eukaryota; kingdom Fungi; phylum Ascomycota; class Pichiomycetes; order Serinales; family Debaryomycetaceae; genus Lizanozyma; species Lizanozyma spartinae. Next base: position 310,490 of record NW_025065061.1, read on the forward strand.
ATTAAGTTGAATAGGCAATAATATGTAATGCTTTAATTTCTCCTCCTATTCAGTTCATAATACATAAGGTACTAATGTAGAAGAAGTCTATACGAGGAAGTTTCCTTAATAAGCCCTAAAAGCTTTGGAACCCGGGAGTCTCCAGAACATTACACAAACTGAAATAGAAGGTTGCGCTGGTCTGGGACGATAAAAAAAGTCAGATCATAAAATTAGTCTGCGGTATGGCGGAAGACGCAATTTCACAATAAGAAAGAGTAATAGGACACAAAAGCAATAACGTATGAATGGAATGTCTGGTAGGAGACCCAAAATCAACTGTATACTGATATGACTCTAATATAAATACCCAAGGAATCCCTTTTAAACATTCACTTTACTTTCTTCTTATCTTCTAATTAAAGGCATACTTTCCAACTAGTTTATTATATAAGAAGTATACATCATCATGTACTCCATCCCAATCCAAAGATCATCAGCAGCATTAGTATTAGGCTACTTAGCTGTAGGCTCAACCTTGCCATTCATGCTTTCATACAGAGAAGCCAATGCTAATCATTCTCCCACATACAAGGGAACCATTTCTACTAGATCTTTGTTTGCAAAGATATGAGAACATTTGAAGTCATGGGACACAATCAGGTCTTACCTGGTTCTTTTTTGGCATAAATATTACGTCTATGGGTTATATCTTAATATAGGGTGTTTTTCTTGTTTATGGTTGAATATTACTACTGAGTTAGTAACATTCCCTGGTTTGTTTACGGATACTGGTTTATCCATTGATACTATTTGGTTTGAACTTAGTGTTCTTGAATAGCATATTTAATACAATCTGAAGCGATTATTATTAAGTCGACAGTATACTGTAGATAGACGTCTATTAAAATCGTATTGTAGTCTTAATACTGTTGATGTCTAGTGCATCACACAATGCATATCTTTGCTCTTCCCTTCCTGTACACACGTACCCATCGCAACCATCAGTCCACCTTGGGGCCAAACATTCCCTTAAAGTTGGTGTTGGGACTTACACAAAAATGAAAGAACCAAACGGCTTTCAATCCGTTTGACTTCTGTGAAACAAGAGGAAGTCTCGTTCCGTAAACTGTGTGCGAACAAACTAGGAGGCAATTACGGAGTCAACAAGAGATAGTCTCTTGAACTGTACGCGTTTCGCAGACGTGTTGTTGACACAGTCTATACGATAGTCACTCGTTTACGGTGTACGAGGACCCATTCTATTATTTCTTGTCAACACCCATCTCAATTACCATATAAGGCTACATTGTATACGACATCACAATGGGTCGATGTTTGTTCACTACTAATTATTGTTGATCTTATAAGGTAATATTTTAGGCATCCTCAGAAGGGTACGAATCTGTAGTCATCGTAAACGACATTATTCGTGTTTGGCTCACGTTTCGAATAACTACTAAATTCTATTATTGGGACCTTCGAGGGATTCACATAATTAATCCGTATGTATACTACTTTATGATTGTTTCCATGCATTGTATTGCGTCTATTTCTATGTACAGTTATTTGGTTGTCTCGAGTTTTATTTATTCCATATAGCAGTAGGGAATAGCTCCTTTGTGTTCTTAATACCAGTAGTAATCTCATACATGCGTCTTTTGTCAGCGTAGGAAAGAGTAACATTCTTGTTCAATTCCACAATAGTCGATTTGGCACTAGATTCATCCCACACCTTCCCTTGCATGGTATTAGGCAATAATTGAGCTTCTCCCTTAACTACAGAGCGCACCTTATCAGCAATAAATTCAGGGTCAATGTTGGTGGTAAAGGAGCTCTGAGAAGCAATGAATCTAGGTGCTCTTTTGGGTAAGTTGTTGATAATCGAACGAGGTAACAAATAAGGGTAGTTCAGTTTAAGTAAAGCCAACTTATTCACAGATGCAACTCTACTCAGAGTACTAATGTTAACTGAAGGTACTTTACCGTAGAAGAAAGTAGAACCATCAATGGTAGGAACGTAGGTGGATGCCTTTAATTGTTTAGTAGCCACTTTCTTCTCAAATGATGACGAGGTGTTGTTGGAGTTAGGTGCTCTATCACGTTGTCTTCTGGATCTTTGTTGACGAGGACCCCTTGATTCACCTGATTGTTGTTGTGTTTGGTTTGATCTTTGATAGGATTGTTGTCCCCTTGTTCTTCTTTGACCTCTTGGCTTGAACCCTTCGTCACCTTTTGCTGCTCTTTCGCTTTGATCTCTTGCTCTGAACTTGTTTGCAAACAATGGGTGATCAGCAACCTTTATGTTGGCTGGTTTGGATGGAATTTTGGATGGCTCTTGCTTAGACTTGGGCTTAGAAGTTTCTTGGTGTTTTGGCTTCAATCCATCTTGTTTTCTATTATGTGGGGCTTTTGTTTGTTGATTCGAATCACCATTAGTTGGCTTCCTTCTATTCTGCTGCTTCCCTTTGACAGAAGTCTGCTGCAACTCGGCCTTCTTAGCAGCAATTGTCTTATCAATTCTGGCAATTTTAGCCAAAATATCATTCAAAAATGGTGAACTAGCTTCCAGTGAAACGTCAGGTTTGTTCTCTTGCTTTGGAGCTTTGGTACTGTAAGAAGCAGTAGCCAAACCCCTAGAAGTTGAGACCTGGAGTTTCAATCCTTGACGTCTGAGGAGTCCCAACATAATGTAGTGAGAAGACAGTTGATATTGTCAAGTCTTACTGTTCCCAAACTAAACACCCTTGTAAGTTAACTTAGCACGTTGAAAAATTTTCGATTCTCGTTTTGGAAACCGTTTTAGAATTTTTATATTTGGTAGCGCCATTAATATTGTAGACATCAATTGCTGCAAATACTTAACGAAGTATAACTGGTGAAAGGACTAATAACAAACTAGGGATTTAAAGTCTATAAGAAATGTGTAGTATAAAAAAAACCAACACTATTACATTCATGATAAAACAAATAGTTTATTCTTACGTGAATTCAAGAGATTTGGAACTAATCTGCTTTTACTCTAGAAGATTATTCCCCTGTTTAACATTTTGAGCCGCAAAGTAAGTGAAGATTCAAATTTCCCAGAGACTTTTACAAATACATTGATTCCGAAATTTCAATTAAACCAAACAATAAGTCATCGAATAATTCACTAACAAATGTACTCATATGCTATGCTGGGGGGATGTCACGTGATTACACTATATCTTGTGGATTGTTTTTCGAGCCGATCCGGGGAACCTGACAGGAAATGCCCAAAAAGGGGCGCGATGTCTGGGAACCGAATTGTCCAATCAAAAGCGACTTTCAACATTAATGATTCACCACCAAGAACAAGCGAGTTTTTAAAGCGAATCATCAATTCAACAACCTTTTACATAAAAAAACTAATTGAAATTAGATGCTCTATTAGCCTTGGATTCATTCTATCGTATTATATACGTAAAACCTATATTAAATGTTACATAGGCAATCTCAATCACTCTATTGTAAACCAATAAGAACCTTCAACTCTGAAGGTTAAGACCTATTTTTGTGTCGTCTTTGCCCCAGTTCGCTATGCTATTCGCTCTTTTGTAAGGTGTGTGGACAATCTGTAGGCATGGAAAATTTCAACGTTCATAAAATTTTTATACCCTCACAGCTCTTACTTCTTCTTTTCTTCTTCTTTCTCCACTTCACCAATACAATCAATTAAATCCCAGTTTAATTCGATTATATTAGCCTTTGTTTTGAAGAATGTTGTCTGCTAGACCTGCTCTCCGTGCTGCTGTTCGTACAGCTGTCGCTGCCTCCAAGACTTTGAGAGTTGTATGTATATTTTATTCTTGTTCAATGCAGAGATCAAATCTTATCTTACTACTACTGGCCTTCCCCTTCAATGCTGTACTGAATAGTCTCAGAATGTGTTTGTCCATCCATACACTTGAATAATCCCAGTGATATTGAATTAAGTCCTCAACCATAAAAAGTAGGTCTTTACTGAAGGTAGTGGTTAGTAGGTCTTTGCTTTTACTTATCCCCTTCATAATAATACTAACTCCATATTATAGGCTAGACCAACTCAATTGTCTTATGTCAGATACGCCTCTGCTAAGGCTGGTGCCACTGAAGTCTCTTCTATCTTGGAAGAGAGAATCAGAGGTGTTTCTCAAGAAGCTGACTTGAACGAAACCGGTAGAGTTTTGTCAATTGGGTATGTATAACAATCACTACAGAAGTGTCTTTCTATCATCATCCCATCATTCATTCCACAATCCACAGCCATTGATACTGTTAAATCCGCAGGTTCATATTCCGGATCGTGTTTAGAGGCACCTTTTGTTACGAACACGACCTTTCTTTCGACAGTTTTTTCTTACCTCACATTTCGATTTTGTCCCTCCCGAAAAAATCAATTGGCCAATGAGAGTCGCAGAATACTCCCTATCTACAGGATACTTGAAAATTGTTGTGTCGTGAACCAAATGCCTTCCAAGGGCATTGAGAGCCTTTAACCAACCGTGTTATTCTTGTTGTATGATCCGAATTGTTAATTGTGGAATTAAATGTTGAGGAATTTTGTAGTACTATTCTTTGGTATGATTTACTAACATTGATTTCTAGTGATGGTATTGCCAGAGTTTTCGGTTTAAAGAACATCCAAGCTGAAGAATTGGTTGAATTCTCTTCTGGTGTTAAGGGTATGGCCTTGAACTTGGAACCCGATCAAGTTGGTATTGTCTTGTTCGGTTCCGATGCTTTGGTTAAGGAAGGTGAAACCGTTAAGAGAACTGGCCAAATTGTTGAAGTTCCAACTGGTCCTGAATTGTTAGGTAGAGTTGTTGATGGTTTAGGTAACCCAATCGATGGTAAGGGTCCATTGAACGCTTCTTCTTCTTCCAGAGCTCAAGTTAAGGCTCCAGGTATCTTACCAAGAACCTCCGTCCACGAACCAATGCAAACTGGTTTGAAGTCTGTTGATGCTTTAGTCCCAATTGGTAGAGGTCAAAGAGAATTGATTATTGGTGACAGACAAACTGGTAAGACCGCTGTCGCTTTGGATACCATCTTGAACCAAAAGAGATGGAACCAAGGTTCTGACGAATCCAAGAAGTTGTACTGTGTTTACGTTGCTGTTGGTCAAAAGAGATCTACTGTTGCTCAATTGGTTCAAACTTTGGAACAACACGATGCTATGCAATACTCTATTATTGTTGCTGCTACTGCTTCTGAAGCTGCTCCATTGCAATATATTGCTCCTTTCACCGGTTGTGCTATTGGTGAATGGTTCAGAGACAATGGAAAGCATGCTTTGATCATCTATGATGATTTGTCCAAGCAAGCTGTTGCCTACCGTCAATTGTCATTATTGTTGAGAAGACCTCCTGGAAGAGAAGCTTACCCTGGTGATGTTTTCTACTTGCATTCTAGATTGTTGGAAAGAGCTGCTAAGATGTCCTCTGCCTTCGGTTCTGGTTCTTTGACTGCTTTGCCAGTCATTGAAACCCAAGGTGGTGATGTCTCTGCTTATATTCCAACTAACGTCATTTCTATCACTGATGGTCAAATTTTCTTGGAAGCTGAATTGTTCTACAAGGGTATTAGACCAGCTATTAATGTTGGTTTGTCTGTTTCTCGTGTCGGTTCCGCTGCTCAAGTCAAGGCCATGAAGCAAGTTGCTGGTTCCATGAAGTTGTTCTTAGCTCAATACAGAGAAGTCGCTGCTTTCGCTCAATTTGGTTCTGATTTGGATGCTTCTACCAAGCAAACCTTATCTAGAGGTGAAAGATTGACTCAATTGTTGAAGCAAAAGCAATACAGTCCTATGGCTGCCGAAGAACAAGTTCCTGTCATTTACGCCGGTGTCCAAGGTTTCTTGGATGACGTGCCAGTTGACAGAATTGGTGAATTTGAAGAATCCTTTTTGGCTTTCTTAAAGAACAACGAACCTGAAATCATTGATGCTATCAAGACTAAGGGTGAATTGTCCAAGGAATTGTTGGCTAAGTTGAAGACTTCTACTGAATCCTTTGTTGCCTCCTTCTAAGTTATTATTTAATTCATGAACCAAGTTTAGTGAAGAAAATGGGTTTTACAAATATGATGATGCGAATCACGTGTGAGTTCAACGATTGCTTAACTTGCTGCTAATGAAGTTCTAATGTTTATACAAAAGACAAGTGAATATAAAATTTGTTAAGATTTATCACTATATGTATTCAAATTTACAAAAAATTCTATTTATCAGTATTACAGTAGCAATTGGTTGCAGTCAGTTGTACTAAAGGCCTGTCGCATTGTTGTCAGTTACAGTCAATTACAGAGCACCTCCCCTAATATCAATTTGATTATAATAATATTATCCGTTCTACATTATTATAACCCTCCTTACTTATTTGATGGTCTATTGTAAGCCAAACGTGTCGATCGCGTTTTTTTAGGTCGACAGACCCAAAACGGTACCGCGTCGAATGAGGATGGTTACTCGACCGAATAGGAAAATTCAATTACTTCCCACCATCACCACCAACCTCTACACCACTGTAAGAATGTAGTAGTTGAAAATCTTTTAAGACAGTAAATAATAATATTATTCTTCTAGTATAAGTCGCCCAATCTTTTCACTAATAATAATAACAATAATAAGAAAAGCAAGTGCACCACTCAAATTTATTGTTATTATTTACTGTATCTTGAAAAGTTCCCGTTAAAACTTGACTTTTGAGCTGCTTATACTGTTGTTAAATGACACTTGTGCTAAGTCCTGAAGATGCTGGTGGGATATCGGATCCCAACTGTATCGAGACTCCTCGTCAGATTCAATTCAACGGCGATGATTTAGACTGTTCGAGTCTGACTCCCATACATACCGATAAGCCATCTCCAACTACCCCACCAACTGATGGGATCGATACCACCATGGACACAACACCAGGAGCATATGACTCCAGCGAAGCAGATACCTCCACGACGTCATCGACTCCAGCAAAGAAGACCAGAAGAAGACGTAGAAGAAATAAAAAGAAGAATAACACTGCCCCTTCTACTTCTGCCTCCAACAGTACCACCACCACAAGCACCACTAATCTAGATACTACAGGAGAGAACGATACAATTGATAGCATTACGGAAGAAGAACCAGCAGGTGCCACCAACAAATCTGAACTATCACCAAACCCATTCAACATCCTGCTAAGATCTACAAAGTCCAATCTTAATGGTAAATATAACACCACCTTATTAGAAGCCAGTTCGGTGAAGACCATCATTGGGATCTCCAGAACTCAAATCTTGAACCTCGGAATTAACGATGTCAAGATCAAAACAATTGTCTCCAAAGCAAGCAAGTTGACAACCAACATCTTAAACTTTGTTCAGAAATATTCCGATACATTCTTTAGTGATTTTAATAACCAGAAGATGTTCTTTAAGCTTTGTATTTATGTTGCTCTCTATGAGTCGCACGGGTTCAGCAAGATCAATGCAGACTTCCCAGTGCTCGACATGATTGGCGGATATAGTGAGATCACCTTGGACACAACGGGGACCAAATTAACTCCGTCGACTAAAAAACAAGTCCATCAGAATAACTTGGATTATGCTGTTCTCGCCTACATTGGTCACATTCTAATCTGGGTATTGTTCTTGCAGAGACAAGCAAGATTACCTTTATCAATTGAAAAATATGACATTGAATTGTCCCAAACAACAATCAGACAACATATTGGTGGTGTCCATTTATGGAGTAAGCTCATAAGAGAGTCTGCCACAATGAATGCAAAAAGGTGGAAACATATCTACAAGTTCAGACAAATGTTTCCCTTTGAAGAAGACCAGTTCATGTTGATTGTAAGGTTTATGCATTTGGAAGGTGAAATCCCGTAAATACCATTATTACTTATATATATATATATATATCAGATACAAACTAATCAGAGCTTTGACTTGGTGTCGTATCCATTTTCAGATAACCATTTTGCAATCACATCCGAGTCACGTGATGACCACGAAATCTTGGAGGAAATAATATCCAATGATTGAGCTAATCCTTGGTCGTATCCTTTAGTATCTTTGGTACCAAAGAATTCTTCCACTGCCTTCTTTTGTTCGGGCTTGGTGAATCCAGATGTAGATATAATCACAACAGATCCCAACATGGATAAGCCAGGGGGTAACAATTTATAAATTGCATCCCAGTTGACCAATAACCAGTCCCATAACTTCTCAACACCTGTCTTGTGAGTTCTCATACCTTGCATAGGAATGTAGATATCTTGTGGCTTGATAATATCAGTTTGTAATAATAAGCCAGCGACTTTATTAAGAATCTCAGGGTCTGAAAATCTACCTAACGATCTCAAGGCATCCAACTTCTCCTCAATAGATTCAGGGTTGGTGTAGATCTTGTATAATTGATCATAAGTTTCAGAGTCACCAGTTCTGGCAACAGTGTTGAAAATAGCTGCTCTGATGTTAGGATTAACTGCCTTCTTGTCTCCAGCAACAAACTTTGCAAAGGCATCCTTAGCAAAGGCAACAACTTCCTTGTGATCAGAAGCAGCAGCGGATCCAAATAGCAATGATTTCAATTGTTGATCATCATAAGAATCGTCATCTGAAAATTCCCATCCAATGGCTTCCAATTTGTTACTGATTAAATCAAGTGTAAGAGCCTTCAAACCATTGTTTAATTCTTCACTTTCAAACATTAATGCAGCCTTAAGAGCAGCAATTCTGGTTAAAATTTCATCCCAAACAACATGGTTGCTTTCACCTGACCATGATTTCACCAAGTTCAACAAGGCAACAGTAGAAATAAACCCAGATGAAGCAAGCGAACCAGCATCAGCTACTAAACCAGTTCGGTCTTCAACGGATAATTTACCATCAACACCTGCTCGACCCAATTTGGACCAACGTTCAGTCAGATAAGCAGTACGGTAAATACCAAACTGATTCGCATTAATCTTGTAGAAATCATCGGAAGTTGGCAACTCAATAGTTGTTGACCTGCTATCCAAAACCAAAGAGTCATCAATACCTTCTGAAGTCTTCAAACTCAAAAACACTGGGTATAAAGTCTTGTCTTCTTCTGGCTTGACATCACCTGTAGCTAGGAAACGATTTTGAGTAACCTTAAGCTTACCACTACCCAATTCTTCAACTTGAACAACTGGATAACCAATATTTTTGGTCCAAATATCCATTACCTTGACAACATCTTTACCACTAACTTCACTCAAAGATTCCCACAAATCAGAAGTTTTAGTATTACCCCACTTGTGCTTCTTCAAATAGTTGGAGACACCCTTGATAAAATCATCTTCACCCAACCATTTAGAAATCATCTTTAAAAGTGAAGAACCCTTAGAGTAAGAGATGGCATCAAAAATTTGGTTGATTTCATCAGCTCTCTTGACAGGGACTTCAATGGGGTGAGATGCTCTCAATGAATCCAATGACAAAGCCTGTTGCAAAGAATCAGAGACATATGATTCCCAAACCTTCCATTCGGGATACAAAGAATCACAAGCGAACCAGGACATCCAAGTGGCAAAACCTTCGTTTAACCATAACCCATCCCAAAAGTCCATGGTAACCAAATTACCAAACCATTGATGGGCCAATTCATGCATGACAACCTCAGTGACTCTAGTTTTTGTGTGTACATTGGTGTTGGCAGTGTCAATTAACAAGTCAACGGTTCTGTAAGTTATCAAACCAAAGTTTTCCATGGCACCAGCAGAGAAATCATGAATGGCCACCATATCACATTTAGGTAATGGGTAAGGGATATCGAATTTAGATTCAAAGAACTTTAAAGTCTTTGCACCAATATCAGCTGCATACTTACCCAAGTGTTCTGAGCCGGGAGTGGCATAGACTCTAATTGGGACTCTGAAAGAAAGATCTTCAACATATTTCAAATCACCAACAACAAAGGCCACCAAATAGGTTGACATCAATGGGGTGGTGTTGAAAGATACTTTCTTTTTAGAATCAGAAACATCCATAGTTTCCTTGACATCCATGTTAGACAAACAGACCAATTCTTTATCAGCAATCAAATGAATGGTGAACTTAGCCTTAGCAGCAGGCTCATCATAAGAGGGGAAGGCTCTACGACAATCAGTAGGTTCCATTTGGGTGGTAGCCAAATATTTGGTTTTACCATCTTCTGTATAAGAAGATCTGTAGAACCCGGCCATTTTGTCATTCAATTCACCTGTGAACTTCAAGTACAACTTTGCTTCTGAACCAGCCTTCAATTCATTTGGAGATTTGAAGGTGACTCTTTGTTTGGCATCATCGTAGGAGATATCGGTGATTTTAGTACCGTTGATGGTAGCTTCGTGAATTTTGATTTCCAAAGTGTTCAAGGTAATGAAATCGGTATCCTCTTTAACATCAAAGTCAATTGTTTCTTCACCATCAAAAGTGAACCCATCGAACTTTGGTTCCAAGGTAAGGTCATAGTGGGTTGGCTTCACATTGGTAGGTAACACCTCTCTATCAGAGGGGACAGTTTGCGCTGATGAAGCGACTCCAGAGTGTCTGCACATTCTATGATACAGACAGTAATAACGTTGTTGGAAAGAAGAAGTAGAAGAAGAAAAAGAAGTGGCAACTCTAATTCTTGCAGTGCCAGGTTGCTTAATAACCTGTGGCAATATCAACGTCGACTTTATCTGGGGAAATTTTCGCGCGACCGAGAGCGCCGTCTTGGTAAACGGACGTAGCAATGTCGTTGTAGAAACCATAAGCCGACCAACTGTTGAAGCAAAATTTACTAGCTAGTTTGATGAAAGGCAGTAGAAAGAGTTGATATGCCGATGCCTTACGTAGAGCGGCGGTGAAGCGTGCGGGTTCACGGCACGAAAAGAGGAAGTGTATAGCCCAGAAGAGACGTTGTTAATTACAGTGTATAGCGAGTATTATAATAGTGGTGTGATTGAATAGGTAATTCGATACAACAATGGCTGTATGAATAGCCAATGATATTGACGTATAAATTTGATACTAGCAGTTAACAGTTATTTGTAGAAGATCTCGGAATTGAGCACCCTACAAAAATTCCGTTTTCACTACGCAGTTCTAAGGATCAAATGAACTCCACTATCTGATTCAACAATATCACTTAATTCCCCCACATTAAGGGCAAACGAAGCTTCTTCAAACGATGGTTGCATTTGTCCTTTCCCAAAATATCCCAAATCACCTCCTTGAGAATGTGATGAACAATCACTTTCGTTAACAACCAAATCTGCCAATTTAACTTCACCATTTAATATAGCTTCACGGTGCTTTTTTAAGATCTGTATGGCTTCATCTCTTGTACGAGTAATACCTTCAGGCAGTTTCCATGATTTGGGTTTCCTTGAGCCCTCATGCTTTATTAACAAGTGAGACGCGCGGACCTTGCCATCGCTTCCAACCACAGGCTTATTACCATTACGAGTGAATTCTTTTATATACTTTTCAAGTCTATCTTTATCAGCACCAAAGGGTGCTTCCCAAGTGGCCTCCTTGGTTCCTTGGTTATAGTAATATGGTCTCTGGTGTGTACGTGACACTTTAATAGCCCATCCTGGGGGAAGTCCTGTTTCTGACATTGCATATACAGTAGTTTTGATTCAGTAGATTGTGCACTACAAGTTCTTCTGTTCAAGCTGAATAACGATGATGATTTTCGTCATCACCAATGACGTGCATCTACCAATATATACTGTGCTACTGTACTAATTAACAAGTACTTATACACTAGTACAATTTCACTCTGGTTATTACTACATATCATAAAGTATAATGCTATTGTAGAGCTGAATCTTAAATGCCTCTAGTCTTCAATGCCTTCTCCACGTCAGAGTAAACTTGGTCCACAGTGTTGTTACAACTAACTTTAACAACCTTACCTTGTTTATCAAAATATTCAACCACAGGCATGGATGTATCAACAAATGTTCTAAATCTCTTTTTAATACTTTCAATGTTGTCGTCGGTTCTACCACTGGTCTTACCTCTTTCCATTAATCTTTCCAACATGGTGGCCTCAGGACACTCAAAGAATAAAGTAAATGAAGACTTGGCCACTGAGTCTTCAAATGTAATGGCTTGGTCCATCTTTCTAGGGAACCCATCAACTAAAAACTTGGTGCTTCCCTTTTCAAAGTTCTCCTTAATTGCTTGTTCCAATAATGCAATGGTGACCTCTTGAGGAACAATGGTACCTTCACGAATATGAGTAGCAATCAATTCTCCATATCTAGAGCCCTTTCTAGACTGTTCTGCTCTTAACAAGTCACCGGCAGAAAGATGGACAAATCCATGGTCTTTCACCAATCTTGAACATTGGGTACCCTTTCCAGATCCAGGTCCTCCTAACACGAACACAACTGAAACCTTTCCATCAGAGAAAGCCGGACCTCCTGATTTTTCTTTAGGTGTCAACGCATAGACAAAAGTACCAGCAAAACCAAGACCTGCCAAAAGGAAAGCACCAACAATCCATCCGTTACCCTTTCTTCTTGGAGGTGTTGGTACTGGAGGAGGAGATGGGGTCCGTGGTGGTGTGGTGGTGTTGAAACGCACAAATGGACGGGCCGTAAGCAAACGACGACCGCCAACCAAGGGCTTGTTTAACGAAGGAAGGACTCTAGCAAGCATTCTGTGTGGTGAAGGTGAAGGTGAGAGAAGAAACAATATTTGAAACACTTTTGTTGAGTGCGACTCAAATCAAGTTCGTACAGAATAAACCTGAACAGAACCAATAACAACAGTTAAGGCTACTACTAATACAAATAATTAAGTTAGTTGAATTGACTCAAGACTTGATCGTTGTACCGCAAGTACTTTCCGTTTATATCTGGGGGCCATTCCCTCAAAGCAAGTCCCGCATAAATAGCAGCAGGTTCGTCTGGATGAACAAGTTGATTGTTTTTCTTCAAATCAATAAACCTTTGCAATCCTTCAACACTCATCTTACTACCATGCACTTCTCTAATGTCTGATTGCATCTGGGTATCCACCACGCCGGGAGCAACTGAGATGGCCTCTACCAAAGGTTGTTCTTCGGAACTCAATGACAATATGTAATGGTTCAATGCAGCCTTGGAAGCTCCATAAGCTCCCCAACTACTGTAAGCCTTTGTAGAAGCACCGGAAGACACCGCTATCACTTTCCCCTTCCCATTAGCTGCATTACGCAAATAAGGCAATGCTTCTGCCACCAATCCAACGATACTGAAGAAGTTAATATCAAATAATCGTTTCCAATCACCAATAACCGCTTCTCCAATGGGTGCAACCGGGTCTAGAACACCAGCATTCAATACTAGCACATCCAATTGACCAAATTGATCAATGGCAGTTTTAACTGCTTTTTGATAAACCATGGGTTCCGATATGTCTCCTACAACCACGCCTACCCTTTCAGTTCCGTATTGATCCACCAATTGTTGAAGTCCATCTGAGGATCTGGCAATGGCCACAAGTCTTACACTGGCATCAGCAAGTACCTTACGAGCTATAGCAGCCCCAATACCCCTTGATGCACCTGTAAGAAGAATAACATTAGTCATAGTATATATACCTATCTATATCCTTCTATATATGTAAGTAGTAATAGTGGCTATTATATTTATTGGTGCGAATTACTGTCCGTATATGGTAATTATTAGTGATTTCTACTATACATTAGAGTTTAGATCCCAGAAGCCCTAAATGTGCGCCACCATCAATGGGCAATACAATCCCATTGATATAGTTACTTTGTTTGGCACACAAGAACAATACAGCATTTTGTATATCTTCCTTGACCCCAAGACGCTTTCTAGGGTTACCTTCAGTTAAAACCTCACCTGCGATTTCCAAGACTCCATTGGACATCTTGGTAGGGAAGAACCCTGGAGCTAAAGAATTAACAGTGACATTTGAAGGACCCAAGGTTAAGGCCAAGTTCTTCCCCATATGGGATACACCAGCTTTGGAAGCCAAGTATCCATAGACTCCACCAACATCAAATGGTGAAATACTAGCAACAGAAGACATAATCAAGATTCTAGATGGATCTTCAGCAGTACCAGCTGCTTCCAATAAGGGGGCAAACAATTGAATACATTGGAACACTGCAACCACATTCAAATGTAATACCTTTTTGATAGCAGAAATAGGATGTTGATCCAATGGGGCACCCCACGAGGCTCCAGCATTGGCAATCAAAATATCAACCTTGTCCACTTGTTTAGCAGTCTCATCAAAGAATCTCTTACAGTCCTTCTCATCAGCAAGATCGGCTGCAATGGCAATGATAGAACATGATTTGCCTGCATCCTTGGCCACCTTATCCAAATATTCCTTTGCTTCTTGACATGCCTTTTCCTTTCTAGAGCTGATGACCACTGTTTTAGCTCCGCTTAAGGCAAGTATTTCAGCACTGTAAAGCCCTAATCCTCTGGTACCTCCAGTGACAACGGCTACTTTTCCGTTCACGTTATAATCAACCATTTTCTAACACGTAGTATATGTAATATCTTATAATTATTATATGAATAGAAAGGACTCCAAGTTTTGCAATACTTGACTTGTTATTTATAGGTAAGGTGAAAAGTATCAAATGCACTCCCTTATCCCCGCTCTTCCTCGGCCTGAATCAACTCCGATTGCGGTCGCGCAGGGCCAGCCGAATATATGGGGTACTGCTTTATATACCGGATACCAGATAAAAGTGAATAACTAAAGCTATACTAGTCTAACATATTCATAGTATACATCATATAGCACAGTGTACGCTATAATAGTAGGGTACACTAATATAGTTCATATCAATGATGGTTGTCCTTGTTGCGTAGTTCCAATTCAAATAAGCATTGGAGTCCAGGGACTAATGGATTAGCCATACTGAAAAATAGATTCTTTCCTGATCCAATCAACTGGATTCCCTTACCAATAATCACTTGCTTCAATATGCTTGCAGACTCTGGATTCAAACTCACTTCCCAAATCTCAATAACTTGATCACAGATCAAAATCAAATGATTATCAACAAATGCAACGGACTCGGCTTTGATATTGAACTCATGAATATAAACTCGTGATAAAATACCTTTCCTATTGCTGAAAATGGCACAGTTATGATATACCAATAGTAACTCATGGTCTCCTAACATGTACATTCCCTTTGGCTCAACCGGTGGCTCCACCGCTTTCAGAATTAACCGCAATTTAGGTTCATCTTTTGCCTTATCAGAAGCTCGTGGTATAACAGGAATGGAGACGGGAATGAAATTATCCATTCGAAGAATCTCTAAGCCTTTCTTAGTATGAACTGCAAATGTCAGATTAAAAATGCTCATACCGTAACACTCAGCTTCAACATAAAACTCTTTAACACTCTTGAACGAACTGAAAACTCCTCTCTTATCGCAAGCAGGTATCATTGCCAGGAAATTGGTAGACGTACTTGATTTCTTAGAGCCCCAGAACAACGTTGTAATCCCCTTATGCTGAGCCATTTCAAAAAAAGATATCTGACCACGATGTAACGTTACACACTTTTTGTATTCCCCTTTGTCAATGTAGATCTGGATTAATCGAGCAAGCAGGAAATATCTTAATGCCTTGCTAGACATAACAATGAGTAATTGCAAATGGGGATCGGCTTCTAGTTTAATAGCTTCCTCTGAAACAACCTTCTTCCATCTGCCTTTCAAATCACTACAATAAATCCCATTGGACATACCAACAAAGTAGAACTTCACTCCCTGATGGAACACCCAGGTAGCACAACTTACCTTATTTTGAACTAACCGGTTCAAAGCTCCGGGGAAGTTCAACTCCCCTTTATATCCCCACGACTCTAATTGTATGAGAGCCTTGGTACACATATTCTCAACAGGATCATTTGGAGCACATATAGGTAATTTGCTAACCTTGGATGCAAGATCATAAGCAAAACAAGTATTTGAAAGTACCTTGATATCAAACACCGCCGCATCTCTTACCTTCACACAGAAATTGGACCTTGCTTTTTTCAAGTTCCGGAGCCATTCGTCCTTTAACCTCTCCTGATCTGTTAAAAAGATATAAGATTTACCACGTCCAGCAAAACGAACTCTAAAGGAGTATATTGCATCTGTTTCTTCCGTTGATTCTGTATCCCTTTTCCTATCTTCCACGAGTAGGTATTCAGTAGGAATAGGAGGTGCAATGACCCTAAATATATTCACTCCTGTAATCTGTGTTATAATCAAATAGTTATCAAATAGTATAAGGTGTACAGTTGACTTTCCCACCGTATCTTTCTTTTTTAGATCACTCTTGAAGATTAATTTCCGATCAGGAGAGTTCAATCGCATATCAACCTTGGGAGTATCCCATGCAAGTCTCCGTGTCACACCTCTAATTGCAAACCTATTCTCAGATAGTCCTACCTCGGTATTGATTTCACTAGTGATGTTTTTAATAATAACCTCAGCCCTGGTCAATGCTGCATATTCAGGCTCAGATTTATCAAAAGACGACCTCAATGTTGTAAAACTTGAAGGTAACCTAAAAAATCTGTCGTTGAATAAATGTTTCACCAACATCAAAGAGTCTAAACGACCGCTCAGAATACTAGGTATTGATCGAGACAGTTCGTTGACCCATTGTTTCAAGCTATCATTCATCAATAACCCAGTTATATAGGGAACCATCTCCGCATGCCGTAGTATCACTGGACGTACTTTATCAGCCCAATTACAGTATATTTCAACAATTCCGGTGATATCAGTAATAAATTTTCCACCCTCTATCAACTTATAGAGTAATGGTATAAGCAAATATTCACGGTGGATATCGTATATCGATCGAGGAAGCAGTAAAAAGTCATTTCGTAACGTAGACACAGTAAGAACATTTTTGGGCCCAATAATCCTTTCTACAACCTGAATGAATCTTGGAGCAAAGTCATTAATGTAAATGTTAGCTTGCTTGCTGAATGCTTGTTCAAATCTGAAAAAATCAAATATATGAGATTGTCTTTTGGCCAAGTTTCGATCTAGTCTTTGTAATTCATCTGCTGTCCATTTCCAATGAGTTTCCCAATCTGCATTTAGTTGAAGATTATTGATATCCATATTCTTCCATTGCTTTTCATACTCAATCTTTCTGTTAAGGTAACATATATGAGAGAAGCATCTCAAGGTTTCTTCAGAATCATGGGTTCTATAGAAGCTGTAGCATAAGGATAAATCAGGGAGAACACCGTTTATATCTGCTTCCGTAACAAAAATAATTACTTGGTCATCTTTCTTTTGCTTTTTAATAGTTGCATCATTAACTTGTAAGTTTCCTTCATTGTCGGTAGTTTCATAATGAATCCCACCTGCTTTCAAGAATGAACGTATGACCTGGTCTGCATTGCTGATAAGAACATCAACGGGAACATCTTTTCTATGGAAACCCAAAAGCTTAATCAATGCATTACGATACTCCTTTCTTTTGATAACTTCTCCATTCGACCAGCTATGTAAAAGCAATGACCATTTAAAAAGCTGACTCAAATGAGATACATTGTTGCATTTGATAAAATGCCTCGTGTGCAAAGATGTTGCAGAAAACGGCAATTTAGGAAGAACCAATAGTTCCTGCGGGGCTTCATTAGGAATCAGCAAAACATTATTTGTTAAACCCGGAACTAATGGAGAACTTGATCTTTTGGGGCTTTCATACCCTAAAATGTCGGCTATATAATCATCATCACCATCAAACTCCGACTCACTGGAAGGTAACTCAGGGAAATCATGTTGAACCAAATTTTCCCTTAAGATGGTGTCGAAATGTTCATTAACAGCGTCATCATCGTCTTCGTCTTCGTCATCATTCTCAGCTGTATAAAAATTGTATTGTTCATATAATGTCGTATTTCTATGCAAGTAATCACTTGCTGAGCTTGGATTCCTACCCAATAACGAAGGAGAAGTGGTTATTGAGTTGGAGTGCAAACTACTTGATCTTGGCACACCGAAACTAGAAGAATCGGATCGACCTACAAACTCTTGGGAGCTTGAAAAGGCCGATGGCAGTGAGACAATGCTTAGATCAGATTGTAGTGTGTATATGGAATGACTGGAGGGCTTTTGAGGTTGTGATTGAGTCGAATGTCTGCTATTATAAGCAGTAAATTCCATATGCGGAGATTCCACTTTAGATTCCAGCGGACCTTTTAAGCCATCAGGAGAACGCTGGAATGGATATGGGACATTAACGCTCTCAAATTCGTCTTCATCATCAACCTGAAAAGATGATTGAGGCGAAAGACTGGGACGTTGATGTACATGTGAAGCTGGGACATCAAAATAACGTTTTGTTATATACGACCCTTGTTCTGTGGCGGTTGCAGTAGCATTGGGATTATTGATTGTACCATTGTAAGTAAACTGGTACTTCAGAGGAGGCAGAGGACAAATAAAATCGTCATTAATTATGGTTGAAGGTGAGTCTGTTGATACAAGTCTGTCGTTTTCTGAACGGGAAAGACTCTGAAACCCTGCCCTTTGCCTATATGGCCGTAAATCTAGCTCCATTGGTCCCCTCGGCCTTATGACATTGGGGAGCGGTGGAAACATATCTTCGGTTTGCGGGGAACTAAAGTAGCCAGAGCTTGAGTTGGGGTTCATCATCTCAGGAGAACTATCATGACCACCCATTGATATCGGCCTTTCTTGAGTGTGTGATCGGCTGGATGTTGGGTACGGAATGTGCGCTTGGGTTTGAGATTGGGATTGATAGTATTGTTGTGAAGGTGAGGACAGGAAGGAGATATTACTTTGATCAAGCAGCAGTCGTGAGTGACTCCTTGAATTGGATGAAGAAATATTGAAATCGATACTGCTTGGGGAGTTATCCATATCATATTGGTGACGATGATGACTCCCGTGAGTCATTGAAGCATGCCCTCCTCCTCCTCCCCTTCCACCACCTCCCGTTCCAATAGGAGTGGAATTGAGAGATGAAGGATGGTGTTGAGCCTGCGGACTTGTAAAGGGCAGCAGGTTTGGAGGGTAGTTCTGAGGAGATACAGGGAATTGTGGAACCACGTTATTGATATCGTTATCCAAGTTAGGAGGAGGTTTTCTCCCAATTCTTCTACTACTTCCATTCATTGACATTACACTGCAACAATATAAAAATGTTTATGTAAGAACTGAATAACCAATACACAGCCATCGGCTGACAACTTGGAAGTATATATTTATATTATTTTGCACTCACCAGCTAAGATTTGTTTTGGAAGAGGAAGGATACCAAAGTTCATGTATATTCGCTTGCATTATGTATCAAAATACGTCACTCGCACTATCTAGGTGAGAAAATGAAGGTAGGTACCTGAGGATTTGTTAGTGCGGTGATGAAGAACAAATTATACATATACTCAATGAAATTAGTTAGCGTTGGGATTGCGGTTCTTATAATTTGCAATTGATCTGGTGACGCAAACAAGTCTATATTGTGTGTATAGTACAGTACAGCGTTATATCACGTTATATATTCAAAAGATCGTATAATTGAGGTATAAATTATCCATTGGTCAAGATGGTGTATTCAGACGCGATTACTGAATTACTAGGTGCTGGAGCTAAAGCTTACGCTCATAAAGAATATGAGGCAGCTGCCGACAAATACGCTGAGGCTTGTGAACGGTATAACGAAGAGAACAGCAGTGAAGATCCAGATTTGTTGTTTCTCTATGGGAACGCGTTGTACCAGCACACGGTGATGAATTCTCAGATTCTTGGAGAGGGAACTGGTGTAAATGGCGGAGATGCGGAAGAAGAAGAAGCTAAAGACGACGATGATAAGGCGAAGGGCAATTTCCAATTTTATGACGATGGTCCTCTTGCAGAAGAGGAAGAAGCAGACGAAGAGAAAAAGGAAGAAGAGGAAGAACATCCAAAAGACGATGAGGAAGAAGAAGACGATGAGGAAGAAGAAGACGACGAACAAAAACAACCCCAACAAGAAGAGCAAAGTGATTTTGAAGTGGCATGGGAAATATTAGACTTAACAAGATCACTTTTTGAAGATCGGCTCAAGAATCTTGAATCAGAAAGTAAAGATATTACTATTCCTTATTTACAATCAGACAAGGACGAAAGTGATAATGAATACGTTAAAACATTAAAGAAATTATCAGAAACTTACGACATTTTGGGTGAGGTATCACTTGAAGCTGAAAACTTTGAACAAGCAGCTGTTGATTTAATGAAGGCGTTAGAGCTACGTTTAAAACTTTTCAATCCTAGAAATTCTGCCTTGATTTCAGAGGCTCACTACAAGCTTTCTCTAGCCCTTGAATTCTGTGTGGAGACGCCTGATCTGCGTGTGAGGGCCACTCAAGAGATGAAGAAAGCCATAGAATCAGTTGAGCTTCGCATAAGTCACGAGCAAGACGCGAACAAAGTCAAAGAGTACAAGGAATTAATAAAAGATTTGACAGTAAGATATCAAGAACTTAAGAGAGATCCAGATGAAGAATTACAGCAACAAAAGGCAGAGATTTTACTGGGGATCTTAGGTCAAGTTGCAAGTTCCGCCGCATCTAAGGAGGAGAGCGTGACAGGCATCAATGATTTAACAGCTGGGATCAAGAAGAAGAAGAAGAAGCAGACAAATTCCGAGCCTGTTGTTAATGAGTTAACATCATTGGTTAAGAAGAGGAAGGCAACACCATCCACCGGCTCAGCTATGAAGAAGTCAAAGTCTTAAAGTGTTTATATGCAGTTCAAATTTGATAGTTCAAAATCTTTGTGGTGATGCTCATCCCACTAGGTCCGCAAGAAGCTATACAATAATATACACCATATAAGCTATATATATATATATATATATATAAGACGATGTCTCCCGATATAATACAGAAAAAGGAGAGGCGGCCAAATGCCAAAAATAATAGAAGAAAGAAGAAGAAGAGAAGAACGGAGGATTTCTCATCAGATTCGGAATCGAGTTCTTCGTCTTCAGACTCAAATTCTGATTCTGAGGTAGATGAAGACCACAAATTACAGTCAAACATACAGAAGGGGAATGAAATTGTGGAGGACATTCAGATCGATGCCGATGTAGATTTGGAGGAGCAGCCACCACAAATAAAGGGTTTAGCACCTGAGCCTCTTGATGCAGAACAAATCTCTCAAGTCCAACAGATTAAACTTACAACTACAAAGTTGAGTGCTGTTTCTGCTAACAAGGTGAGTAGCGGAGAACTTGAGCAGATTGAAGGAACACTTAAAAAGGACCGTGAACAGTTGAATCAAGCATTCCTTCTGTTGATGGCTGGTCAATATGCCAATGATATGGATGCGTTAAGAAAACGACCTGATTTCACAGACAAGTCGTTGGTTATTTTAGCTAAGACTCTTCAAAGTGGAGCGAATATGTTTGACGAAGAGACGCTCAGAACAGTGTTGAACTGAGGAAAAACTTAGTCATGGGAATAGCATGTTAAAATTGGGGGCTATAAAAGGTGGTACCTCCGAAGTTTGTTAACGGCAATTTCTACAATCAAATACTATCGTAATTATCATTAATAAATATATGAGCACTAATAAATATAAGAAACAAAACAAAATGACTAATAAATAGAAACAACGTACAATGAACCAATCTCTAACCCCAAATGATGATTATGAAACAAGTCAAAAAATTTTAACTAACAGACTTACCAAAGATGGGAACAGTCAAGTCCAATGGCGTGAAGTATGAGTTTTGTTTATTGGCAACACCCGCCCAAGCACAGTACCAACCAAAAAAAGCAGTAATAACACAGATGACACCGCCAGCGGTAAGTACGTTAGGTTTACCTGTGAAGTTTGCTGCAGCCAATACAGCAAAAGTAGTTGTCAAACTAGTTAACAATGCAACAAAAGGCCATGTAGCCTTCAAAACCAACATTAATAAAAGGAACGAGAAGATCATCCAACCAAGCAAATAAAACCCTTGAGCATTTGCAAACATTGCTGGATCGTCAGCGTAAGCTGCTGCAATTCCAAAGGCAGGAATACTGGTACATCCAGTTGCGATCCAAAAGGCACCAAATGATGTGAAAGCACAACCAGCAAATGAGTTACCAATAGCCAATTCCCAAACACCACCAAGTAATTGTACAAGTCCACCATACATCACACACAATGAAACAGCAACTGCAGAAGTTTTAATACCCATAGCACCTGCGTAATACAACCCCAAACAGAATGCTGAAATTCCGAAACCTGAAAGTGACAAGGCTGAAGCATTACCAAATTGATGAACAGGATATGGGGCATATCTTTCTGGGTTGAAATTACCAGCAAAGGCAGTCATAAGTTCATGACGGTAGTATTTACGGTTTCCAAGAATGATAAACTCGTTACCGTGGCCAGCAGTGCTGACTCTATGTGTTGGCATACCGTCTACTTCCTCCTTTGTAGAGTTAGGAGTAACAGATTCTGATTCAGCTTGCATTATGGAATATTCAGATGATGATGAAGATGAAATCCACTACGGGTTTAACACAAGTAGGAACAGATTTGGTCAACTAGCAAACTGCTTTCAAAATATAAAAAAAATAACATCAATCTGACACGGAATTTATATACTTATATAGTGTCTTGTTTGCTTCCCTGTCAAAGGTACAACATGATACTTTCGCTGGGTTCTCGGAGCTACAGATATCGTACAGTAATTGCATTGTCTGGAAATTTTTGCACCCTCAAGGGGTTGCACATATTATTGTACCAGACAAAAAATAATGACAATTATCATGACTCCAGATTTAACTCCGCTCCACTTGTTATTGAATCCAAGTCTGAACCAGCTATATTAGCTAGTATGTGTGTCCCCCCCTCTTTGGGTCGCGAGTGTCTGTTTTGTCTGCAATGATGTCTCTAATAGTAATTTGTGTGTGAGTGTGTGTTTGTTTGTGGTGGTCGAAGGCCCAATGGAACTCGTCTTTTGTGTCACCAACTGTTCTACGAGGGGAATTGTTTAAAGTCCGAAGCATGGACAATAATTGACTACAAATTTAACTTAATCCGTAAAGTTTGGGCGTGAGGGGGTGGATACAGAAAACCAGCTTCTGTCTCGTTATACGAGCATGTAATGAGTGAAGCTCATTGTAGTCTCTTAATCCCCGCTATATATAACTAGGTTTTTATTATTTGTCACCCCATCATCCAATATGTTACATGATTCCCATCTATCTTATGATGTTCCGTAGTCGACCTTAAAACTGCAATAAGAATGCTTCTAGTAATGTTCAGCCTTTCGCACAGCCCAAAATAAGTTGGCCGTCGGAGTTACACAATCCAGACATAACGTGTGTTTGGACCAACCCCGCCTTCTATGGTAACGGCAATTCAAGCAATTCATGGGGTTTTGCTACGGATCCTAAGTCTCAAGTAAAGACTAAAGACATTGCAACAGCAACTGACAACACCATATGGTACAATACAATAGCAATACGAAAATAAAACACAACCGATAGCTTTCAAGTTGATACTCACGTGACCTAACCTTTACTTTCAGACACACTTCACTCTGGCTACTAGCAAAATAATCACGCCACCGACTTGAAAAAAGTAGTCAGGTTCAGCCATGCTCCCAAGGTACCTAACCTGTGATGTGCCGTACAATGTCGTACTCTAACACCCCGGGACTTAAAACTACAGCTATTAATCTCCCCCCACACGGGCAACCTGTTCTTACGCTTACGGTTTATCAGACGAACATAAGCTGAAGGCAATTCTTTTTTTTCTATTGGACTGCAAACGTAACGTAAAGTCCGAAAATTCCAGTTGGAGGGGTGGTGGTCACGTGACTACTTAACTCCATTTAAATATTAGTTCAACTCGATTCGTGAAACTGTTCTACTACGTGTTCTCCAATATACTAAACTATACATACGTACTCCCCGCCTACACGCATAGCATGCTTAACACTTGGAGACGCTTCATCACGGCATAGCCATGGGTACTAAGCGAAATAAGAACACAGTAGAGAGACAAGTGCTTTTGAGTAGGTTTGCCTGCTTTCCCCACTACCACTCTTACCCTTCTCAGCTTTTATAAGTTCCGAAACACTAATCACTCAATCAGACACTAACTCAAATTCGCAGTACACAGACACGGACATTCCTGCTATCATTGGTGTCACAACAACGTAGCATATTTATTTTGTGTTTTACTACCCCAGGTTCTTTGAAACCCATCGGTTATGCACACTAGAAGTTTCATTCTCCTCTTCTAAGTCAATTAAAGTTTTGAAAGGTTCCTTCAGTGTTTTTTTGTGATTTCCTGGACATTACAAGAACTCTAATATCCGAGTCTACTCCTTCATCTTATTGGAGTTGGGTCTAAGTATAAACTGTAACTCCGAAGCTATAAAAACAATTTTGACTAGTGAAATATTTCCCGGGTCGCCTACAAGCCTTTTCCTTTGGATCGTGTAGTTGTCTTTGGGATAATATTAAAGACGCTTAGATTAATTTTGGAAGATTTACTTAGTGGTGACATTTGCTTATGTAAGCGTAACAATTGATCTGTCGAAAGGTAGTTCGGGTAAGTCATTAACAAGTTTAAGCTGAAGATTCATACCTACTATTGAACATGGCAAAGATCATTCTATTCGGTGCCAATGGTAACATTGGCCGACTTTTCCTTAAGTTGACTGCGTCAACTTCGCATCAAATTACAGGTGTTATCCAGAACCCTGACCAAAGGGAGCATTTGACTACTTTAAATACTAATGCAAGTTTCGAAACTTTGAGTCTTGCTCTGGCAACTTCGAAAGATATCCAGGACCTCATGACTTCGCATGATGCTGTAGTATTTACAGTAGGCTCTCGCGGTAAGAACTTGCTTCAAGTAGATTTGGATGCAACTGTTAAAGCATTTGAGGCAGCAACAGCTGCCAATATCAAGCGGTTTATCCTTATTAGTGCGGTCTATGCGGAATCAAGGGCCTTCTGGAAAGATAGTCCAATCTTGAATTACTATATAGCAAAGCATTATGCAGACAGAATCTTGGAGGATGAGTTTCCCAATTTGGACTATACTATTCTCAAGCCCACTTTACTCACTGATGGCGAAGGAACTGGGAAAGTCCGCATTTTGCCACCTGCTAGGGGTGATGGGTCAGATCAGCCTGGAAGTATTGACCGTATCGACGTGGCGCGGGTAATGTTGAGTATTTTGAATGAGCCATCAACCTTTAAAGCGTCCTACAACTTTGCCAATGGTGATGTACCCATTGACAAAGCTTTTAATTGAAACATCAAGTTTTATTAGTTCTTAAGTTGAAAAATAAAATAAGATATAAGCCATTTGAGTCCAGTCCCTCGGTGTAGCCTTTAACGTATAATGTAATGATGCCAGTTCAACGAAGTAGATTTACGACTGTGTGCGATGCCATCGCACTGCAAATAAAATTCATTCGATCTCTGCCTTATCTTATCAAATACCATCACGTATACAACCATGAAAGAGCCTATAGTGGAAGCATATAGGTCTGTTGAAGATCTCATACAACTACGTCAATGGTTCTATGAACCTAAAACCCCAGAGCAACGTCATAGGGCCGTGTTGCGAGTAAATGCATTGGCTTCGAGAGCCACTAAACTACCACATGGAGTAACCATGACATCACTTCTTACATCATTACAACTTAAAGATAAAGACTTGGATTCACTTGAAAGCGAATCTACAATGCAATTAGCATATACTGCTGCGTTAATTCGGTTTGTGAACGGTCTTTTGGACCCATTCCAGAAGTCAGTCCATGCTGCTCCATTATATCGATTGGCCCATCAAATCAACCTTCCCGGTTTCTTTGTAGAACTTAGACATTGGGGAACTCACGAACAAATGGCTCTGCTTAATTTGCTTCGTGATTCTTGTCTGCAAGCTTTGAACTGGTTAAAGTTACACTATTGGGATTTGCTTGACCTTCCAGACGTTCCTGCCACAAATGAAAATGAAGACGAAGAAGAAGGTATAACCAAATTCGTTAAAACAAACTTAGTTTCTTACAAGAGAATACGGAAATCGAACTTGTCCATGATATATAAGTTTGGAGATGGATCTGAAACCGGTGTGAAGTACTGGAAAGCTATAAAGAATCTAAAACTGGTGAGCCCTCTGTTGCTTATTCGTACAATGATTAGCAGTGATTTTCTTATTTACAACTCACCTGAAAAGTTATCACAGGGTAAAGGAGTCAAGTTCAATCCCTTGTTGATTAAACTATATCGTCCTCTTCTTGACGAGCTAGGAATTGAGTTCAAGTACCAATTGTTGAATCTTATTTTTGATATGGCTGAGGGGTCAGTCAGTGCAATTGAATGGAATCAATTACTTGAATGGACTGCTTATCTTACAAGTGATATTACCGAATACCCAGATCAGGACATCAAAGGTATCATTCTTGACGATGTGGTGGGTGAAGCCAAGGGACAAGATATTAAACGAATATTTATAGAGCAATTGGTACTTCCAGAAGTCAGATCAGACCCCAAGTATTTAAAATGGTTGAACTCACTTAAAGGCTTTTTCAAAGGTTCAAAACTCAAACTGTTAGTAGTTAACGAAATAACCAATGAGAATTCCAAAACATTAGCTCAATTCTCGCTACCTCCTTCCTTAGATGATATCATCACATCAGCATCTGAAATAGATGATTTAGAGAAGGTGGAGGATGTTGGTGCTCAACCTAGAAAGAAACAAAAATTAAGGCCGATGTTTCTTTTCGAGCCCATACCCGATTGGAAACCCACACCGATGGGTATAATATGACCACCCAGATATTCCTTATAAGACTAATAGGAGTAACTACTTCTCCTCCCTGCTGATGATAACCATATGAGATGTTAAACTACCCAATGCTTTGAGTCACCTGCACATGGCTAGACTGTATTCAATGATGCTTCGTTATCGGCTCCTGGCGCTACCAATTCGCGGACTGGCTTATTGATCCTTGGGAACAATCTTGTATAACATTGTAGATAGTGCACACGGATTGAATTGTGGAGGCACCAATTGGACTTCTGTATGTGTATGTTCATCCAAATTAAAACTTTGGATTTGCATATTATAGTACTAAACTTTTATTGTGCCTGGAGGAGCACTTGGGTAAGAACAAAAGATACCGGTTGGAATTAGTTTAGTTGTGGTGATTATTATCTGAGATTTGTTGCATTGCATCACGACGATTAGTCGTCCCTCATTCTTAACAAGCTCTTACAATCACTTTATACAACAATGAGTCCTCAGTTCTGGATTCCTCAGAATATACAAAAACGTCTTCTTTTATATGTGCTCCAGAAACTTCTGCTATTCTCCCAAATAGATTTACCCAACTTGGAGGAAGTATCCCTAAATAATTTTGTCATAAAAGATGTACTGTTAGACCCTGAAAAGGTGGGCAAATTGCCTGGTTTTAACTTACGTTATGGACAGCTCAAGACCTTGGAGATCCTGAACCAAGGCGGGGTTATGGGCGGTGGAGTTGTTCTGATTCATTTGAATGAGTTGGAAGTGGTGTTATCTCCTACATTAGACGTCAACGAAGATATCAAGAACCATTTACAACAACAACTTGTACAGAGCACTGCGGACTTAGCGAACACAGTCATGCTAGATGAAGATAGTTTTGAAGATTACCTCAGTCATAGTCAAGAATTGGCACTGTCAACTTCATCCTCAGAAGAAGGCGATTCTCAAACGTCATCGGAAGCTTCAACTGTGAAACCGTCCGCCTTGAGTGGTGTCATGTCTAAAGCAGCTGACATAGCTATTCTGAGGCTTCAGATCCGTATCTCTAACCTTAGAATTAAATTAATATCCGAATTGCACGACATACTCATTGAAGTCGATAGTGGAGCCGTACAAACTATAAACGGCACAAGGCATGTGCAACTAAACAACATCAGAATATACAGCTTGAATAGCGATACGCCAAAGGGTGAGAGTGACGTTGATAGTGATGAATTAAAGCAAAAAACTGCAGAAGAGTCTTCGGACGAAGAAGATGAAGATGAAGATCCCAATGATTTTGGTGATGAATCGTTGATGCATAGTATGATATATACTCATGAAGAAGCTAGCTCCATATATATGAGTGCTACATCTAATGCATTCAGCAATTCACAAGGTTTAAAGAAATCTGCGCCATCATCATCATCATCATCATCATCATCATCATCGCATGACAGTTCAAGCAAAAGTTCTAGTGCTCAAAGTTCAACGATTCTGGAGTCACTGAACAAAGCTCTTATTGTTCATATTGACCAACTTGAAACTTCTTTTGTTGGTCTTCAAAGTATTGTGGATTTGGTAATTGACATTCAAACCATCAAAATTGCATTTATTCCTCTTGCTCCAACAGTGATAACGTTATTGGGAAAATTGACAAGAGTTTTCAAAGTCAAGCTCCACCAGAAGAAGAAGAGCCAACAACTGCTGCGACTACTGAATAGATCAGGTCTACGGTTTCAAAATACTCGGTTCCCAGAATATGATAAGAACGACGATGTTTACGAAGAAATCCCAACGAATACCGAAGAAACGAAAGAACATGAAGATGAAGATGGCTCGAATGATAGGCAAACACTTCAAAAATTCAGAATTGCTAATATTTTAATTAGTACCAATTCTGCATTGCTTCCTCTGGCGGAATTTGCCAAAACTATTGGTAACTACTTGATTTGCATTTCAAACATATTCATCAAGCAAAAGAATAGTGTTTTAATAAATGGCGGAATAGAAAGTCTCAAGGTTTTAAAAACAACTGCAACTCAACCGGTCGAGATATTCCAGTATACTTCCCCAGTTGAGACATCAACTACATCAAGTAATGCGTCGTCTCCAGCTCCTCGTGATATGGATCAGCAGCCCAGTGGCCAGGATCAGCCAAGTAACCAACAACAACCACGCACATCTAGAGCGGATGTAAGGTTTGAGTTGTGTAAGAACTTGGCCGACAAGAAGAATGAGATCAGCATATTATTATCCAAAGTGGCTGAATTTAAGTTGAATGAAGGTTCAGTGCTTCAAATTTTGAAGGTAGCAGCTTCTTTGCTGTCTATTAGTGCAAACTTTTCAGCCATGGTGTCTGCTTATGATGCAATCCAATCTTTTATGGCATCCCCGGAGTCTGCATCGAAGCTAAAGTCAACTTCAAGAGGTGGAGGAGGTTTAAAGGTAAAGGTTCCAAAAGTTCAAGACACTACCTCCCAATTTAGTTTGCGGACTTCTAGTTGGAACCTTTCCTTGGAATTAGAATCAGGTACTAATATAGGTGCTGCAATGTCCCCTATTTTCTTTAATTCATTGGATGCGAATATAGGTATTCAAAAGTTGAACATTTCCTTCACGAGGAACGGCTTAGAGTCAAAACTCATCACAATCCACGATATACGTTTTAGTTTCAAAGCGAAGGAATGGAAAAGTTGGATGAAACGTATTGGGACGTCCCCTCATTCAGTTAATTTCAAGCAAGAACTTTCCTTATCTCAAAAGTCAATGGTTGTTTCTAAAATTCATGGGTCGATCTCCTTGGCAAGCTTAACCCATTTAATGGAGCAAGTTGGAAAATTCAGTAAACTGCTTCAATCAGCATTGATTAATTTTGATGATCTTGGTTTTGGGATTGCCAACGGCTCCAACTCAATGTTGCTGACATCGACTACATCTTTGATGCTTCGAAATAGGACCAAACCTAAACGCATGTTGGGCAACAGTTCGTTGGCCAGTTCTGTATTAATGTCGCATAATACCCTCAAAGCAGCTAGCATAAACTTTCTTATTAAGGAATTGAAGTTTGAGATTACTGATATTGCTGACACTTTTGGCGAAATAAGATTCACAGCACATGATTTTGAAACTTTCATATTGGCGAATGGTGAAGTACAAGGATCCATAAAGAATGTGAATGGAGAAAGAAGAGTTGGCCAGAATAGAGAGTATTTCCTTGGTGATTATCAGAAAAGGAATGCAAACCAATTACAATCTCCTTTGGTATTATATCTGTACTCAAGGAACACAGTGGATGTTACAATATGTGATTTTGCAATCGAATACTTCACTAGCTGGTTAAACTTCTTCAAACAGACCGAAAACGGGCCATTGCTGCAGGAAGAGCCCCGAGCTGCTCTCAAACCAATCGAGAAACAACTCATAGTCGACCGAGGAGGAGGATTTAAAAGCAAAGCAAACAGATTTGATGTAAGAATCACTTTGAAAGACTGCATGATAGGGCTCAACCCAGGAAGGCTTCCGAGTAAGGCATACTTAATTATCAACATGGGTAATGCAGATTTAACTTTCTCTGATTATGAGTATTATATTAAGAGCTCACTCCGTGATGTTAGCTTGTTGCTCATTGATGATCCATCCTTACCACAGCCTCCTTCTAGAACATCCAAAACCCAATACAAATATAGTCAAGATTATTACATTGCAAAAGGATACGTTAGTATTGGGCATGCTAATTTAGTTCATTTAGGTTTGACTGTGATAACTGACTTGAAGGCAGCCAGTGAGCATGACAGAGCTCTGGGAATTCGTAAAGACTTGCCAAAAGTAGAGTTTAAAATCAACTCGAATGATCATAAATTAAACATTTGTGCTGACTCTTCGTTTACATTACTCCAACTTATAAACGACTTGAAATTGCCCTTGAATTTCACAGACAAAGATAGGTTCAAGGTGGAAGTCGATGGTTCTCCAATAGATACTTTCAAAGATGTGGACGACAATTGGTTTAATCCCAAGGATGTTTCGACAACTCCAGTAAGCTTATCATCCTCCAAAAAGCTAGACGTTGTTGAAGAATATGAAGCTAACTGTTCTTCATCTAATGATCGAAATAATGGCTCCTCTTCTTCATCAAGTGGTCCTGAAAGTGAAGTACAACTTTATGAGCCAATTGTATTCGAAGAGGACCATTTTGCTGCGGTTGTTTCACCTCCAGTAACTTATCCTTTGAAGGTAGTTGTGAACTTGACTAAGATTAATATCTTTTTGTTTGATGGATATGACTGGAGAGAAACGAGAAGAAATATTAGGACTGTTGTCAAGAAAGTTGAAGCTAGGATAAATGAAGAAAAACGAAATCAGGATGCGGCTGCACTACAGACGGACCAACTGTTGCAGTCACCATCATGTGGAAGAGAGGAGGAAGAGTCCCCCAAGAGCAAACAAAAGAAGAAGAAGAAAATAAGTTTTAAGGACGAAGAGAATGAACAAGTAGAGGATGACCGTCCTATAATAGATGAAACACTTTATCTGTCAATCCACTTGACAGCGACAGAATCTACAAATGCCTACAACTTGGTGAACACTATCAATAATGAGGTTCAGATGACTAATTATGAGTTCAGTACTGATGAGCATTCGATAGGTACCAATTATAAGAATTTGAAACTTAGAAGGTCCCACAGCCATAAGATTAATATTGACTTGAAAGGGTTAACAGTGGATGCTAAGGTTTCAAGTACACGGGATCCTCGTTTGGATTATACTGATCCTGAAATGAAGTTGGAGATCCTTAATACAATTGTATTATCAATTGATCTGGTCATTGTTCATGATAATGTACCTTCTTCAACGTGGAGCAAGTTTTTAAGTTATATGACATCCTTAGGAGAAAGGGAATCTGGAAAGGAAATGTTGAACGTAAAGATAACTAGTGTTCGTCCTGATCCAAGACTTGTTTCCAGTGAAGCCATTATCAGTGTTTCACTCCTTCCCCTAAGATTGTATGTTGATCAAGACACTTTGGACTTCTTTTCTCGATTCTGTGAATTTAAGGACAACCGGTTTGAGTTACCTCCTGATGAGATTTTGTATATTCAAAAGCTTGAAGTTGATACCGTACGACTTAAATTGGATTACAAACCTAAAAAGGTGGATTATGTTGGAATAAGATCAGGCAACACTTCAGAGTTTATGAACTTTTTTATCTTGGATGGTTCAAACATCAAATTAAGGAAGGTTAAATTATACGGCATATCTGGTCCTCAAAAGCTTAATTCATTATTGAAAGGGGTATGGACTCCAGATGTCCAAGCCACACAACTCCCAGGTATTCTTGCGGGACTTGGACCTGTGAAGTCTGTAGTTGGCATTGGAAGCGGGTTCAAAGACTTGGTTGAAATCCCTATTAAGGAGTACAAAAAAGATGGCCGTATATTGCGAAGTATTCAGAAGGGGACAAAGAAGTTTGCAAAGACTACAGGATATGAAATCTTAAACTTAGGTGCAAAGTTGGCATCAGGCACCCAAGTAATTCTTGAACAGGGGGAAGAATTTTTTGGTGGTGAAGGAAGTTCAGCTAGAAGTAGCAATATACCAATGAAGGATTCGGATGAAATAATGGATTTGCCAACGTCGCCAACCAATAAAGAGGACGAGGTAGGCAGCAGTCGATTACTAGCATCCTCCAAGATCATGGCTAAAAAATCTGGTAGCCAGTTGGATTATCAAGAACCTAGAAAAGCAATCTATTCACACATTGATTTAGATGATCCTAATGATTTTGATAATGATGTGCTTAGCAAATCACTACTATTATTGGACACACGTAATGTGGGTCAAATTGCGCCTCGTATCAGAAGGTTCTCTCAAGAAGAGTTTGAAGAAGTCAATGCAGATTCTGAAGATGAAGATTATGACTCTGAAGATGAATATTTGGATGCAGAGGAGGGAGATGAAGAAGAAACTTTATTGGTTTTGGATCTGCTTGTGAGGAAACCTTACGGTGACTTTAAGAAGGTAAGCTTATATTCCAATCCACCTGAAAATATAGAGCAAGGGTTGAAATCCGCCTACAAGTCCTTATCGTCGAACTTGGGGTCCACTAAAAAGACGCTTTTAAATCTCAAGCATGAAATAAACCAGAGCCATAATTTCCAAGAGTCGTTGGTCTCTGTGGTCAAATCTTCCCCTATTATAATTATTCGGCCATTAATTGGAACTACTGAGGCTCTTCTGAAGACGCTAATGGGATTAAGCAATGAAATCGACTCAAAGAACCTCAAAGATTCCAGAAATAAATATCTTCCTGGCTCTGAGAATGATGATAATTGAAGATGCGTTGTATGTACGGTAGATAACAGTTTAATAAGTCTTTAGGATACAGGTTCTTGTAGAAAGGTTATACTTTACACCGAAAAAATATAAAGTAAAACTGCCAAAAGCACTTCAATATAGAAAGGCAACTATTATTACTATGCAATACATGTAACCTTCTTTTAGGTATAAAATAGAACAGTAATAACTGGTATACATTTAGGTTAAACATTTATCCGATCATACTATATGCAGTCCACCAACAACAGCGATAATAGGCTGAAACATTTAAATGGTAGTGGCCAAAAGGGGCCATAGTTCTTTCACTTTCAGTAGTATCACGTATCAATTACAACGATGGTGGCGGCTTCATTCAACGAACAGAAAGAAACTGTGAAGAGCAGTTTGAGTCGGATCAGCCAACAATCCAATTTGATGAAACAATGTCTCAATTCCAATGATTTGCTCCAAGCGTTCAAACATAGTGTAAATTTCTTGAGTGAGCTCAGAACTAGTCAATTATCACCCAAGAACTATTATGAGCTTTATATGTCAGTTTTTGACTCTTTAGAGCTTTTATCCAATCACCTTTTGCAATCTCATCAGAGCAAACAGAAACGGAAACCCACTACTCAATTTTTATCTGACTTGTATGAATTGGTGCAATATTCAGGTAATATCATTCCTCGATTATATATGATGATATGTATTGGAACCACGTATATGGCCACGGAAGATTCTCCTACCAAGGATATAATGAAAGATATGATAGAAATGTGCCGTGGGGTTCAACATCCTGTCAGGGGGTTATTCTTACGGTACTATTTATCTCAAAGAGTTAAGGACTTGTTACCATTGGATAGCGAGAGTGATTTCAAGGAAACGGTCAAGTTTTTGATTTCAAATTTCATAGAGATGAATAAGCTATGGGTTAGGTTACAACATCAGGGTCATTCTTCAGAGCGGGAGTTGAGATATGCTGAACGGAAGGAATTAAAGATTCTTGTGGGGTCTAATTTAGTTAGATTATCCCAAATTGTTGATGATTATAGTGATAATAACCCAGAGTTTTCAAGCGTTCAATTTTATCAGGAGAATATTTTCCCAGTGATAACTGAACAAATTATCCAATGCAGAGACCATTTGGCGCAAACTTACTTGATAGACGTATTAATCCAGATATTCCCAGTCCCCTTCCATTTTGCTACTTTGGAGGCATTGCTCAATGATGTGTTTTTGAGCTTGAATCCAGCACTTAGAAGAAGTGAGTTGGTCTTCACTCTCGTCGATCGGTTTCTCACTTACAAGAAGTTTCAGGTGGATGATTTTGCGGACCAAGTTGAAGATTTGTCAATAGAAGATTTGACAACTAATGCGGCGGATGACAAGAGTAAAAATAATTCGAAACCAGTTGTTGATTTCGATTATGACTCTCTATTTGATAAATTCTGGACCTTTTATACGAAATTGGGTGAAGGAGAAAGTGGCTTGCTTGATGACGAACATTCACTTATTTTGCAATGTACCATAAAACTTACGTTAACGTTCACCCCAGAAAGATACAATAACTTGGACAGAATTTACCAATACGCCACTGAAAACTTACTCACAAACTCTGACTCAGACAAAAGTCTTTGGCTAGATTTGCTATTAGTTCCAATCAAGCATTTCACTTCAGTTAAGAAATTGTTGGAATTGTCATTTTTTCATGAGTTTTATCTACAATTGAATGACCCCAAGCTCCAACAAGAGATATCTTTAAAAATAATTGAAAAGCTTTTAAATCAGTTTGATACCTTAGATGGTGAAGCTGAACGTTATAGAACCACAGAAGACATTGATACTGTTTTCAAGTATTTATTGGTTCTTATCAAACAATCAGAGACAAAACTAACAACCTCAAAGGATTTAAATATTTCCAATACAATTGTGTTGGAAGGATCTGGTGAAAAGGTAATTACACAGAAGTTCCTCGATACACAAGCCAATTTATGCAAAATACTTCATTTGATTGAAAACAAAGATTATTTTAAAACCTTATCCAATTTAATGTATGTACGGAAGAAGTATTTGGGTAGAAGTCAGGAGAACATTATATACACATACCCCACCATTGTGTCCAAGTTGTTGAATACCTTGAGAATCGCTGGCTTTATTTCAAGCAAGAAGAAGGCAAAAACCAATTCAAATTATCATCTTTTAATTACAAGTGCATTCAAGAATTTAACTATGATCATAGATGAATTATACCAATATCATCGGGAAAGTGCAGAATTGGTTTTGAAGTTGTATTTGAATGCAGCAGCTGTGGCTGATCAATTGAAGCTAGAATCCATCAGTTACGAGTTTTACACTCAGTGTTTCATTATATATGAAGAGAATAACATGGTTGGTTCTACTGGTGGTAGTGTGGGTCAATTCATTAACCCTCATGATACAATGAGTGGTGGTTCAACGTCTTCTAGACTTATTGTTCTTATTTGTAACAAGCTTCAACAGGCCCGGTATTTCGACAAGGACAACTACGAGAGCTTAATAGTCAAGTTGACCCTTTATGGCTCCAAATTACTAAAGAAGCAAGACCAGTGTAGGTCAGTCTATTATTGTGCGCATCTTTGGTGGTGGTGCGATATGTTTACAGATGAAAAGATTCCACCATTAGAGGATGAACAGAAAGAAGATGAAGAAGAAGAAGAAGAAGAAGAAGAAGAAGAAGAACAGCATAGAGAGCAAAAAGAGAATGGTGATGCATCGGAGACCATAGCTGAAAAAGAAGAGGAAACTGGTTTGTACAGACACCCCAAACGGGTTCTTGAGTGTCTTCAAAAATCTCTTAGGGTGGCTGACTCCTGTATGGACCCTTATCTTTCATTGAAACTATTCATTGAGATTCTCAACCGGTGCTTGATCTTTAGTATCTATGGGAACACCCTTATTGACGACAAGTATATCAGTGGTCTTATTGATTTGGTGCGAACCAATTTAGATAACTTGACTGATGGGAAACAGCAAGCTTTACCCATGCCCGATGAAGCAGACTATGAAGAACGCAAATTGGTGTATCACATACAAGGATTTTTTGACCGCACATTGCAATTCATTCAAGAGCAACAATCATTGGAGGACAGGTTTACAGGAGTTGTTGTATAGCCGCTTCTCATGGTGATGTTAGAGCAGATTGCATAACAGCAAAGCACATATCGTCACTTCACATGTCATTCAGTTATTCCGTTGGAACCTGGATTAAAGCCTCGATAAGCCCATAAAATTATTCATTTTCCGCTTAACACACACCGTTGACTGCGATTGTTTGTCCTTAGGTCATTTCCGGTCTGGGTACTAATTGGGAAAGAGCTTTTTTTGTCGATAGATAAAGGGTGATATCCGGGGTGAGAATTGGGACCGGGCACCTCCGTCGCACAAAAGCGGGACTATTTTCCATCTTGACCTCCCTGAAGGATGAGGATGTACATTTCTGGTGGTCACCCTTCAAGCAGCAATTGAATTAGCATACAAGTATATAAAGACGCCATGAAATGCCAGATGGCTAGAGAAAGCTGTTTGTGGAATAAGCTTAAGTTTGGAAAGCAGAGAATACCATTAGCAATGCCTGCTCAAGAGATTACCATGAAGGACGTTCGCTGGTACCGTGAAGGCAATGTGCTTGAACAAGGATGTGATGGATGTGATGAAAAGAAGATCATGGTGGATCTTGAATCTAGAAAATGCAAGTCTCGTAGATGGTCTAGACCAATTGAACTTGTTTTCATTGCCTATGCTATCTTTCACTTAACATTCATAATGGGGAGACATTTGTATCATTATCAAAAGGCAAGTATTGACGAAGAACATAGTTTGGCATTGCCTCAGAATTTCGTTTCAACTACTGCTTTCAACTTAGCGCATGTTTGGAATGATGATGTAAGTGTCAGTGTGGATTCTAAAACTACCGAGCCAGTTGAAGTTTTCCAAGTCGGTTATCCCGGTGGAGGTGCTTCTGCTTCTTATGGTCCTGTTGTTGCTACTAGTGTCTTGGTTAACGAAACATTTGGTGATAGTTACAACAAGCCTAGCGTTGTAACTATTGGTGCGCCAGAAGTTGACTTCAATAAGGTTGTTTTGACTCTTAACATCTCTGCTTCAGGCGTCCAATACGATAGATTAGCCAATTTATTTGTTGATGGAGTGGAAATATGGAGAACCTCTACCTTGGAACCAGGCAACAGAGATGCTTACTCCACTATTAAGAAGGATGTTTCTAAGTTTGCAACTTTGTTTGCACAAGAACACTCTATTGTCGTGTTTGAATTAGATAACTTGCTCACTGAAAGGCTTACTGGTGAATTTACTGTTGAATTGGTAGCTGAATTCTTCAATGGTACCGAATCTGTATCTGATGATATCTTTGACATCTCCAACAGAGCTGCCGATTCCGTCACTGCCTTGACTGGTGCTGGTAAGAAGAAGGCTGCATTGAAGTATTTGACAGACGGTAAGGCTGCTCTTGAGTTACCTACTGTTAACCCTAACACCACCAGAGCCATTCTCTCCATCTATACCAGTGGTAACGCGGATGAAGAATTCTGGTACACCAATGTTTTGGACCAATTCACCAGCATTTTCAAGTTTTCTTCTGGTATTGAGTTCACAGGCCATGGACCTTTGAGAGTTATCAATGCTTATGTCAACGGAGCAAAGTTTGCAACTCAAGCCCCTGAGCCAATTGTGTTCACTGGAGGTATTTCCCCCGCTTTATGGCTGAAGGTTGTTGCTAACGATGCCTTTGATTTGCCAACCATTGACATTGATGTTACTGGTTTGTTGCCTTTATTGTGGGAAGGCGATGCCGTTACCATTGAACTTGAAGTATCTAATGCCATTGGTGAATTGGGTAAGATTGGTGTTGTAAGTGGTGTTGGTCTGAACTGGATTACGTCTGCTAGTCTTTTGACTTATGAGAGTACCGGTATAGTTGCTGCTTCTGGTGTTGTTGCTGTTGGATTAGAAGGGAAGAAGGGTTCAGTGTTTGGTATTGCTCCTCCATTCTCTGGTACCTTGCAACAAATAGCCACTGCTGATTTGAACACCACCTTGAGTGCAAACTTGACGTATATTTTGGAAGACAACTCCACAAGTGTATATGGTGTTAAATACAACACTACTGCCGGTGGTACCAACTTGCAACACTACAGCAAGTTTGGTGCTGACCAGAGTCTAACCCACATTGGTAAGACTAGTGCTTCGTTGATCATCAGTAACTTGACTGTGGGGGGTGAGAATGTGGTTGTTTCTGAATACTCCTACAACAAGTCATATCCATTGATCATGAGCTCTAAACAAACCGAGGATCCATTGAAGTACCCTGAAGATACCTTTTACCAATACAACTTGACATTGGCTAAAAAGGAAGAAGTCGCCCTCAATGGTGTCACCATCTCCAACTTGAAGGTTCAGCAGAACGGTACTTCTGAATTCTACATTGGCCATGAATTGGGTAACTTCCATAACGGTACCGGTTCTTTGACTACGAAGTACTCCTTGAAACAAGGTGATCTCGTCAACTACATGAGATCAGTCGAGACTGTCAATGGTACGATTGTTTCTGATTCTGCGATATTTATTCCTGGGCACGATGTGTTTGCTGAGGTTGAGCGTCTGCTTAAACAATTGTAACCATAGATATATAAAAGTAATATGAATAGATTATGATACACGATATAGTTATACTGACAACGTTTAACCAAACCCAGCCCATTCGATTGAGAACATACAGGTATCTTCTTTAGTATTATCTTCATTAGCATCTACTAAGATCCATACTTTCTTAACTCCTGAAGCCAACCTGCCGCCTCGGATTAGTGAGATGAGTTCGATTTCGGGTGTCGGTGGCAGCACAACGAGATGGGAGTGGAATCTAAGTGGATCTCCAGGATACGCTACAAAGAGTCCACCAAACCGGAACCCAGACATCAAGTACCATCCGTTCTCCTTTAATTGGCTATAGACCTTATATCGGATATCGTTATAGTTCCACAGTGCTGGTAGATCTTTCATGATATATTCTGTCTGAGCCAACTCAGGTATGACAATGAACTCACCATCGCTCGTCGAACTCTTGCTTGATTCCAATAACTTCTGTCTTGAATCAACAGGATACGTCACTAACTGACAGGGCGTATTCCGATATAACCACATGGATTCATATTGACTAAGAAGTAATGGTATCAGGAGATATGTGTTTTGTTGAGGATACTTTGCAAGAGTGCCTATCAATAGACCACAGATCCCCAACTCTCGCAACCTCTTAATCTGAGCCACATCCTGAACAACTACCTGATCATTGACCAAATGAAGAGTCAACATAGTCCCGAGGACATGAGCAGGCGATGAAGCAAAAGAGAGAAGAGTAGAGTAGAGTGCGATTTGAAATTTTCGTACCGAAACAAATCTAATGCCCTTTACTTTAATGCAGCTGCTATTAGCCATGCCGCTACTATTGTGGCTACTGTCGCCGCCGCCACAGCCACTGCTGCTGCTGCTGCTGCTGCTTGTGAAATGTTATTTTACATTAGTTACCGTACATAAAATACACAACAAATAGAACGTCCATTAATCGATCAAGCTGCTTACACTGATCTTTGTCTTGTCTGCCCCGTCCTCGTTTCTCAAAGTCTCGCCAATTATACGGCTGTTGAGTCGTGCGGGCGTTTGCTTGGGAGAATTGAGAGGGGCATATTGTATGCTATTGGAACTCAAGTTACGTTTATGATAAAACTCAGTGGGCGGAATTATGGAGGAACGTCTCAGCGAATGGCTGGAGGAATTCAAATCAAAATGGATGGAAAACGAGTTATTTCTTGAATTAGCTGTTGAAAGTAGTAGTGGTGATCCATAGCATGATGGTGAACCATTGCAATTACTACCAGGCCCGCCAGCGGGTTGATTACTGGTGATTGGGGTTATAAAAAAGGAATTTCCAGGATGATTGGCCAAATTAGGATGCGAGTAGTTTGAATTCGATAAATAGATTGGATTCTGAGAAGAACCGGCTGCGGCTGCGGCTGCTGCCGAATGTCTTCTTTGTTCATCCAAAAGTCGTCTTTTTGGGTTCAATGGAGGAAGACTGATATGTGGGGCATGTGGATGATCCAAACTGGCAGAACGACCAAATCTAAAGTCAGGGGCAGTTGATGAAAGTTGAGTGGAATCTTGCATGGACGCATTTTGGTTGGGATCATTAGAAAACATCGATGTGTTAAATGAAATGCGATTGACTCCCCCAACACCAGTAGCTCCAGTAGCTCCATTAGCTCCGTTACCACCCATAGGGAATAATGGGGTCATTACCGGAATCCCTGGAACTCCATTAGAAGTATTTAAAGTTTGTGGTGTGTTTGCATGATGAGAAACCAGTGAATGTCTGGAGAATTCAAAGCCTGCACGACCCGTAGATAAGGCAGAAGCTGAAGTGCCATTTGAGGAATTAGCTGAAATACTCGATCTTGCTGATGAGGATGACGTTGCTGTTGATGTCGATGTCGAAGGTGTTGGAAGAACACTTCCTCCTGTAGTAGTCGTCCCCATTGTTGTTGCAGAACCAGAACCAGAAGCTGCAGCAGAAGCGGCAGCCGTTTGTGATGAATTAATTAATGCCGTTTTATTTAAATCCACTAGGCTATTATGAGAATTATTTTTCTTTTCTATAAAGTCATCTTTGTGATGTGATCTTCTTCTTCTGTTAGCTCCTCCATTCCACCAATTCTTAATGGCATTATCACTACGTCCATTTAAATGTCGAGAGATTTCTGCCCACTTTTTGCCGTATTTGCCAACATACTTTTCAATCAATTCACCTTCTTCTAAAGTTATGGGTGTTCTGTTCAACGAAGGCTTGAGATTCTGGTGGTATCTCTCACGGCATTGTTTGGGACTCCGAGTCATAAGTGATTTAGAGATTTTCACCCAATTTGATGGACCATAAATCGATATAAGTTCCATGAGTTTCTTATCCTCGTCAGGGGACCAAGGCCCTCTTCTGGACAGAGGTTTGTCGTATTGGTTTCCATTTGGTGAGCTCGGTGAGGGCGAAGCATTGGCATTACCGTTATTATTTCGATTATAGGTTGGTGGTGATGTAGACATAGATGTGACTTGAACCTGAGATCCCGGAACTGGAGCTGGAACCGGTGGTTGTGGTTGTGCTTGTGCTATTTGTGACGACATGGGCATAGCCATTGGTGCGGGTTCTGGATTATAAGGAACAGAGAGTGGAGCAGTAATCGGTTGGGCGGAAGGGAAGGCACTAGTATTAGAAGGACCACCAAATGTATTGGAGAGAAGCAGGGAAGATGGAGGCAAGGACGGATGGGTGGGACGGTGTTGATTTAAAAGATGTGATTGTGGCTGGTGCTGGGAAACGTTTGGAGGAGGTAGTTGTATTGGGGGCAACTGTCTGTCTGTCATTGTTGAAATAAACGGAATAGGGATACGGTGTTAAGGAAGCAAAACAGTGATAGTCTAATGAAGTCAAAGATGTGGGAGGATCAGCTAAAGCAAACAGTAGCAAGGGGTGGGGGCAAGGCAAGGCAAACGGAATAAGGGAATAAGGAATGGAAAATATATAAATGTAGGAAATGCGATATATAAAATCAAAAACTGACCAATAAAGTAACCCACTAGGGCCTGAAGTTCAATTAATACTAAATAACAAATAGGAAAAGCTAAGATTATTTGCCTTAGTTCAAAGGATCTTTTCCCAAGTCACCTGTGTGATGTACAGAAAAACAATGTTAAAAGTGGTGGACAAAATAGTTTGACCCACGTATCAAAAGTGAAAGAAACAAAGGTAGAAAAATCAATCAATACCAACAGTCACCTGAGCCTACTGTTGGTTGGTTGAAGTCAATAAGGAAGCAAAAATAGAAATGTAATGAATGAATGAATGAATGGTGATGCCCTAAATCTCAAGTAGCAACGAAAACCGACGGCTAATTACATGCACTACGACATATA
Source organism: Lizanozyma spartinae (assembly GCF_019049425.1). Classification (NCBI taxonomy): domain Eukaryota; kingdom Fungi; phylum Ascomycota; class Pichiomycetes; order Serinales; family Debaryomycetaceae; genus Lizanozyma; species Lizanozyma spartinae. The sequence goes on from NW_025065061.1 coordinate 352,546, forward strand.
AGGAGGCAACCCATGGAAATGTCTTATTCCTCAATACAAATGGTTAGAGCGGAACGTGTCTGCTTTGTGTCATCTCTACTCTACATTGGTTGTGCATTTCATGAAGTAGTGCATTAAAGCGAATAGTGAAGGTAAAAGTAATCGAAGGTTGGGAGTGGTGACGAGGTTAAACGTCATTGGGGAACAGAAAGATCTCAGGCTATGCCTTTAGCTGGGGGGTAATTCTGAGCTAACTAAAAATTCGAGAATTAAATATTTAAATCTTGAAAACATAAGTTTGTCTTTGGTGATTAGACGTCCTCCATCGGAATAGGAATTAAGCTTAGTATTATAATAATAATAATTCTTATTGTTACATTCACGATCGTAATGATCATAATTTCATGAGTACTGAAGGACGTCATGTTTTCGTATAAAGTTTAGCTTTATAATTTCTTAAACAATAGCGATTATATTGTCATTATTCATTTCCCATTAATACCTCTACCTGCCGCTTTAGTTGAGATATTCCGTACATAGATCGCTGTTGAGAATGTCTACTCCGACATGTTTGACATAAGGTCGCAGCAAAACGGCAAAGGCACAATCAATCATACCGTCAAATCATCTACAGAGTAGTTCATCGGTTTTCTTGACCTAGAAAAATGAAAAAGAATCACATTGTTCCTATTCTCGAAGACACTCCTTTAATCGAAGGGCATTTAGTTTATTTCCATTCCATGTAACAAATGTGGGTGTCTGCAACTCTTCGTAAAATTTCCCATCTTTCTTTTGAATCAAAATATCATATCATGTATACTCGGCCAATTTATTGTATGGTTTCTAACCTCGTATTCCTCTTTAGGGAACGTTCTTACTATTGTTTAGCACCAAAACACCGGCCCGAAATATTCTAGCCAAAATGCCGGATCCGATGCCTATACTTGAACATTGAAACTTGATGATCCAATCATTCAATTGTTTTTTCTGTTACCTTGGTCTATCACACTTTTATTCTTTCAAATCCGCTACTAGGACTACGTGGTCATAATAATATTAATATGTGACATGATACCTTTAGATCCATTCTTTCTTTTGAACAAAGCCCCTAGAAAAGCCGTTCAAGCGTTTAGACCTGCACTTAGCTACATTCGGTCATCGCCTGTTTTCCTGGCAGCAGTTGCCGAAGGCTTTTTAGTTACCAAACCCTTCTATCCATGGCTTATCGGCCGTTCCGGGAGTATTCTTCTCACACTCAGATCATTTTTATGGTCTATGTCATTTCAATCACGTGTCGTACTGGAATTGCACTATCATAAATCATACTGTGGAACAGGACGTATAAATGCGATTCACGAACTTGTAAGTGCTGTCATTGAATGGAATAAATATAATAAACAGGCTTGAAAGTATACCTGTCTGTCCGATGAATAAATACGGCATACAAGGGCGACAGCTAATGAAGTGAAATCCGCTTTAGAGAGAACAACTTTCGCCTAATCATTGTAAAGTACTCATCAGTTTTCCTATACCATACAATGCACTCAAATTTCATTTAAAAAGTATAGTCTTAAAGACTGACATTGTATCAAATAGGTAGGGCAGAACTTAGGCAGAACTTTTAACCACCGAAGATATATACATAGTACTTGCTTCAAGCTTTACGAACAAGTTAGCTTTTTTCAAAACGTTGATCTGGTTTGTTAATTGTCTAATATTACAGTGTAGTAAATGTTATTTGACGACAAAACCTAAGATTTAAATTATAAATCTGATGAGTTTTATACGTCTACTACAGTTATGGTTTACCAAAAAAAAAGTAAGCTAATCTTTTAATCTATATATTTACCAGTAGCATTCCGTGTCTAGCTGGTATCCCCATGCCTTGTATCGTATTATTTTGTATTCCCAACTATTTGAGGCTGCAGTTTTTGATACGCCATCTGTGTTTCCCAAAATTATTAAAGTACACTATATTACAAAGGTGTGTTCTTCGACTGAATCTATCAACGAGTGCTTTCAATTTTTAATCATTCCAATTGCTCTTTGAATTGCTCCAAATCATCCTCATCAAAAATAACCCGAACCATCAAGGAACAACTGGGGCAAACAGCAATATCTTCACCATCTTCCAAGTCTTCTAAAGCAATCGCAAACTTGTCTCCACATGGACAAGGATATTGCAACAAGTGAGTCACAGGATCAAAGGTGAAGTCATCGATCTCTATTTCATCATATATGCTCTCACTCATACGTGCTACTTCTTATTATAGTTTGTTTGGGGGTATATTAACAAGTCATCGCCATCATCACTAATTTTCAGTATCTGTCTAGGTCATCAGTAACAACAACATAGTCAAAAGCTGACGTAAACGATTAACAATAAAATAACAACTAGATCTTGTAGTCATGTGCCTATACCTCCATATTGTGTTCTCTCCAATTTCCAGAAGTGACTGCGTGTAAAATATCGAATCTTAGTACATATCACGTGTCTTTTAAAAAGTACTCCCATAGGGTTTCGTACCCTAATTATGCGCGAACTGCAAAGAAAATTTTTCTTCATACAAAGTTTCCCTAACAATAGCCAGTCGCACTAGCAGTCTCTTCTCGTGCACGCTTGTCCAAAATTTTCACTTGGTGGGAATCATAGGTGAATTTTTTTTGTCTTTTTTTGAATCCTTTCTTCTATCCTTCTTGTATTAGTTTAGAACTTCAGCAATCCTAAAGTGTATGTGCCATCTGAATAGATAGAGCAAATGATCCTCAAGACTATATGAGTAACTGCTTGTGTGGTGGAATAAGAGTGACTAGTCAAAGTGTTTAATCTCCCTATGAAATGTTTAATGAATTGAATGTGTATTGCTTTCGATTTTTTACAGAACACTTTTTAAGAATGGAGTAAACGTATGATAAGTCAATTAATATTCTGTCAACAGATGTTGACTTGTTATTTGATATCCTTTACTTGAGTTGTTGGAAGTCATCGCATATCAGGCATTCTTTTTCCCACTCTAGCAAAAAAAGTTTTCACTCAAAAGTCTTGAGTCCTAATCGTGCTATCTTTTTACCTTTATTTGAGTTTTGGCGACCAGTTATACTAACTAATATTAATAGGAACCATGGGTATTTCTAGAGATTCTCGTCACAAGCGTTCTGCTACTGGTGCCAAGAGAGCCCAATTCAGAAAGAAGAGAAAGTTTGAGTTAGGTCGTCAATCTGCCAACACCAAGATTGGTGCTAAGAGAATCCACACTGTCAGAACCAGAGGTGGTAACTTAAAATTCAGAGCTTTGAGAATTGAAACCGGTAACTTCTCATGGGGTTCCGAAGGTGTATCTCGTAAGACAAGAATTGCCAATGTTGTCTACCACCCTTCTAACAACGAATTGGTTAGAACTAATACTTTGACCAAGGCCGCTGTTGTCCAAATCGATGCCACTCCTTTCAGACAATTTTACGAAACCCACTACGGTCAATCTTTGGGTAAGAAGAAGGCTTCCGAAGAAGAACCAGCTCCAAAGTCCAGAAAGCTTCAAAGAAAGTTGGCTGGTAGAGCTTCTGCTGCTGTTGTTGAATCCGGTTTGGATTCTCAATTCGGTTCTGGTAAGTTGTACGCTGTTATCTCTTCCAGACCTGGTCAATCCGGTAGATGTGACGGTTACATCTTGGAAGGTGAAGAATTGGCTTTCTACTTGAGAAGATTCTCCCACAAGAAATAAGCAATGGGATGTTATTGGTTTCATCTGTAATAGGTTTCACTTGTTTAGTCTTGAAAAATTATAATCTCTTTGTATATTTTACAGTAATATAAATAACTGCTTCATAATGATTGAGTAATGGCTTACGTAGGACATATAAAATTTTGCTTAGTCTCTTGCTTAGGATTGGTGAGTCCAATACTTTTACTTGAGTTTAACTTGAAAAAGATTGAACTTACGTTCAAAGCGACTTTTACGAACCTCAATCGAGGTTGTCCCGGTGCGAAAGTCACCTTCAGATTCCATAACCACAATGGATGTACCAAAGGAGTTCATGTGCTCCAACACATTCTACGCTTACAAGTAATACAATTTATATCGAAATGACTATTCCCTCTTCTGTTTCAAATAGTTAGTATAATGCTCAAATAATATGAGATTGTACATGGTAATCGTATAATAGTCAGCAAAAAAAGGCAATAATTAGTTTATCCACATTGTAGTTCAGTACAGGTCTGTGTATAATCTCTTCTCATCATAATATACGATACACATAGTAGTTTCTGATAACATACTGTTGTTGTAATGAAATGGATCACTTGATCCACAAATCTTTAAAGAAGAAAGAGTTTGTAAAAATTTTATGTATTGAGTGCAAAATTTCCTTTTATTTCTCCATCTGAAGTGCGGGTAACACTTTGATTAAAATCTGATCCTATAATTGAGCTGATAAAAAGTTGGCATACAAAATATAGTACATCAGAGTACCATTTTAGGTTTCACTCCTTTTGGTCATAGTATAAAAAAATATGTTAGAGCAAAATATTATTGAACTAAGTCGTTCATTTGTTGGGTCCATTACTAACTTTCTTTAAGGAAGTGCTCCATGGGTGCAAAAATGAGCATAGACATTTTTGATTTTAATTTGGGACTCAAAGTATTTCACAAAGTTTATTAAAATCTACTATACAATCGTAAATCATATGTAAAAAAGAAGTAAAAAGTTAATGAACACTCTTAACGCTTAAGAGCCTCTTCATCAATGATAGAGGCTTCAGTCACAAGTGAATCTTTTTGGTAATCCAAAGCATTCAAATCATCTTCCTTATAATTGTAGTGCTTGAATGTGAACCAGAACAAAACACCAGCAATGAAACAAGATACACCCAAACCTGTGTAAGTCCAAACCAATTTAGGATCAACACTAGTGGAAGACATGGCTATACCTAAAGCAGAACCAAAGGCAGTCATGAGCAAGAATAAAGCCATAATGAAAGACTTCATTCTAACAGGAGCCTTAGTGTAAGCGTATTCCAAACCGGTAATGGAAGCCAAAATTTCAGAAATGGCAATAAAGCAATAAGCTGGAACTTGCCAAGCAATGTGTATACGGTTTGGTGTGTTCTTATATTTGGGATCACATGCTAATGGATGGTCATAACAAGGACCAGCTTTGTAAATGAAATGTTGCAAAACAGCAGCGTAGGCCATAGCTGCTGCGCCAAACATGAAACCCCAAGAGATCTTGGTAATGGCTCTGAAAGGCGTGAATTTTCTAATGAAAGGGTAAATGAAGCGTTCACAAATTGGAATGAAGAGAATAATGGCAATGGAATCAATTGCTTGCAAGATATCGTTGGGTAATCCATGAGTTTCCATTTGACCAGCTTGAGAAACAAAGTTGTTCAACATTTGACCGTAGACAACCCAGTAGATAGGGTAGAACAAGAAAACCTTACAAGCGTAGAGAGCTCTCTTGACTTCATCAACAAATCTGTCATCCCAGGGGAATTGTTGATTGGGGTTTAAAGATGGTTTAGCAGCATCCAAGTTGAACTTATTCTTAATGGCAACAAAGGTGCACTTGAAACAGTTGGAAATGATCTTATCACTGACAGGCACTTTAACGTACTGGTTTCTACCCAAAACCAAGGCACCAATAGCAATAAAGAAAAAACAGAAAGGTAAGAGGAAGGAAGCCCAGAAACCGACATGTTTTTCCAACTCAGTGGTAGCAATAACAGACAAGGAACCAATATTAATCATCAAATAGAAGAACATGAAAACATTTTGAATGGTAACGTTAGGATCTTGAATGACTCTTTCACCTGACTTTAAAACCTTAATAACAGGACTAGTCTTTTGGACTTGATCAGCAATCAAAGGTGCTACATTGGACTTAACACCACCAGTACCAATACCAATAATGATAATACCTACGACGTAACCTCCCAAAGCAGTAGAATGACTGGTGATTGAAGGGACAGAAGTGATAAATAAAACAAAAACACCAAGCATGTAAATAATACAGAAGACGAAGATAGTCTTGTATTTACCCCAGAAAGTATCAGCAATATAAGCACCCAAAATTGGAGTTACGTAACACCAGAATTGGAAAAAGTAAGACAAAGCTGTAGCACCTTGATTCTTCAAGTTTAAAACACCTGGTGGAGTATCACCGGGAGCATTTTGCATATAGTTTTGAAATGGAGCAGATAAACCATAGTAAGTAAATCTTTCGGCCAATTCGACAATAGCAACTAACCAACAACTGATAGGAATCTTTTCACTAACCCTTCTTAAGGTTGCGAGTTCTTCCTCGGTTGGTTCCCTGCCGTCATCATGACTTGAATGAGATGACCCAGAAACGGAAACATAAAGTGACTCGACAGCTTGGCCAGAGACAACGTTCTCTTGCTTTTCTTTCTCTACCTCAGACATGTTTAATTTGTCAAGCCTATTTGATAAACGGTATAATAAAAGTCAAAATGTAACTCGAGATAGGAAGTTTTGTCTTTATATATTACATTAGTACTGAGTATAACAGTAGGCTTAATGGAAAAAGGATTATCGGAGTTATTTTTTTATTTGAAGCCTCTTATCAGCTGTATACAAAGGAAATCCGGAAATCGTTATCCCAGGTAGGCAATGTTTTTAAGTTCACCTATAAAACATAACTGATAAAGGAGTTCAAAAAAGTGACAATGTAAATCTAACCCAAATGAGAACGGCATTAATATGGGGATCCAACCTCAAGCTAATGATATATCTGTGCTACATCATAAATCTCCCTACCCCATCCTACAAATGCCTTACGATTGCAACGGCATCATTTTAACAACAATTTCGTAATCAAGGGCTAAATTCCTTGAGCTTTTTTTTTCATTAACACGAAAGGCACAGTTTTTTTTGTACCTTTAAGAAATAAGAAGCCGATAAAAATGCAACTAAAGCCTGCACACTCCGGAATTTCATTAGATTTAACAATTGACTAAACAATGGTGCGGCACTTAAGCCTCCTGCCAATACCATGGGGAGATCACCTAACCGAAAAAAGCCGTAGTTCAAGACTTGCGAGGTTAACTAAAGCACCTTGCGGTGATGATGGAGATCTAACTTTGGTGCCATTCACCGAAACGGGCTTGAAAGTGGAGCCGAATAACTGCTTCAAATAGTCTTCGTTCTCTACACTCTTCACAAAGCACCATGTGAGTTATTGTCCAAGGGATTACAGCTCGCACTCAGTTACCCTCTTTGTCTCGATAATCATTTCGTAAGTATATCACGAATGGTGAACGAGTTATATGACTCCGGCTTCTCTCCTCTTGATCCCTCATTCTAACGATCTGTCTACTTTTTATTATTTCTGTTCTCTGATTTGACGTGACGAGGTTACAATGCATAGAATGTTGACCCAACCGTGCGGAAAATATTCCAAATATTCCGGGGGCGAACCTTGCAACGCACACGATAATTCGGTGATTGCTCGGCTCCAACAATAGTTATCAATACACCTTCACTGATGTCACTGGTTAAGAGAAATCATAAAGAAAAAATAAAAAGTACCTTGTGTATTCATAGATATGCTGATTAGAACATTCACTCTCTACTAAGTGGCTTCTCCATAGTATTCCTCTACGGAACATACGTTTGTTTTACACAAAACACTCTTACTAGCACCGCCTTCTTGCAACCAATTACCAAAACTTAAATGGCGTAGATTCTTTAGGTTGATGCAACATCAATCAAACACCGTTGATCAATATACTATATAGCCTCTACTGATTCAGTGAGAAGATTGAGGTATTAGCCAAGATACAACCATCAGTAACAATGAGATACCATTCGTAATTGATCGAGAATTGGGTATGTGCGAAGAAACTATACCACAACATTCTCGGGTGCCGTACCATAATCAACAAGCATCGGCTCATAAGCATGCTTATGATGTCAGCCCTTAAATAATATTTTATGAAATTCGTTATCTGTTGATGAGAGGCGATTCAAACGTGTCAGCACTGTGTATAAGAAATCTGTAGACAATACTACAGCTACATCCTTCGTTAACCTTATCTGTCAACCCCTATTACGTTACTACTTCGTAAGATAAGACGTTGTTGATTTGGAAAAGCCTGCTACCAAGAGAGTCCATCTACCAGCTAATGCTACGAACAATAGTACAATCAGTGTGTACTTTTCACAGGAGTTAATGTCTACATTAACATTTTTTTTTTAAGATTTACCACAACTGGCGAACTCTACTTGAGATATTCAGTGCCGTATAAGTTCAACATGACAAATTCGTACCTGAGCTGGCTTCATTTTATAGGAAAGAGATTTCTTGGTACGAGAAATGAAGCTTATTGTTAAGCCCATAGGTACTTGCATAGAGCGGAAAAAGTATTCTCTTATTCCGTGGAACACATATCTTGGTTTGCGCTTCAACCGCTGTTGTACTATTAGTTTTTGAATTGATACCTCTTAAACTAATGAAAGGAATAGACTCTAAGTCCCCTGTATCACAAGTTTATGTCTGTAGGGATTTTAGTAACTAGGATTCATCAGTAAGGTGGCTGTTGGGAATGACGAAAGTTAATATACTGAAACAGATTTCAACCAGAAGAGATAATAAAAAGCTCTCGTAGAGATGGCGACGCTTTCAAAAGTTGCTGAACCTCCGAAGTCTGTTAACTTTTATCTGAAAGAAAGACATTACATCAACCTTCAGGGTTTAATCACTCTCACACTAAGGGCGTGATTTTCAACAGAGAGCTAGGCCCTTGAGGGAAATGTTCTTGCTGTCGAACCCGCATCAAATAGATCGACCATCTCTAACGCTAAAGATATGCGGCCTAATTGAAGCTCAGGGTCATGAGCCTGGATAGAATACAATTGTTGGCATGTCAAGTAGTAATGAAAGGTTCACGAGACCTTTCTCGGGTTTGTGTTTATACCAGTGAAATTTAGAACGCTTTGTTATGGTACTTCCTTAAAGGTCATAACGGTGTTTACCAAGCAATTGTTTTTGGAAATACTTTCAGCATATTTCGCTTGAGCATTCAAAGTAAACGGAGTTAGGCGTACATATTGAAAGATTATGACCAAAAAAAAAGTGCAAACAATTGATTATTAAAGGGAGAAAAGAGGTCCATTAAAGCTTTCAAATATTGCACCAATGAGCTGTTAAGGAAAAAGACATTAAAATATTCTTATATCGTAATTGCAGCCAATCAAGGTGAAGTAGGGAGACAGATTGAAATTAAAGATAAGAGCTCAATGCATATAGCAAGACTACTTCAAGCTATGATACCAAAACCATTTTAAGAGAGCTTGGAAGCCGATTGCAATAGAATTACCACGGAGAAAATACGTAAGAGTTAAGCCAATATGAGAGACCTATACGCCAACTCTCAGCATAACTTTCCTTATTGTGGAAATCAATTTGATAATATTAAGGATAATATAACCGTAAAGCTGACACCTGTTCAATAATAGCAGAGTTTAGTGAATTAATCTTCAAGTATTTTATTCTCTCAGATTGCTACCTCTGTTCCGTGTTGAAACATTTGATAATCAATAGTGGACCTCTTGCGACATAAAATCTGTAAGAGTCAATTGGGGATAATATTATTGCGATATATGATGTGTGAAAGCTGGATGCGATAATCTAAAACTTATTAATCTCTAGTATAAGGCGTTCGAAAGACATTCAAATATATAATTGAATGAGACAACTATTTAGTGTCTTTGTATGACCCTTATCGGGAATATCAAATCATGGGGAACATTTGGACGGCGTCATCTCGGATTCAATGAAGGGGCCAATAACCTGGGAACAAAAAGTGCATCTTTTCCAACAATTCCTTCTTAACTCCGTCAGGTGAAGTGGAAACAGCAAACTTCATGGAACCTGACAAGTCGTCTCCAATACCGACACCAGTTTCGAAAGCATGAGCAACCGCATCAACCAAAGTAGCTGCCAATTTACAAGCATTAGCGGAGTTAGCCTTTAAGTTACCTACAACTGTTTCAACAGTAACAGGCTCTTCACTTTCATTCCAAGAGTCGTAGTCAGTAGACATACAAATCATTTGGTAAGCAATCTCAGCTTCTCTAGCTAACTTAGCTTCAGGTAAAACAGACATGTTAATAACTGAACCACCCCAGGTACGGTACAATTTAGATTCAGCTCTAGTTGAAAAGGCAGGGCCTTCCATACAAACAACAGTCAAATCTTCACCACCATTGGTAGTGTGCTTGGTGTGCAATTGAGGCACGTACTTACTGTCGAATTGTTCCAAGAAACCTGATGAAGGAACAGCTTCACTTATCAACTTGTTCAATTTGAGGTCAAATGGTTCACCAAACATAGCATGAGCAACAAATCCCTTTTCAAAGAAAGTCGAAGGCCTAATACCTTTAGTACGGTCAATGATTTGTGTTGGTAAGACGAAGTCCCTTGGCCTGATTTCAGGTTGCAACGAACCAACAGCACTGAAGGCAATGATAGCCTTAACACCCAAACTCTTCAAAGCAGCAATGTTAGCCCTAGAAGGAACATCAGTTGGTAATAAATCGTGGTGTAAACCATGTCTAGGCAAGAATGCAACTGGGAAGCCATCTTCAGTACGAGCGATGGTGATGGGACCGGATGGGAATCCCCAAGGGGTAGATACTGTTAATCTAGCAACCGGATGTAAGTTTGGTAAATCATACAAACCAGTGCCTCCAATAATGGCTAATTGAACTGGTTCCTTAAACTCATGGGGCAACGACTTAACGTCAACCTTATCTCTGTGAGCGGACATGATTCTTCTAAGATATCTAGGAGGAACGGGATGGAGAAACTTAATTATACAAAAAGCTTTCTATCAATTGGACTTGAGATAAGCAAATTCACTCAAAACTTCAAATTACTGGAGATCCTACCTTGCCTATTCAAAAGACTAACAACAGAAGTGAAAGAGTTTGGCAATAGGATTTTTTTTTCTTTAGCACGTTTATTTATTTGATGGGCATACTTCGCGGCGGCGATAGTACTTAATTGGTGTGCCCACCGGGAGTTAAGCAAGCCCCTGGCCAAAGTCCCGGGCATGTGAGCCAAGCACGATTACGTTATTACAAAGAATTGGACCCTAACGCGAGTCAATACGATCGCATTTATTACCAGTACGATGGTTTTAGTTTAATAACGTCAGTCCAAAGGGGCGGCTTTGTTGTGTGCCAGAGTTAGTTTTCTACTATGAGTTTAACCCCAGATGACTCAAAAGAAGCTCATACATTTGATGCTACCAACTAAGCCTTACACTATTATCCAGGACACGAATAGTTCAATACTCTCAGTGCCACTCAATCATCTTACTTTAACAATAAAGAGTAGTTACTACCTTGGTGCTACTAATTAACAGCTACAATCAATACTTCCACACTCCTAACGTTTCGACTTTATCTGAGAAAAATGCTTAGACGGTGTACGCAGCAGTTCACTCAGACAACATTACGTCTGTACGTTCGTCTTTACTCCTCCAAACCTCCCAAGGAGCCTGAGTCAGTAACAGGGTTGCCCTTGTCTGTTCCAAAGAGCAAAAGAAGGTTAGGTGCCTTGAATGCGGCCAGGGACATTTCCCCTGGAACGAGCATCTTGAAGGGTAAAGATGAGGACACCTCCAGAACCACAAGATCAAGACGGAACAGTAAAGCTAAAGACGATAAGAAGTTGAAGAAAACTCTGCCATCTTTTATTCCCTTCTCCAAATTCCCACAAGCACCCAAAGAGTTATTTGATTTATCATTGGATGAGTTATATGGAAGAATACTTTTGGATTCTAATAAGAGTAATCAAGACAAGGAGGGATCTTCAACTTCAGGACTCCCAATTTTACCTAGTGAAATAAAAAAGACCAAAAATCCAGATTTTTATGTTGATTTTGAAATACCGAAGCAATATATGAAATCACTGATTGCAGAAGACATCACAGGTAGAGATAAGGCAGTAGTTGAACAATTAGATGACTTTGCACTTTCTTCAGTTGATGAGGAAGATCCAGAAACTCAACAAGATAATGCCACTAGAGCTCTTAAATTTATCAAGTTGTATTACGACCAAGACTCTAACTCCTTTCAACCTCTTCCTGAACATATTTTGAAGAGATCTTTGAGTGGTATGTTAAACCTTAACTCTGGGCTAGATGATATTGATGACGAATACTTGTGGAGATTGATCCCTAGTGAGAAATCATTTGGGGTACCTCCTTTCGAAAAGGAGATCCACGGGTTCAAAAAATGGGAATCTGAAAAGGTAAAGGAGTCAAAAGAGAAGGCCAACGTTGCAGAGATAAATAGAAAAGAATTCAAAGAATTTCAAGTTGAACTCCAAAAGTCAAACAACAGTTTATTTAGAAAGAGTGCCCCAGAAGGAGCGTCAGGTGGAAGGAAGAAGTTAGACAGAAAATTGATGAAGAGGTATAAGAAATTGAAGGATGAAGGTAAGCTTGAACAGAAGATAACTATTGATGACGAAGATATTGACGATATCGCTACCAAATTTAAGTGATACCAAAACTTTTTAATGATAATAATAATGGCATACGCTAAGTTTAAATAGCACATAAATAAACATTTGTATATAGAAAGAAATATCCCAAAAAGGTGAGGGAATGCAAAAGAATAAAATAAAATGAATGCATTAATCAATAATGTTCAATTCAACGTCTCCATATCCATATTTGAACTTGTTTTCCTCATAAACCCGTTTCAATTCCTCAACGTAAAGGTGATGATAATGATCAACTAATTCTATAGGGATCTTTGTCTTCAAATTTTTATTACCCCTTGAGTACGTTGTGGTTGGGGTCTCATTACCCTTCAATGCAGATTTCGAGGATCCAGTGGAATCTGATTTTTGAATGCTGGAAGTCGCTCTGCTAAGTAAATTACTAAATGAACTCTTTCGTGTAAAACCACTCAGTTCTGTTTTATTGTTACCAAGAGTAGTAACAACATCTTCTTTAAAAAATTCTGGATGGTTTCTTTTGTAATCACTTAGAATCCCTTCAGGAACATATATGGGTCTACCCATAACAACATTAATTGGGTTTCTATAAGGTAATAAGCCAAAATCGTAAATGAAAACTCCACGAGCACTGAAAAATGGTATGGTAAACAGAAACTTGTCCTTAATCCATTGTTGTAACCAATAGCCAAAAGATCCAGGCTTTGGAGTGTTCAATTTGTAAATATCAGCTTCACCAAATGCAAAAACAGGAACTAATGCAACGTTTCCAAGTTCAATTGCCAACTTAACAAACCCCTTCCTCTTTTGAAGTACCAACTTGATTTCTGATTTCTTTTTATTGTCCTTAGATTCAGTAGAACTATCTATCCCACCTTTATAACCTTTACCAATACGATACTTCGGAGCAACCATATTGTTTAACAATGATTCTTTAGCACCACCTACAACTAGACAGACGGAGTTATCACCATTGTTAATCAATGATTTAATATTATTAGCCGAGGCCGAGGTTAACCCCAAACTCAATAAATAATCCCGATAAAATGGCAATGTAAACTGGGTTGTGAGAGTTAATGGGAAAACTTGTCCAATTCCCGGGAATAAACGTTTATACTTGGAAGGATCATGAAATAATGGCTTTAGAAACCTTGCTGGTGGTTGAAATGGCTCGTTCCGTACTGCATTTGTGGCAAACATACCCATGACACCCATTGAAATGACACCATGTGGATGATAACAAAAAATATACCTTGGTCCCGTGGTTACCCTCTTATATATTTTATTGGAAGAGGAAGACAAGGATACACTTGAACGTCTTCTATCCAGAAGGTTAAGTCTTTTATGCAAACCCAACTTCATAAATAAACGATCAATAATTGTAGTCAGGAATTCACTTACCAAATCTTCTTCATCGTCCGGCAAATCATCATCTTGAACAAGTACGTTTGAAAACGTTGGTTCCAAGTCAACAGTTTTCATTACTCTGATGGGAAAGTAATCAATAAACCACTTCCATATTATAAGATTTCTCATCCAGTCTCTTGTACGATATACTACTTTACCATTAGTAGGGGTATGCAAATCAAACCCATACCACCATATATAATATGGTATTATAACTCCTAGCCAAACCACCCATCCGAGCCATAATAAGATTAAGAACAAAATTATGAAGGACGGAATAGATACACAGTGCCACATCACTGCAAAAGTCTCTAGTCTATTTTGAAGGGGAGTATTAAGAGGTGCAATATTCAAACAAAGATGCAGATCCTTCTTTTGCTGTTTAGTTTTAGCCTTAACCGAGACCTCTTGTGTAGCCTCTGGAGGGGCCTTCTTTAATGGTTTAGATGATCCATCTGTGGCTGCAGAATTGGACAATTTAACAGAACCAGATGAGTGAATGTCTTCTTCTTCTTTCGTAGTTATACGCGTTGTAACATCAGTTCCATTAGTGGAATTCTTATTGACAACTATTGATGGAAATTCTTCTGCTGGTGCTGTCGACTCTAGACCTGAACCAGCAGAATCGGAAGACTTTGACGCAGTGAACTCAACGTGGGTGGAGTCGGAATCAACGTTTTTTTCCACCATTGAATAGTTAATTCGAGGCCTTGTCCATTAATAGGGTAACGATAAAACGGGAGACCAACTATGAATAAATAAAACAAATCAAGAGTGACGACAATAGAGACAAGGCTTCTAAGCAGAGGGAAATAAGTGACTTTTATAATCAATAGCAAGCTATTGTTTCAGCTCAACAACTTCACCAAGATGTTATCACTAATTGGTTTGGTGCTATGGCTATATGATTGGATATTTATGTTATTGGCTTAGGGGATGATGAGAAGGGGTTACAAAGTTCTGTATCCGTGCACGATGTAATAGTGGGGTTGAACGTAATAAGTTGCATTTTTGTGCGGGCAACAATGCACAGCGGAGAGAGCTAACAATAATCCTAAGATATAGCAACGTCAAGTGGCATAGACTTAGACAGACGAGTTTAAGGGGAGGAATCCCGCAAGAATGTTAAGTGTGTGTGTGTGTGTGGGAAGGACGGGGGGAGGGGGTGTGACTTATGATTTACCGAGCATTTCACGGAGGTATTCAGGGCACTAATTCTATTACTACAACAAGACATCGTGAATCCAATAATGGTCTCTTTGTTCTCATCAGGTGTTCTAAAAAATCCCACATATGTTTATATTTGAATCAGAAGGGTGTGGGTATTGTTGTCCTCTATGACATTTTCCTCTTTACAGAAAGCACAGCTGCAGGTTGTGGTTAGGTGCAAGTTAACATCGTAAATGGACCTGATTGACCTAATTGGGGAATCTTGTTTGCTACTGCGCAATCCATTTATTTAGACAATTTTAACTGGAGTGCACCACCAACCTTAAAGTTTCCTTGCTATAGATATATATGTATGTGTATCAACAATAATCGAACAGGATTCAATCAATTGCCAATGCAGTACCCGCCAATCCAATTTAGGTTACTCCAGTAATTCAACTCTAATACGTCCTCAAGTGTGAATGACAGTTTCAACATAAAAATCGCAAACTGCTACAGCAACGATAAAACTAACCCTAACGAGCTACGTAGAAGATTCACCGTTAGAATAGAGTAGACTTGAAGCGATATTGGCACTTGAAACTTAGAAAGGTCAAGTAAAACTGGCTCTTTTTTCCGGGGAAATGAGAATGTAATGCCTTTGATTCGTGGTTAGGGAAATCAATGTTTCGTCGCTATAGTAGACCAAGGTACATACTTGAATTCCAACCATACACTTGCAAACCTGGACAATGCCATGTTGCGATCAGCTGACATTAACATGATAGCGAATGCCTTGAATCAACTTTATTGCTTCCGTTGTGGTTTCAAGTTCATTTAAAGCAATAGCAACGTTAGTCAAAACCTTCAATGCCAATTGGGAATGGTCATTTTAAGCCATATGTGTCAAATGATTAAACTGTTTCCGTCGGTTTTATGAGTCTCTGACCAGCAACTGACGAAAGTCTGTAAGTAAATGCTCTACTGAAAAATAATCATGTCACAAAAAACCTTATCTACTGGGAAGTAGTTTATACCACCAATACACCTCAGATAGTCGGACGACGGGAATGACGGGGTGCACCCACGTTGGCAGATTATATAAAACTCTCTTACCTTCATGCTTCTTTAAAAGTCACTAATTACTTCAATAGGAAATTAAAGTCACAAATGTCAAAGATCTTGCACAATAGGAACAAAATATTCACCAGTCCTATTGATACCTTGAAGTAATCGATTGTCTATCCCTGAACATTCAAATGCCCAAAAGACTGAGAGATCCAACATCTCTGGAGCTGCTAAACCATGATACCCAAAAGACTCATTACTTTTTAGAGCGAGATTCAAAGAAAAGGAGACAAAATAAAGCAGATTTTGGGTTTTTCAATTCAACATTCTATGGATCTGATTCCAACAATGGCATTGAAGAACTGATATCTTCATCTTCGTCATATTTCCCTCGTTTGTTTCGAGGGAAGGAACCTCTTGAGAACGTTAAGATTAGACAGAAGTTGTTTGAGGAGATATGGAGGAATCAATCTGCAACTATCACTAGTAACTTAAATGATACCAATACATATGTCTATAACCGGTTGTACGAATACATTACCACTTCTGAAAACATTGGCAGTGAAAAACTAAATGTGGGTTTCCTACTGCTAGGCTCAAATACAGCAAACAATATTCGAGTGTTATCAGAATTTAGAAGTTTTTGCAAGTGCAAAGCAGCAGAAACAAAAGATATAGTTCGAATAATTCAAATAGAAGCAAAGAGTTGTCAGAATATTAAGTCAGCATTAAGAGAAGTGGTTCTGCAGTTTTTTAAAAGTAGTACAACAGATGTTCTTGAACAATTGGATCAGGTTGACGAAGAAGATGCTGTCGATGATGATGACGAAGAAGAATCTTCAAAGGGGAACGGAAGAGTTAACTATGATTTTGATAATGTGGAAGAATATTTGAGAGGGCAGCCTCATGTTAAATTAGTGGTTGTGATTCAAGATACAGATTCCATGATTTCACAAGTACTTCATCAAATGATCAAATTGCTATACTCATACCTTGACCGTATACCTCATATTAGATTACTTTTAGGTGTTTCATCTTCAAACATTTCCCAATGGATCAATTCTACTCTTGATAACCAAACGCGTACAATTATTCATGGAGCTAAGTTCAAGACAAATGATAACCAAAAGGTTATTTTCACCATTGCTAACAATCTTTTTTTAAGGAACCATCAACATGATTCTTTGAGCCCACTTATGTTGGATCCACAACTCACTGCTATTCTATACGATCGTATGTCCAATGCAGATAATTCTGTTGATACATTTGTCCAAGAATTGAAGCTTTGCTATATGATTTACTTTTATCAAAACCCGTTGGCAGTATTTCATGATACAAATTTTAGTGATAAAACTTCCAAGATCCCAGAAGAATACTTTGAAACCTTCAAGAAGCTTCCTTCATTCAAGAGATTCATTGAAAAAAGGGTCTTTGAATACAAGAGCTCTAAGGATAAGCAAATCAAGAATGAAGTTATTTCCTTGATAGATCTGAATGATCCTGTGAAGGTCTTCCTTGAGAGCAGTAAAGCTCAATTCTTAAAGTTCAAGCTAAAGGTGATAAACGCATGCAACATTCTTCATGGACTTCTAAAGCATAAGAGAGAGAAGTTAGAAGTTTATAAGATGATCCTCAACAATGAAGTCCTTGACTTGTTTATGGATTCACAACATCATTTCAAGAATTTTGAAGTCAACTCATATTATGTACCTGAAGATATTATTTCAGAGTATGAGTCGGAGTTTGGAACTATCTCGGATGAAAATGCTGCATTATTCATTGATAGAATTGAGAACCAAACAGGAAACATACTGGAAATCGTTCAATCATACATAACCCAAGTTTCCGATTATTATAAGGATTTCCATGGAACAGTTTTCCATGAGAATTGGTTTTTAACTGGGTTTGGTTACAGTACAGACGACATGAAGAAGGTCAAGTTAATGAGTTTGGAAGAAAACTACGAGA
Source organism: Lizanozyma spartinae (assembly GCF_019049425.1). Taxonomy (NCBI): domain Eukaryota; kingdom Fungi; phylum Ascomycota; class Pichiomycetes; order Serinales; family Debaryomycetaceae; genus Lizanozyma; species Lizanozyma spartinae. The sequence continues at coordinate 370,609 of NW_025065061.1, forward strand.
ATTTGATGATAAATCTTTTAAGACCAAATCTTAGAATGGCATTGGAAACTGGGTTATCAACTCCGTCATTATATTTGGGGAACTATTTGATTCAAAATCATTTGCAGAACAATGGTTTTACCAAATCTAGAATTAAAGCTCCAATCAGTCAATTATTTCAAGTATACAAAGATGCGCCAGTTACTATAAACATTTATGATATGTATACTGCTTTCAAGTATTCCTATAACCGGAAAGATGTTTTGGCAGAATTGGGACTTGAAGATAATTTCCCTGATAATAAATATGAAAAGTTGATGTTCTCATGGTTTTCTCAGAGTTGTTTTGAGATGACCCAGATGGGGTTCTTAAAGGAGAAACCAAAGGCGGACTACCTTGAAAAAGCTATCTGGAGAGGTGTATGAACTTCTTAGTCACTGCTAGCTCTGATATCTTCCCCCTCCTTTTTGGAAAATGACGATGTTATCTTAGGTTCGATTTCTAGCGGTCCCTCTGACAGCATTGAGGATTCCATTGGACTCTCAACAGATTCATCTGCTATTTGATTCATAAACGTTGGCACCCCAAATGAGTGGTCAGAGTTGATTGCGGGGACAATAACATAAGCAATTAGTAAACCTGCTAAAGCTGTTGCCATTCCCAAAACTATTAGTGGAACAAACAAGACTACTGGATATTCAAGTTAGTTTTTGATCACAGGTAATAGCAACATTACAGGACAAAGAAGGCTTAATACACATACCGATAATTAAGAAGATTGATAACGCAGTTAACGCTATGAATGTGATAGTAACAACAGATAACCCTATCATGGTGAAAGCTGGAGTAGTGATAGGGAGGACAATGATAGATAAGACAATCTAGTTTAGTGAGAATGTTAGTACTAGTCACATTTAGTCCACTATATCCTAGTATACGTACAATTAGGTAGGGATTGCTAAATCGTTTTAAGATTCGATACGCCTTAAGAGCCCACGTATTACAGTGTCTAAAAGAGACAAATTAGTCTTCAAATCATAAATAAGTAAGAAAATAAATGTAAGGTAGTAAATAACATACAAAATTATGGTATGAATGCCTGGAATGTCAGCAATTGCGTCTAGTTGGTTTGCCACTGGAGATCCTGCCGTATAAAGAACACCTAGGATATTCTGACGAATTACAAAGGATGCCAGAGAGCCACCATTCTGTGGTGGTTGAAAGTAAAACTGCGAGTTCATTAGTTTGCAATAGAATGAGAACAAACTGATTAGTTTTTCTTTGGGGGTATGTATTTATGTATTTTTAAAGACGTGATGATACCCACGCTTTTCATACTGCAAATTCCTTCGTTTCACTTCATTTCACTTTGTCGTAATTCCAAGCACAGCCGTATCTTAGTAGAAGGGCGAACGCGTCACCGGGACTTAAGAGGGAGGTGCCGGATCGTCCGCATCATTTGCGTATTCTACTATTTTATCCATGTCATCTGGATCCATGTTATCCAACGAGTCTGTATCATTTCCATTAGCTTGCATGAGCGTTATATGATCATGCTTGTACATCAGTGCTAGGAATATTAACATTCCTATCATGATGGTTAGTATCAAAACCATTATTCTCCTTTGCGTCTTGAAGATATTGGCGGAAATAGCATTGCCTGCGGAACGAGAAACCATGGTGTGGCCACAACAAGCGGGATCTGATACTGTAAGTTAAACAACAGTTTAAAAAAGGGATGATTGTCAAAGATAATTACTTTGTCCATTCTCCTTATAACTCGCATTCAAAGAGCTGCTACCGATTTCAACCATCAGATAACAGGAGATTTTATTACGCAAAGCCATAAACATAGAACCTACATTACGGTTCAATTAGAAATTGTATTTGATATAGTAAGCTGTGGTGGTTTTGATGATGTTTTCTTACTTGAGGTATCCTTGAAGTATCCTTGAAGTATCCTTGAAAACCAGAGTGAGCCGAGGGTTCACAATACTTGAAAAGATACTATCAACCTTGATATCATTCAACCCCACAAAAGTTTGTTTACTTACACAAGACTAAGTTTTATACTGGGGTTGGATCACGTGATCTAGGCACTTGAGATCAATTATAATCATGGATCATTAATCTCGCAGAGACAACTAAAAATGCCAGGCCAAGAAATCCATTAGTACAAGATGCCGCTTAACAAAATGTCCTATCTTTAACGGTAAACTGACTGTCACATTGCCCCGCAATTGAAGGCATGACATTCGAAACTCCCCTGGAATAAAGAACATGAATTTTAATGTCGTGACTGAGATAGCACAATTTGTGTTTTGAGTCACAAAACATTCTAGGCTCGGTTAGTGGATACACTGACAAGTACATTCGGCAGTCAAAACTTGGAATGTGGTAAGAGATATAACACCAGAGATATTTTGACTTTTGGCTATTCGAGACAGCAAGTCGTGAAGAACACTTATCGACGTGAAGTAGCAAATCTAAATAGAAGGGTATCAACTTTGGCGTACTGTCTTTAGTAGTCGTGCCTGCTTATGTCAGATATGCTATAATCATTTAGTCGACAGTTCAACCTCTTATGCCTCCATATTTCTACAAATAAACTATTAGCATTACTTAAGCGGTCTTAGGAAAATAGGGAAGATTGTAATACCATAATTTGATAGCGTTTAACGGTAGAAGGCATTTGGATAGCCGATATGACTTTTCTTCTTATCAGAATTGACCTGGTCTACTTATCTATAAAAAGGAAATGCACCCCAAAATTTCTTGGGTGACGTTTTTTCCTTAACAGACAAATGAAGAAATTAAAAGACATAATTACTTAGCAAATGGTTTTGAGTTTATTGTCATGAAGGATAGAATCGCCGTTTAATGGAAATCCTCGATTAGTTTGCAAGTTTAAGTTTTTTTCTTGTGTAGTTGCTGAAATTTCTTGACTAGACGAAAATGATAATTTCAAGGTACATGATACCGACATCAACAGTTAAATTGCATATCACAATAAGACTGAAGCTTTACACTTGATAACCTGTTTATGGCAGCTTTGAACTATTTTATGCCCAAATTCTTGAGTTAATACCGGAAACGGTTGCAGCTGGTCCTTTTCTACCCACATTGGAGAGTTTTGTTATTTGTTCATGAGTGTATTTGAGGGGTTGATACGGCGTTCTCGAAATTTAGATATATCGAACGCATGTTCCAAGAATTTACCTAGCTACGTTATTATTCTTGGCCCAAAAAATGTCGCTGTCTGTTTTTTTTTTTTTCAGATGAATGTGCGGTTGTATTTCTTTTGAAGGAGACATTTTTAGTCCGTTTTGCTAGACAACTTGCTGCAAATCCAAAAGAAAGCAAAATGTTTGGTTTTTCTTAACCAGATTCATGATAAGAAATGCTGATATAGCAAGTACACCATTTTGAATTAGGCCGGGGAATCTTCTATGAATCCGCTTAAATTGCATGAAACCCATTTTATGGGTATAAATATGACATGAATTCCCAATAAGATGATAAGATTTTTTCAACCTAAAGTACCACTTAAGTCTGTCAACAAATAGTAGTATTATAATAAAAAAATGCCTGAAAAGGAACTATCTTATTTACATTCAAGAACCGAAAAGGACGGTGGAGTTATTGTTGATGCCTTTGACCAACAAGATAGCAAGCCTCCATTGACAGGTTTAGCAAAGTTTGTTGACTCTTTTAAAAGAGCTGATGATAATGAAATGGGGATCGACCCCAATTTAACAGAAGCGGAAAAGATCGCTGTTAGAACAGCAAATGCTCCTTTGTCTAGATCTTTGAAGAACAGACATTTACAGATGATTGCTATCGGGGGTTCTATCGGTGCTGGTTTGTTCATTGGTTCCGGTAAGACATTAAGAATTGGTGGTCCCGCTGGTGTTTTGATTGCCTATATCTTAATTGGTAGTATGATTTACTCCACAGTTCAAGCCTTAGGTGAATTGGCTATTACTTTCCCTGTTTCTGGTGCTTTCGTTACTTACAACACACGTTTTATTGATGAATCATTTGGTTTTGCTATGGCTTGGAATTATGCCATGCAATGGTTAGTCGTTATGCCGTTAGAATTAGTTGCTGCAACTATTGTCATTGACTATTGGAATACTAAATACAATCCAGCTACTTTTGTTGCAATATTCTGGGTTCTTATTCTAGTTATTAACTTCTTCGGTGTAAGAGGTTATGGTGAAGCTGAATTCATATTTTCCATGATCAAAGTTATTGCTGTTGTCGGTTTTATCTTCTTGGGTATCATTTTGGTTTGTGGTGGTGGTCCAAGAGGTGGTTACATTGGTGGTAAGTACTGGCACAATCCTGGTGCGTTTGCTAACGGCTTTAAAGGTGTTTGCTCTGTCTTTGTCACAGCCGCTTTTGCATTCGCTGGTACTGAATTGTGTGGTTTAGCTGCTGCTGAAACCAGTAACCCAAGAAAGTCATTACCAAAGGCTACGAAGCAAGTTTTCTGGAGAATTACATTGTTCTATGTTATCTCATTGACATTGATTGGTTTGTTGGTTCCTTACACAGACGAAAGATTGGTTGCCGAATCATCCTGGGATGCTTCTGCATCTCCTTTCGTCATTGCCATTAAAAACGGAGGTATCTCTGGTTTGCCTTCTGTCATGAACGCAGTCATCTTGATCTCTGTCTTGTCAGTTGGTAATTCATCTGTTTTCGGTTCATCAAGAACTTTAGCTGCATTAGCTGCTTCTGGACAAGCGCCAAAGATATTCGGATACATCGACAAGAATGGAAGACCTATTGTTGGTATTACTCTTCAATTGGCTCTTGGATTATTGTGCTTCGTTGTGGCTTCTGACAAGTATGGTGAAGTCTTCGACTGGTTGTTAGCGTTGTCTGGTTTATCTTCGATATATACTTGGACTGCTATTTGCTTGTCTCACATTAGATTTAGAAGAGCATTGAGTGCTCAAGGTAGAAACACGGACGAAATTTCGTATACAGCTCAAGCTGGAGTTTATGGTTCGTACTACGGAGCTAGTTTGAATTTATTGGTTTTGATTGCTCAATTCTGGATTGCAATCTGGCCATTGGGTGGTAAGCCAGATGCTGAAGTTTTCTTTATGAACTACGTTTCATTGCCAATTGTCTTTACTTTCTACCTATGTCACAAGATCTGGACTAAAAACTGGAAATTGTTCATTAGAGCCAAGGACATTGATATTGACACTGGTAGAAGAGAATTAGATTTGGATTTGTTCAAGCAAGAATTGGCCGAAGAAAGAGCATACATTGCATCTTTACCATTCTACAAGAGGTGGTACAAGTTCTGGTGCTAGTAACCTGAACTGCGATTGTTACTTCGCTATAAATTTTTCAGTTCTCGTGAGTTAAGTCTTTAGATCTACCCAAAGCTACTTAAATATATACATTACTTAATCATAATACATTAGTAGATCGTCCAAAAATAATAAATATAATGCTCAAGCTTTTGTATAATATCAAATATTGTAAAATACTTTACATAATTACAAACATTGCTCACTGCTCCCTCCCTGAGCAAGGCTGGTCAAAGGGAAATTGACACAGCTCAGCGAGTGATCAGGCGTAGTAGGTTTGTGATAGCCTATTTCAGTGGCCAAAGCTTCAGCTGGTTCGCACCAATCCATGACATCATCAATCGTGTTCACGGTATTCGAAAAATGGTTGTTTGGTTTCTTCCTTTTGTAGGGATGAATTTAAGAACAGTTATCACTAAACAGGTATCAGTAGCCGACTTTTGCTTGATGGACTATAAAGTTTGAGCTGCCCCATTATTATATATCACGCCGTATACGTATACATACAAATATATCTATGAGCGGTTGTACATGTTTTTACGTGTTTGTATGCATACGTAAAGTGATGATTTGTCTATTTGCAACTATTATGATTACATGTTGCTTAGTTAGTGCTGTGTATGACTTTCTTAACCAAAACTATTTTCATTTCTCAATACATTTACTATATTGATGTGAGTAACATATAAACTCAATTAAAGTTGTCGTTAACTTAGGCAACTTAGCGGCCGATCCAATTGTCAGCATAACTGGTAGTCATTCAGCCTAACACTATTCAATTTACACATTTGATATTATACGGACACTATGAAAATACTAATGTATTGCTGCTTAAAAAAGTAATAATATTTTGCTATTAAGAAATTATTGCACATCATTAGGGGGACCACCGTCTGTAATAAAGTGCTTACATACAACTCATATATAATCCATGGAAACTCCTTGATGTAAATTCGCTCCAGATACTGGTTTAGGTAATATATAGTGTCCCTACACTATCGCCATGTTCGGTTATGTTAGACGCGATTTTTGAGTAAACATTTGATTAATATAAAGCTTGGTTGGTACACGCAATCAGACATGAAACCTCCTTCTTGATTCATAAGGAAACAAGACAACTATTATCTATTCATAACTTTTTAGTTAAAAACTGTATTAAGCAGGATATGATGGTGATCCGGTTAACATTATGGATCTTGGGTCTTTTTCTGGTAGTTACTTTGGTAGCAGGAATTTCTATCCAGGAACAAATCACTGCTGAGGAGATGAAGATGGTAAAGGGAGACCCTAAAGTCACTCACAAGATTGTATTCAAGATCAACAGATTTAATAGAGAAGATAGAAGCGTAGAGGAGATTGGAGATATACATATAGCGTTATTTGGTGAGACAGTTCCAAAAACTGTAAATAACTTTGTTGAATTATCGAGAGGTACCAAAGGATTCGGTTATGGTCAAAGTATATTCCATAGGATCATTAAAGATTTCATGGTGCAAGGAGGTGACTTTGAAAACTCAAATGGTTCAGGAGGTTTCTCCATTTATGGGAAAAGTTTTGCGGATGAAAACTTTGAGTTGAAGCATGATAAATTGGGGCGGTTATCTATGGCCAACGCGGGGCCTAATACTAACGGAGCACAATTTTTTATCACCACTAGAAAGGATTGTGGTTGGTTAAATGGTCATCATGTTGTATTTGGTCAAGTAGTCAACGGATTTGACACATTAATGGAAATGAACATCGCGGATACTAATAAGGATTCAAAGCCTTTCAGGGATATATACATTAAAGAAATATTTGCATTTGATATCCGAACGGATGAAGTTACAGGAGAAACAAGTTATCAACCAATTAGACTGCCTCCAACATCTTACTATGGCTTATTGTTCATTTCCTTATTGGTTATTGCTGGCTGGTATTTTGCTAAATGGCATTTCAAAAACCAAAGATTAACGGATATAAGAGAAAACATTGACTACTTTTAAAATTAGGATAAACTAAGTATTGCATTTTTTATCAAAGTAGTATAGGGTTAAAGATTATCACGCTTCTTTATATGTGAGTATAAATGAAGAACTATAAAAACGTAAAACAGCGTGGAGGTTGGCGTTCTAGCACCAGAACTTGTAACATCTCTTGTAGAATGGTAGAGATGCAATATATGCTCTTTCTTCAACCAACTCTTGTCTCAATAAATCCAAATCTAATTCTCTTCTACCAGTGTCAATATCAATGTCTTTAGCTCTAATGAACAACTTCCAGTTTTTTTTCCAGATCTTGTGACCCAAGTAGAAGGCCAAGATAACAGGGAATGACAAATAGTTTTCAAAAAAAACTTCAGCATTTGGAGCAGCACCCAATGGCCAGACAGCAATCCAGAATTGAGCAATTATAACAACGGTATTTAGAATGAAACCGTACCAAGAACCCCAAACACCAGCTTGAGCAGTAAATGCAATTTCATCAGTGCTTCTCCCTTGAGCACTCAAAGCTCTTCTGAATCTAATATGACACAAGCAAATGGCAGCCCATGTGAACAAGGCTGATAAACCGGACAAAGCCAACAACCATGTAAAGACGTCACCGTAGTGTGGAGAAGCAACAGTGAAACATAACAAACCAAAGATCAATTGAAGAACAATACCAGCCAATGGTCTACCTCTCTTGTCGATGTATCCGAATATCTTTGGCGCTTGTCCAGCAGCAGCTAATGCAGCTAAAGTTCTTGATGAACCGAAAACAGATGAGTTACCAACAGATAAAACAGAGATCAAAATAACAACATTCATGACAGAAGGCAAACCAGAGATACCTCCGTTCTTAATGGCAATGACGAAAGGAGAAGCAGCAGCATCCCAAGAAGTGGAACCAATTAATTGTGGGTCGTTATAAGGAACCAACAAACCAACCAATGTCAAAGAAATGACATAAAATAAGGTAATTCTCCAGAAAACTTGCTTAATAGCCTTTGGTAATGACTTTCTTGGGTTGGAAGCTTCAGCAGCAGCCAAGCCACATAATTCGGTTCCTGAGAAAGCAAAGGCAGCACTGACGAAAACAGTACAAACACCTTTAAACCCAGCAGCAAAAGCACCAGGATTTTGCCAATGCTTACCACCAATGTAGCCACCTTTGGGACCGCCACCAGCACATAAAATGATACCTAGGAAGATGAAACCAACAACAGCAATGACCTTAATAATGGAAAAGAAAAATTCAGCTTCACCATAACCTCTAACACCAAAAAAGTTGATTGCAGCGATAAAGACCCAGAAAATAACAACAAAAGCAGCATGATTGATTGTCTTATTCCAATAATTGATAACGATCGACGCAGCAACCAATTCTAACGGCATAACAACTAACCATTGTAAAGCGTAATTCCAAGCCATAGCAAAACCAAATGATTCATCAATAAAACGTGTGTTGTAAGTAACGAAAGCACCAGAAACAGGGAAAGTAATAGCCAATTCACCTAAGGCTTGAACAGTACAGTAGATCATACTACCAATTAAGATATAGGCAATCAAAACACCGGCGGGACCACCAGTTCTTAAGGATGTACCACTACCAACGAACAAACCAGTACCGATAGAACCACCGATAGCAATCATTTGCAAGTGTCTATTCTTCAAAGATCTAGACAATGGGGAGTTTGCAGTTCTCACAGCAATCTTTTGAGCTTCTGTCAAGTTAGGATCCAAACCCAATTCGTTGTCATCGAATCTTTTGAAAGAGTCGGCAAACTTGGCCCAGCCAGTCAATTTTGTCTCACTTGGAGATTCAAAATCATTGACATAAACACCACCGCTCTTATCTGCTGAATTTGAGGCCTCATTGGACCTCATATAACTCAACTCCTTTTCAGGCATAACGTAGTTGTATAGTGGTCTAAGGTGGAGAGATTATTCTCCTCCAAAAATTAAAGAGCGGAAATCAGGTTAAGATAAACGATGAACAATTATATACTTTTTTTGCTTTTGTAAACTCGCCTATTCTAACTGATAAGCAATTTTTTAGTCACATTTCCCTTGGTCCCACAATAGCAAAGATAAAGATATGACAGGATATCCCCACAGGTTTTCATCCGCCATATAAGAAAGAAATTTATAGCATTTGCCGTATGAAGAACATAAACATAGCTTTGGTTTATCTTATTGGCCCTTGTTAATGTATTCAAAAGTGTAAATTTCAATGAATGATATTCCGAAACAGGACAATTGCATTGTTTCGGAAGGGTTGACGGGAATTTCATAAGCGTTTTTTCTCAAAACCGCCAAAATATCACGAAGTCACATTATGTCATACCTTAGTACTGGGGGGATATCGCACGGCATTTTATCGTATCTTAGAACTCATATCTAGCCTGTATTAGATCTCGTTACCCCATACGCAACCTTTTAGTTTGACACAGCCAAGAAATTTCGGGCTATGAAAAATTAATGTGCAGTAATGCTTTCACTTGACAGGTAATGGTGTCTGATAACCGCTAAAGCATGCAAGAATGAGAAGCAGTCACACTATACTTTAGAACAGCAATTCTGCTTTCTCAAGAATAATGCGGTACCCTATAAAGAGCCCTACTGAAATCTCGGGAATCAGAGAAATGGGCATATTTTAATGACAATGACGTTGTGATAAAAGATCATGGGGCGTGTTTAGGACAAACGAGGCTTTACAGTTATCTAAGTAAAAGTAGACGTCAGCGTCAACTCCCAGCATGAGAATCATCGAATGTTACTAAAGCAAAAGAAGACGTTTAGCATACGTAAGAAAACTACGTTGAGCACGTGATAATTGAGAATCGATATTTAATTCCCTCAAGTAGAGCAAATGAGTAATTTTTGGTAATATTCGATTTTATTTGGCTAGTGGAGAGAAATTTAAAATACGTGGTAGCAGTTTCCAAGCTTCAATTTCCTATTGAAATGTAGTCTGTCTTAAATTGTTGCTTTCATTGATCAACTCTCGGTTGAACTGATTTTCTGGGCTTGTTTAGCCAAGAAATACATTCTTGGCTAACAACAAAATCCATAACATTCCTAACTGGGACCTTCATTTAAATAATGTTAAAGGTTTTAATAAGGTACTAGTATTCAATCAAAAAGTAAGTTTATAATAATTTGTAAAGAAAAGGAAAACATTCTCTTATTTGAGTCATACAGCTTGGAATGGATGCAAGTAGATTTTCGATTGGTATATCCAAAGAATATCGTGTCCAATCTGAGTATTGATATTGCGAAAGAAAATTAACACCCCTCGGTATAGCGGTATGCAACATCCCGGTTAATACCCTCGTTATTCCATGAAAGATGGGTCTATTGAGTTTTAGCGAACGGAACAATTATCTTGTCGCTGCATGTTAAGCTCGTATTTATTGGAGGGTGCACGACAAATGAGGTTGCAATTTGGGGGCTTTTTTAATACTCACTTACAACGCTGTCTGAAAATCTATCGCACCATAAATTGTCATTTTTGGAACTTTGAACCAAATTGTCGGAAGAATTAAAAAAGTGCAAGAATTATACCTATCAATCTTACTTGTTGACTTTGCAGCTTGTATTTAATTTAGTTTTCTTCGCTATAAAGACTCCGTCAAACTTAGAAGATTTAAAATACGCTTAATATTTATCAAAATTTATCAAAATTTATCTATTTAAAAATATTAAAATATTCAACTATACTGAACTGAAATAGCGGATCAAGTGCCGCATAGATTAAGCAACTATAATAGTGTTAGCAACAAAATTGATTTGAGTTCATTATCAAAATTACCCTCAAAAAGTACAATTTTTTTTAACACCAGAAGTTCCACCATCTCTTATAGAATGGTAAAGATGCAATGTATGCTCTTTCTTCGGCCAATTCTTGCTTGAACAAATCCAAATCTAATTCTCTTCTACCAGTGTCAATATCAATGTTTTTGGCTCTAATGAACAATTTCCAGTTTCTAGTCCAGATCTTGTGACCCAAGTAGAAAGCAAGAACAACAGGTAAAGATAAGTAGTTCATAAAGAAATTTTCAGCATCTGGCTTACCACCCAATGGCCAAACAGCAATCCAGAATTGAGCAATCAAAACTAAGATGTTCAAACCAGCACCGTAGAAAGAACCGTAAACACCTGCTTGAGCAGTGAATGCAATTTCATCAGTACTTCTACCTTGAGCATATAAAGCTCTTCTAAATCTAATGTGAGACAAACAAATGGCAGTCCACGAGAACAAGGTGGATAAACCTGACAAAGCCAACAACCAGTCGAAGACTTCACCATATTTGTCGGAAGCCACAACAAAACACAATAAACCAATGACCAATTGGAATACAACACCAACTAATGGTCTACCGTTCTTATCAATGTATCCAAAAATCTTTGGAGCTTGATCAGCAGCAGCTAATGCAGCTAAAGTTCTTGATGAACCGAAAACAGATGAGTTACCAACAGATAAAACAGAGATCAAAATAACAACATTCATGACAGAAGGCAAACCAGAGATACCTCCGTTCTTAATGGCAATGACGAAAGGAGAAGCAG